>NC_040900.2:6705043-7005093 GCF_900634795.4 Betta splendens | reverse complement strand
AATGCGATAACACAATAATTAACATTCAAAGATCACAAGTGTGTGATTAATATTTTAATGTATATAATAATAATATAATTTAATAACCATCATTGTCAATGTCTCTGACTCTGCATTGTATGAAAGCAACCAGCGGTCATGAGCAGTCTCCTAATGCTAAGAGTTCAGCTCAACAAAAGTCTTTTCAGGAAAATCTATCCAATCCATGAAAAGCTTTTTATGCATTTGACTTCTTTTGTTTTCTCAGAGTTTCCGAGGCTTCTCCTCCGTCTGCTCACATTTCTCCCGATGCAGCATTTTGATAGAATGGGAACATGTGGCTGTACACACGTTACGCGCTCAATCGGGTCGTCCACCACGATACAAAAACTTTTCCCCGCGCTGTAACCATGGAAACAGAGGGTGTCTGGTGCAGTATTGGTGGAGCTAACCCTTTTAGACTGTCAAGGTAATCAATCGCACATGATCTGTTCAACAGCCAAACCTGTGGGAAGATGCAGACCTGAGGGGCTTTCAGGACAGGACTCATTCAAATCTCCCATTTATTTATTCAGGTTAAAAGACATTTATTTGACTTGTGTTAGTTATGCAACAAAGGTCTGTTTTATTCTTTGCTCTGGCTCATCTCTGGGGCTGTTGACTAACTCTGTGCATGCTCTATTTTAATATCCTCTGACCTTGCTTGCAGTCTTTTCATAGGATTTTTTCACCCTCTCCGTTTTCTGACTCTGCTCCCCACATGCTCTCCTGCCCTCCCCACTTTCTGCCTTTCCACCGCTGTGGTAATGCAAAATGTATGAGTAGTTCTCATGCATTTTGAGTGCAGCCTCAGCTGGAGAATGATCACAGTCTTTCACGACATTACTTGTGCACAGGGCGCTCAGCATCTGTCACATCCACCTACCGCAGTGGACACAAGCACATTTGGTGGTCAACACAGACAAGCTCGGTGCATTTTCTCGGAGTTGATTGAAAATCATTTCATTTCATTCTCAATCCTAGCCGGGATGTTTTTTTTTATCTGCATTGCTCCTCTCCTCCACATACAGGAGGCCTGGTGATGAATGTGTCCTGGTTGCAGCTGCAGTTCACCTCCTCCTGCTCTCATCAGCTCCCATTGTAATGAGAACAAGCATCCTAACACGCAACGAACCCAGTTTTGAATAATGACATCCTGTTAGTTTATAAACACCAAGACAGCACGTCACCAACTCCTCCCTGAGGGCTGCCCTCAGTCTGAATATCATGATCCGCATCCCAAAATCTGGCTGCGGAGTAGTTGATGGGATTGAACCAGTGTCCTAAATAGCCTGGTCCATACTCTTATTCACTGTTACCATGGAAACACTAGATAACCCTCCTCATCCTCAGAGACTGGCCTGAAGTAAATACAAGAATAAAAATAAAAGAAAGAAAAAAGGAAGGAACAAGGAAGAAAGGAAGAAAGAAAGAAGGGGGAAGAAGAAAGAAGAAAGAAAGAAAGAAGAAAGAAAGAAAGAAAAGAAAGAAAGAAAGAAAAAAGAAAGAAAGAAGAAGGAAGGAAGGAAGGAAGGAAGGAAGGAAGGAAGGAAGGAAGGAAGGAAGGAAGGAAGGAAGGAAGGAAGGAAGGAAGGAAGGAAGGAAGGAAGGAAGGAAGGAAGGAAGGAACAGAAGCCAATGCATCTTTCTAGGAATGAACAACATAAAATTATCCCCAGGCACCAAGTCATTATAAAACAGTACACAACCACATTACTTTTTCTATTTAGACTGTATTTTTCCACATTATACTTATTGTTAAATGCCAATTTAGACTCGTGTTTCAGGGTAATTATGTGCAAACACCACTCTGACTACCACATTGCTGATTGTAAAGCTGCTGAGAGAACGCTCAGACTGTGTTTTGTAAATGCGACGAGGCAGAGCCATTTCGTAGCTCTGAATAATGAGCTGAAAACCAGCACACGCATCCAGCCAGGACGCACAGAGGCAATACTTTTAGCTCAGGTGATTACATATTTATTAAACCAGGGGAAACACGAATTTAAATGATACAATTTACAGCCGCACTGGTTCAATATGGCTTATGTCAACAACAGATTAAATGACTAACACTCAGGGAAGCGAAGAGCGAAGTTAAGCTCCTCGCTGCAGTATTTTCAGCATCAGCTTATTGTTTATAAGTCACTTTGCTGTTTTCCTTCACTGCTCCTATCAACCATCACTGCAGCAAAACCAGTCCCAGCATTAAATAACAGAGTTGTTTGGAACTGAAGGTGAACCATTAAATACTAGTGTACTAGAGCTCACAGGCTCCTTAGGGTACGTTTGTATAGGTTTAGAGACCAATCTAATTGTTTAACCACAAGTCATCAAGCGTCCTTTCCAGCCAATCATTTACAAAAGTCCTTCTGACTCACTCCTCTTGCTTGCTTCAAAGGGTAAAGCGCTAATTAGTGAGGTAGTCCATAGAGGTATGGAGAACACGGTGACCTTTGTTGCATCGCCTATTGTTAATATTTATAGACTTAGTTATTTATATATTGTAAATATCTGGGCCAGCATGGAGAGAGGTGTTCTGGTTTCCATCGCAGGCTCTTGGGTCCACACTGAATTTGATCCGGGCACCAACCGCTGCGCATCCCCCAGAGTCCCATGCAGCGGAGCAGCCGTCGTAGCGTAAAAGCAGCCAGAGGCCTCTTATTAAGCAACAGTGAGCCCAGCTGCAACTGGCAAAGGTTAACGCAGATTGAAATGGAGCAGAGCACACTGGTGTTATGGCGGCTAAATGTCACAGCAATTACTGCCAGCTTTCAGGGAGATGAAAGCGAGTGAGGCTGCGCCGGGTTTTTGCAAGTCAAGCAGCGGAAGATGCAACAAGAGAAGCGCCTTCAAAACCAGCTCTTCCAAATTATAACGTTGGTGTTTTAGTCATAATCTAATGTACAGTATGTTGAAAATGTTCTGCCTAAATCATCAGCAAAGACAAATTCCTCCACTACAGCTGATGATGTCCAGTGGTGATGCTGAACAGCTGGGCCTGACTGTTCCTTTCACTTCATGTGCAGTAGGTTAGAGGTCCCGGCCCCCAAAGAAAACCCTTTCTCAGTGGCACTGCCCTTCATTATGTCCTAATCCAGGAGTTGGGCTGATTCAATCAGTGAGTGAGGGGGTGAGTGTGAACAACGCAGTCATTTAGCCTCAACATCTCTAATCTCTTTCTACCCTTTCTCTCTGATTTATTCATTTTTGATGTTTTCATGGTTTATTATCAGTCACGTGCTATTGCAACGTGACGCCTTTTGTGATTTAACGTTTTTTAATTAAGGCACGTTAATGGCATCACATGCATGAAGATGAACACACAGGGAACTTTGCTCCCAATCATCACTGTTTGCTCATTGCTACACTGGTAATGTTACTTAAGAGCACAGCGAAGCCTCGTATGAAATCACTTTAATAACATCACAAGCACATTCCCGTACGGATTTTCTAGCTATTCAAATGAACACAAACCGTGTGCAGAGATGTATTCGGAGCTGAAGGGCAAAATTGGATTAGATTATTCTACACACAAGGAGAGAGAGCGGATCCAGCGCGGATACGGAGGCGACGTGATAAGATCATCAAGCAGAAACCCCAAGTTAAACGCATCTGTGAGTTAGTGTTGATGGCTGTTGTTCGATGCCTCCTAGATTGATGAGATTAGTGATTATCTCAGTTTCTCCCTCTCTCCTGCACGCGCACACGCACGCTGAGGCGATTGAAAGGCTACTGCGCCGATGTTCGGTGGATTTTACGCATGCTCAGACATCGGTCATCGGCACCTTCCTCCCTAATCTCTCTTCTCTCTCTCTCTCTCTCCCCCCCTCTCTCTCTCTGAGGAGGGGGAGAGAGAGCGTTCAGACCCCGATGGACTGACACCACGCCGCTATAAAACGCGCATCTCCTGCCTGTGAGGAGGACGCGGGTGTCGGGCGCTGGTCTGACCGAGGCGCGCGCCGGTGCCCTTGAGAGAAGCCGCCGCAGGAGGAAGGGAGGCAAAGAGGAGTGAGGACAAATGGCAGAGAGCAGGTGATAGAGCGCAGGAGGTGCTCGCTGAACGCAGGGGCGAAGCTTGACCCGGTTGGATCCGCTGGTTTGCTGTGAAGCAGGTGAGTGGAAGCTGGTCACGCGCGGGTTCCACGGGCGACAGAGGGACGTGGACCCGAACGAGCTCACCCGACGGTGGACCGGTTCGCCCGCGTTACGCAAGAGCGCAGAAAACGCAGCGTGCCGCTAATTGCGGAACCGTCTGAGCCGCGCGTCGGGCTTCATCGATTCGGCCGCCGCGCGCCTCTCGCGTGCGCGAGGCGAGCGACGGAGCGCGCGTTTCCTCCCCATTCATGAATTTGCCGTGGCTCGCGGGCTCGGGCTGACTGTTCATGCGTTATGGCGGCGATAGATCGAACGTCAAACGTGTGATTAATTGAACGGAAATGCGACACGTCCGTGTGGCTTTAACGTCACCGGGGCGCATCACCGGGAACCTGGATAACCTTGAGAACAACGCCTCCCTTCACAGACA
Source organism: Betta splendens (assembly GCF_900634795.4). Classification (NCBI taxonomy): domain Eukaryota; kingdom Metazoa; phylum Chordata; class Actinopteri; order Anabantiformes; family Osphronemidae; genus Betta; species Betta splendens. The sequence goes on along the minus strand of NC_040900.2, from coordinate 7,000,547 downwards.
CACACCCACGCACTTACACACGCGTGCACGCACATTTCGTAATATATGGTAAGCGCCCTTGAGAAACGTGGACACACGTCGTTTATAACGCGATTGTGCGGCGGATACGGGCCATTAATCCAACCAGTACAGACTCTGAGCGCTTCATTTCTAACAAACACTGCGTGAAATGTCTGTCTGCTGTCAACGTGACCTGGGGCGAGAATATAGTAGACGGTGCCTAAACATACAGGAGGACAGTCAGCAGCTTTATTCGCCTCCTTACTCAGACTCACTTTCAGGTTGTGTAAGGTGTGAAAGCAGCTTTTCCAGGGCAGCAGCAGCACTGCAGAGGCTGCATCATCCACTGTGGTAAACCGTACAGACAGGAGTCAGACGGGAACATCCTGATCTCTTCACTAAAGCTCCCGGTGCCTCCACGGATCGGGTTTCACCCAGCGTTTGGTGAGAGTGGATGCGTGGACCTTATCACATGTCCCCATGGCAAACAAGAGGCTCCGTCTGAGCCGTGCGTCTGAGAAGCCTCGCAGGTAGGGGTCCGGTTCCAGGTCCAGGTGTGTAACATGTGGCGGTAGGACCAGAGCGCTAGCGCTAGCTTACGTAACGCGTCATTGGGCACCATCACACCAGCCGTGAAGGTCGTGTCATTCGAGAAGTCCGTGCTAACGGAGCCACGGTCGCGTGCGACCGGGCCAAAATGGACGCAACGCGAGACGCGATTGAGTAGCGATTGCAGGGTCTGCGTTTGTGCGTTTGCGCGGCCAAACGCGAGCGGCGCACGGGAAGATTCGAGTCACCGCTATTATTATCTGGGATATTAAAGATACATGAGATATGGAGCAGCCGGAGAGGGATGCGGCACGAGGACGCGCGCCTCTAACGCGCTCTCCTTCTTCTTCCAGGTGTCCGAAGAGTCGAACATGGAGTCCACTCATCTGCTGGGCGCCTCCAAGAAGAGGGTGAAGATCCACCCTCACACGGTCACGGCCAAATACGCCACGCACTCCCCCTACTCGCCTCAGCCCGGGGTGCACACGCACTTCCCCCAGCCCGGGGACGACGGCTACGACGACGCGCCGTCCTTCGAGGACTTCGGCTCCTTCCTGGAGGGACGTCGGACAGGAAGACGCTCACGGAGAGCAGGAGGTGGCCCCTGGCTCTGTTTGGCTCCAGGGACAAGGACGGGGGGAGTAAAGCCCCGGCCGCCGGGGGGGGCGGCCCCGAGGGGGGGGCCAGGGCCGCCAAGGGGTCCGGGGGAGGGGTGGGGGAGCAGCTGGCCAGCTTCGGGGAGGCGTCCGTGTCGGCGTCCCGCCTCACGTGGGTGGGGCTGCTCGTGGCCGCGCTGGCTCACGGCTGCCTGATGGTCCTGACCCGCCTGGCGTCCGAGCGCTTCGGCCTCGGCCCGCTGTTCCTGCTGCTGGTCCGCTCCACGGTGCAGCTCCCGGCGGTGGCCGCGCCGCTGCACAGGGGGGAGCACCCCTTCGGGCCGGAGGGCTACCGCCTGCGGCTGCTCTGCTACGGCGGGGCCTACTCGCTCGCCCTCTGCTGCGCCTACTCGTCCCTGAGCTTCGTCTCGCCCGGCAGCGCGGCGGCGTTCTGGCGCCTGGCGACCACGGCGCTGGCGGCGGTTCTGGCCTTCCTGCTGCTGGAGGAGAGGCTGGGGCTGGCCGACGGCATCTCCGTCGCCGCGGGGCTGTGCGGTTTGGGCCTCGTGCTGCTTCCCACGGGCGACGGAGCAATTCTGACTCCCCGACCGACCCGGTGGCGTTCTGGAGGGGCGCGTTCGGGTGGTCCCTGGCCGCCCTGGCAGGACTGTGGATGGCTCTGGCGCTGGTCGGGTACCGCTCCCTGAAGGAGAGGGTGGGAGTCGGCACGGCGCTGTTCACGGTGAGCTGGACCGGCTGCCTGCTCGCCCCGGCCTCCATGGCGCTGCTCCAGGAGGGCTGGTCCTGGCCCACGGGCGCCCCGGCCTGGGCTCTGCTTCTGGGCCTGGCCGCCTGCTCGGTGGCGGCGTTTCTGGGAATGACCCACGCCCTGACCCGGCTCCACCCGGCGCTGGTGTCGGCGTCTCAGAGCCTGGAGGTACCCGTCGCCGTGCTGCTGCACCTGGCCGTGGTCCTGTCGACCCCCACTGCCCCCGAGGTCGTCGGAAACGTGATGGTGGTGCTCAGCGTCGGCTGGCTGGTCGCGATGAAGCTCCTCCCCTCGCGCGGAGGCGGGCGCGCGCCAGAGGGAGGAATATGAGGAGATTCTGGACTCGCCCATTAAATAGACACATTTGATACACCTGTCGCGTCCCCTCCACTCCCTCCTCCATGCAAATTTTCTGTGTACATACGGGATTTCCTGGGACTTGGATCTATTTTGTATCGTCCTCTTTGATTTTGGGAAAGTGCCAATATTGTGTTGTCTGTTACCGTGAATATGTGATGCGACATTAAAGTCTCTTTGATCACATCCAAGCGTCCCTGAAGCCACTGGTGGTGACGCGAGTGAGTGAGTGAGTGAGGTGAGTGAGTGAGTGAGTGAGTGAGTGAGTGAGTGAGTGAGTGAGTGAGTGAGTGAGTGAGTGCGTGCGTTGGCTGCGCGTCAGCGTCGCACGTCAGAGCAGACGAGGGCTGATGCTGACGACAGAAAGAAAAAACACGGGAGGCGAGCGAGCGAGAGAGAGAGAGAGAGAGAGAGGGGCGAGCAAGACGCACAATCAGGGGAAGATAAATGGCCGTGGGGAGACAGAAAGCCTGGTGAGGCTGCGATGGGTGATTGTGCTGCGACTGTGGGACAGCTGGCTGATAAAGCGCTGCCATTATGTCACACAACTACCTGTCAGACCCGCAATCGCCCCCTCCTGAGCCACACACCTCTTAGCATAAAACACTCCAGCAGCAAACTCACAGACGGAAGCTTCTCGCTGCAGGCTTTGAATGTGAAAACACAGAACACTAAAATATCTGATTTAGATCAGAGATGAGGCCTCTCTGCTGGACATTGCTCATTTTTCTCCATTTCCTGTCCATAATCAGCTTTATTCCATGTTTGTTTGCTTCTCTTCTCTTTCGCGCTTTCTCATTTGCCAGATTTTCCTTCTGGCTTGAATAAAACTCCACAGAACATAAGCAACCCTAAAAATAGCTACAGCGGAAGTCTGCAACCTAGAAACTATCCATAGAAACTGTAAAACCCACAGAAAGCACTAATGAACGTGTGTGTGTGTGTGTGTGTGTGTGTGTGCGACTGCAGCATGGATGGGTGTAACACCTCAGACACCCAGAGCATTGTGGCATCTCTTAAGAATCCTAAAGCAGCTAACGAGCTAACGAAAGGGCAAGAAAAGCCCCTGACACACTTTCTTGGGGTTTTGCGTTACTTGCAGACATTAGCGTAACTACACAAACACTGGGGCGTGTTAATATGTGACACGTGCAGGAAAGGAAAACACAGACAGAGGAAAGTAGAGGCGTGCACACTCTGAAATACGTTGCGTAGGAGGAGGGAGGACATCGTTCCACGGGCCTGTTTGTGTTGTTTAATTATCTTTTATTTGTTATAATAAACCAACAATATTTATAGCACATTAACTGTCTGTTACTGGAGTGCTTCCATCCGTCCCGTGTGTTATTAGGTCACACGTCCCCTCTGCCTCTCCTCAGCGCCTCCACCTGCGTTAACACCCTGGTCAGCAGCAGGTGAACCTCCTCCAGCTCCGTCGTCATGGCAACCCCTTCCTTTGCGCTCACCTCCGGCGTCGCCGCCGCGCTCGCCCCGCGGCCGCGGCTCGGCGGCGCTCGCAGGGTGGCGTTCAGCCTCGCCTCCCTCGCCGCCTCCTCCTCTCTGAGCTCCACGATTGCCCGGCGCAGCCCGGCGCCGACCCGCTCCGCTTGAGCCCGGCACGCCGCCTCCGCGCTGGGACTGCCTCTCGCCAGCTCTTCCACTTGGGTCCTGAGACGGGTCACTGCCCCGCGGCACTGCTCCACGGACTGCAGCAGCATCTTCTGCTGCATGTGGGAGTCCTCCAGAGCCACGAAGAGCTTGTCCCAGCGGGAGAAATCTGCAGCTAAGACGCGACCGCAGGGATTAACTAGGAACCCATCAGCAAACATTCATTGAAAAGTAAATATTTCACACTATAGAAGAGAAAAAAGCGCAACGTAAATTGAATAATTACAATCAGTTTTCCAAAATAGCACCACAAAGAGATTCTTGCCAGGCCTTAAATAAAAAATAAATCAATTTACGTTTTTGTGAATTAATCTTTCAAAACTGAATTGGCAAAAAAGGTGGTTTCTTTCACAGTGAGCCATCTGTTCAAACAAGCACGAACGAAACCGAAGAGGCAGCAGAACAAAAACAGATCTCACCCTCCTGCTGGTCCTGAGAGATCTCGTTGTCATAGGCGTCTGCGTAGTTCCCATCGAACTCCATCTCATCCGCGCACAGTGACGCAACCACCAAGCCGAGCGCACGCAGCACGTGCCAGATCAGCCTGGACTCATCCATGACGAAGCTGTGGACGCGACGCTTCAGATGAAATCCTCCAGGGGCATCGGTTCTGTTATACCATCTGTTATAGCTCTTTACACTGAGCCAGCGCGTGTCGGTGCTGACTTATAAACTCAGCAAGAAGAGGGAGGGAGGAAAGTTTGACATGGTGGGGCATGGGTGGGGAGGTGGGGGAAGGGGGGGTGTAGTCTGGGTGAGTAATGCTTTCATGGAGGTAAAATTGAGCCAAACTGGGAAGATTGGGGCAAAATGGGGCAAGTCAATAAAATCAGATCCTGGAAAAGTTCAAAACAGACAAAAACATTCATTACTTATTTACATAAAAGCTAAAATGATGAATAACTTTTCGTTTCAGCTTTATGTTTATCAAAGCAGCCTTGTTAACCTTCCTACAGATCACTCTGTGCATTAACACAGAGTTAACCTTTTAACTGTAAAAGCTCCATTGAAGCTGCATTGCTCTCAGAAGCACACATTAAATTTCGTTGCCGTGTGAAGCTTTCTGGACGTGGATGCTTTGATGCCGGCTGACGCTGTAGGTGTGACTCCACAGGTGCCGGGGTCAAACAGCAGAAGCAGGACGGGTCAGAGTCACAGGAAAGGCCTGGACCAGGAGACACCTGCAGCATCAGCGTTTGTGCATCCATAAAACGCAAGTTGTGACTCTACGAAGGTTACAGTTGGCGAGAAACAGGCTGTTCTCGTATTTCCGTCACTAGCGTCCATCAGTGCAGGAGCTGCGTTTATCAGCAGCCGCCAGACGCCGTTCAGCGGCTCACCTGCACGCCGCACCTACAGTTCAGCTGTGCCGAGGGGGAGGAGTGACGGGGAACGGGGGCAAAACAGCACGGACGCGATGAGAGCTTGATTTTAGGAAGGGGAGCTGATTTCAGTGGGTAAACACGCGGGTGCCCGGCTCGTCTGACGTGACAACGGGCGGCGACCGCGGATCTGACAGGAAACAGCAGGACAAACCACAGGACAACACTGATGCAGCAGCTTTACGAGGACTCTGCGCTGTATGTGCTCCTAATATAAACTGGAGGAAACCATGGAGATGCAATTAAAACACAGTACAGTCAAATATTGGGCTTATTTGATGATTGGAATAAACGGAAACAGAGGATGCAGTAGACTGGTTTTCATTGTTTTCATTCCTCTTTGATATAAAGCTTTTTGTTTTTATACTCTTTCTATTTTAATATTGCTGAGTTTGCAATTATTAATAGCACATGACTTTAACAATGTGCTGCACTTTTAAAAAAAACACTCTGTTATAACTCACTCATCTCAACTCGTCCCACAACACGCGACTTCAGCTCCTGTGCTCCTCCTGCAGCGCTCAGGAGCGTCACGGAGCGCTGCTGCCGTGACAGGACGCCACGTGCCAGCGGGCCGGAAGAGCACTCAGCCGCCAGGGACACACGGAGGAGAGTCTATTCCTGTTCGGCTGAGTCATAAAAACCGGAGGAATGAAAAGCAATTAAGTCCGTCATTGACTGCACCCGTCCGGCGTCACGAGCGCGTCTGATGCTATTAAATCACGGGACTCGCGGCTGCGCTGATCAATATCGCACAGCGTGCCAGCGTTCGATTCAGAAGGTCTGTGTAGACACTTTCATCATCTTTGTAGTAAATGTCACACACAAACAAAAGCGTTGGGTAATATGGTCAATAATAGTTGCAGTAGGACGTAAAACAGCACCGGTGGCTGGTCCTGGGAACAAAGACAGAATCCACACTTGATGCTATGACGTCACAGGTTACAGGTTTATTTCCACATTAACAACTGACATCACCGTACGACACGTGACTCAGCGGTGGATTAAGGTAGCAGCCGTGAGAGCTGCTACTATCTAAACTGCTGACAGAGCACAGAGGTGGAGGGTGACTGCATCAGTGGGACCAACTCAGGCTGCCCAAAACGAACCCACACCCCTCACTGGGATAATTCACAACACCTGGACACCGCTACAATTCAACCTCTGGGTCCGGAGAGTGTGTGTACGGGAGACGCCCAGATTAGATATGAACACAAGGGTCCAGTTGAGTTTGGTGTTTTTCTTAAACCCTCTGGCAAATGACACGCTGCACATGGGAAATGATGTCAACTGGCAAAAGGTCACGTCTTTATAAAGGTGCTACAGGTTTGAGGGGAGGTGTAAACACAACGGACGGCTGACACATCTCATCTACACACACACTTGGCACAAAGCTTCATTAGTTTCCTGATTTTACATAATAAACATTTCTTTTCACAGAAATTCATATATGGCTAAAGGCTGAAATTAATGTGGCACTACTGGAAAAGTAAGCACTTCACACCCTCTATGGATTTAATTCTTAATTAAACTACCCACATATGTAACTGTACCATGTGTCATCCAGCTGACCCGGTCTCGTCCTACTGGTCTGATAAAGACTCTGGATTAACTCCCTCACTAGGTGGGCTGTCACTGGTGGGCGCGGTCTCACCAGCTGCGGCCCCGTCCACAGACGTGCTGAGCTGTGAATGCTGGGAACCTGGTGTCGTCATCGCACTTAACGTCAGTGTGTGTCTAAGGGTCCTGTGAGCGGCCACGTTTAGGGGCTGATCTGCTGAAGGTGTGAGATCACTGGATGAAGGACAGGCCAGCTGGACGTCAGTGAGGATGTTGTTGTTGTTGTTGTTGTTTGTTTGGCCGGGTGATTGTGTGGGTATGAAGGAATCTGTTAGTGTATTCTCCGTTCCAGTCTGGGGGTTTGTAGTCCACGAGTCTTGGTCGAAGTCTGGGAGATGGTGGACGACTATGGGAAGTGAAGTGACCTGATTGGACCTGATGGACTCGTTGGCTGCACGGTTGTCTACCGATGCCTGATTGGACCCATTACTACTTGCTGACTGCCAGTTATTGGAGCAGAGCACAGCTGGAATGCTGCAAGGCGAAACAAACGCATAATCACTCATCATCAGGACCCAATGAGAGGAGTCCCAATAAATATACCATAAAGACTGTACAAACCTGGCCAGTTGTCTCTGAAGCTCCTGTGCGTGTTGGTGGCACTGAGCGAAATAAAAGGCCTGAGCCTCCACAAAGTCAGCCAGGCTCCTCATGTGGTTGATCTGACACGAAAACACCAAATAAAGCACAGATGGAACAGGTTTAGGTGGGAACTTCACCCGCTGCTTTTGTCACTAATACATGTGGGGGTGTTCATACTTACATGAATGTTGCCGATTCCTTCAAGGATTTGCCTGGCGTTCTGTGACTGGCGAGCGAACAGGCTCTGAGTGATCCCCAGCTCCATTTCTGCCTACGCACACACTCACACAGTTACGTCTGCAGCCTGCTGCTCGTCTACCATCTATTACAGCAGGAATATTAAGAGAAACAGAAGCTCACCTGGGAGATTTCCTGAGCCCATATCTGGAAGGAGAGGGTGAAAAGGATTTGCTGAGTGACCGAGTGCAGCTGCGTCCATCATTGTTCATGACTGAGTGTCACTGACCTTTAACCATTTCACACGCAGGAAGCTGAACATGTACGAGACATGAGAGAAGTAGTCGTCTTCCACTGGGTTTGCATTCAGGCTCTTGCACATACATTTGTTATATATTGTTTTTATTTTTATATTCAAAGTTATTTTAATTTGAAAAAGGCATTACTGTGACTCACTCTGGCCTCCCGTTCGGACCTCGTGGGCTTTTCTAAGTCTGGTCTTAGCTATGTCCAGGGTCCAGGCGCTTATTCAGTAGCATCCTGCTTCATCCTACAACAAATGTTTGCAAAAAACAGAACAAAAACTATGCAATCAAAACGGAGAGAATAAAACGAAAAAAAACACTCTGGTCGTAACAATACAGATAATGACCTAATTTACCTGCATTGATTATATTCCACCTCGGTAACGTACTCTTAAGAGGGTTGAGAAAGTGGAGATGTTAGTGCTTTGGACAGCTTCTCTCCGCTGTCCCGAGCTGCTTCTGGACTTCTCCACACTTCGCGCAGCGCAGATCCTAAAGACAGGCTTTGTTTTTACCTATATACATAAATGTGGGGTTTCAGTTCTACTATTCAGACAAAAAAACATAAGCACGCACCATAAGGCGATTGGACCCAATCTCCAGTCCGCCTGGGTCATTTCCTCTCCCAGTACTTCGTGAGCATGAGGGTCTTGGTGGAACGCTCCATCCAGATGCTCATATAGTTCGTTCCTCTAGCCGCGCTCCTGTTCCCCAGGGGACAGTTCAGGTTCAGGAATTGTTACTTTAAAAAAAAAATACACTGGTCTAACACACTAACTTAAAAGACATGTATTAATGAGTGAAAACTAAATGGGTGCAGGTGATTAAAGTCTTTTTCTATAGGTTTATGCATGTTAAGTGCACCCAAAGTAAACAAAAATGAATCACAGAGACTAAAAGCCCTCAGTCGATAGGTAAACAACACATAGTCTGCAGGGACATCTACATCAAATATCATGGCCGCTGAATAGTGTCTTTATTTGATGGATGTGATTACGGACCACGTCCATGTCACGATTCCATTAGCAGGGGTAAGTGGATTCAAGCAGAGCAAAGAATATCCATTACTTTCATCCGAACAGGCCAATTACAGTGAGCGCCAGAGACAAGCGAACAAAGTAGATGCATTGGAGGGGCAACTGGAGCTGAGGTAAAGGCTGTGGAGAGCATTACCTCAGGAGGAGGTTCTGACGTTTCGGCTTGCAATAGTTAATATGAACTTGAATTTAATGTAAGTCATATCATATGCAGAACTGATCTATTATTATTTTGAGCATCACTGGACTAATACATTTTTAATTAGTGAATGAAAAATGAAGAATCCTCTTTAATGGCTTTTATGGGTTTTTGTGTGTGCCGTTTGCGTGTGTGTGCGCGTTTTAATGACCGGAGTCTCTCACCGGGGTTCGGCTGCAGCAAAACCTCCGTTTGCGAAACGATCTTGTCCGTCCAGGTCTTGGTGGCGTTCCGCTAGGGTCAGGAGCTCGTCAGACCCGGGTCCAGCTCTGTCCTGTCCGCCTGTCCGAGGCTCTCCCCTGGTGTACTGCAGCCAAATGACCCGAGATTAAAAGGGCCATTAGGGGTTTAAGTGCAGCGCTGAGTCGAATCGTGCACATGCCAGGATTGTAAAACTAAACGATGCCTATAAGAGCTTTATGTGCTTGTTGTGCACTTCACGTTAGTTAATCCTACTTTAAACTACTGTACATAACCTCGTTTTACTCACCTGAACCGCCCGGTTGATGAACTTGACCAGCATCCACGGCAAGGCGCGTCCAAATCCATGACGCCCCAAGGTCCGCGCGCTCAGCCCCGACCGGTGCACGCACGCGACGTTTAACCCGAACCGAGCTAGCCGCTAACCGCTAACAGCTAGCCGCTACTATGCCACATACAGTAGGAGCCGCCTGCTTGGTCGACACTCTATCCTCCAGCCATGCCGAGCGTCTCCTCGGTTGAGCCGCTTGTATTTACAGCGCGGTTACGTCTGAGAGCGGCCACTGTCCCCTGGAGGGTGTATTTAACAGCATGTGTACAGTTTAACTACGTAACATTTAATGTTACAATATTCAATTTTCACATCTTCACACTCAAAACATGCGTAACCTACATTCAACAATCAAATCTAAATTGTATTAATTGTCTAATACAATGTCACAATTGGCAGGATTTCCTAAAGCCTTGTGATTGACAAGGGCAGTCCCACACTTCCGGTTAGTTTACGACGCCACAATAAAAGCATAGTCTCCACCGGCTTCTGTTACCAAACGAGGAGAACTAAAAACATCAAGTAGATTTTTTTTCTCTGTTACTGAACCGAATATGGTCACAGCAAAAATACACCAATCAGTAAGTCTGTTGTCTTCCCACTGAGAAGCCTCCTAAACGACCGCAAAGATAATCCCATGCAACGAAATGTCAAAGCAGGGTCACCCAGTGATATAAAATCCAGTGATTGCTTAAAAAATTCCCTCTCGTAACAAAATTATTTTCATCCAGAGGCGAGTTGGAAGAACAGCCACACATTAACAAAGACAAGGAACACGATAATTCAAAAATACAGTGATGTTCTGAGTGTCAGAACTCATGGCTACACAAGAGAACTACTGGCACTCTGTTGAAGAAACTCCACTTGCCTCACGCTGGGAATCCAGTCAACAATCTGTCCTCATACAAAACAACAAGCTGACTGCACCATTTGGTGTGTCTGTGTGTGAGCAGGGAGATAAAAAAAAAGAGATGGGATTAAAACAGTCAGCTGACCGTCTGAGGTCCACAGGAAGTATAAGAGGGGATTAGAAGGCACAAACACCTATTGGACACGTTTTAGATATGGACTTTATTATAACAAAATGAACAGAAATGGACCAAATATAGTTTCCAGAAAATAGGAAACAATTGTTGGAAACATAACTTATTAGTGAAATGGCTTAGAACATAGGGGACGTTTTTGTGCATTTTATTGCGAGCTGCTCACTATCATTTTATAAATACAGGTTTGTGTTTTACAAATATGGCCCCCCAGCCCAGATTACATCAGGCAAAGCAGTTTGACATCTGTGGCCTCCTGTATGAGGTAGTGCACATGTCCCTCTATAGAGAGAGGCAGACCCAGCACTTTATTCCTGCTCTTTATCACTCCCTGCAGACGCTGCTCGATGTCACACACATGGGTTTTAGCCTGGCAGGGAAGGAGTAACACAGTAACAAATGAGTTGTTAGCAGTCACATGCACCAAAGAGCAGAATACTGCTCAAAATACTATAACAAAATAATAATCAGGTAAAAATACTTGAAGATAATGTTATGCAGGCACCTTTTCATTGACTATCTCTCCAGTCTCGTTTGCCTGAGTTTTGGAAAGTCCTTTGGCTTGTTTGCTCCACTCCACCAGTGGGTCGTGAAGGAAGGTCTTAAGCACACTTACAGGGGAAAACACCAACAGAACATTTAAACTCTGTTAAAAATGATGTATTAGATTGTATAAATAAATAAATAAATAAATAGCTGTGCACCTCATGAGCGACTCTCTTTGGTCTCTCATTAGTCTAAGAGTGACCTCACAGGCCTGTCTGAAGAGGCCCTCGGTGCCCATGGGTCCCATAGCATGGACCATGTTTTGGGTCAGACGAAAGGAAACCACCTCAGGCACATCAAATGTCTCCCCCTAGTGCAAGAGGAGGAGAAGGAGCATGAGAAAAAGCTTAGAAAATACTTACATAGATAAAGTGTAAAGAAATGTTTGCTTACTTAATATTAAATATTTAAAGATAATGTGGGATAATACAAACCTTGTTGAACAGGCAGTTAAAATCAACATGCACACACTCTCCTGTGAAAGAGTCAAAGAGGATGTTCTCTCCGTGGCGATCTCCCAAACCCAGGACGTAGCCCACCATGGACATCACAAGCGGTAGAGCGACAGTATGCAGAGCGACTACTGTACCTGGAAAACAGGACAAGGAGGGTAACTCTTCAACCCTGAATTTAATGTGCTGCAAAACTTAAATTAAACCAATGGGTGACTGATGCTCCTCCTATAACACAATAAGGAATGTTCCCAGATGCCCTTCTAAATGTAAATTTGTACCATGACGTAGGGTCTGGGAAAGTCCGGAGGAACCACTCATGGAAGACTGGAGGGTGTTGTGCACACAGCACATCTTTGTGGATTCGAATCTTCTCCTCAAAGGGAGCTGTCTTCGGTAGGATAAGCTTCCTCAGCTCTTTACCTGAGAGACAGATTCCTAAAACACACAAACACAGTCAAATTAAATCAACTCATTAAACTGAGAGTTTCGCCCTGCTTCTCTTTATGGCCTGTATGTAGGGATACCTCTCTCCTTATATAGCTTAGTGAGGATGTGTCGAAGTCCAGCTGTGTTGTTGACCCATTCAATGATGCCACACTCCTCGTTTAGTGGAATCACAGCGTAGGTCCGGATATGCAGCTCCCTGCGCCTTGACTCTGCATCTTTACGCAGGCACTACACACATAATGAATTTCACAGAGTAACAGTTTAGCATGTCTAGCGTATATTAAGTTATTGCTAATGTTCACCTTTTACAATATACATGATATTGACAGATTTTAATGTTTAAACATGGTTGTGTTGCCCAGTAAAATAATACTGTGTATGTAACATTTAGATATTTCTTTTTAAGAAAACACAAACCTTGTTGATGAGGCAATTGAACTCCATAAGTCTGCAGTCCTTCCTCAGGTCATCTTTAGGTTTACACATCATGGTGTAGCACCGTCCGTCTGAACCCTTCAGACTTATCTTCTTAGGCTTCTGCAAGGAAGCCAAGATCTCCACCTACACACAAACAGTCTGGGGTTAACAGGCATATATCACCTCGAGAGGACTCTGTGATCAGCAAACGACATAAAACCAAATCATCAGTCAACTCAGTGCCTTACGGTGTCTTCAAAGCCATCCAGGTACGCCCAGTGTCCAGGGAAGGCATCGTGCCGTGTGTTTGCCCCACCTGTAGAGGGGAGTGTAGGGATGAGGACCGCCTGTAGTGGGATCAGGATCTGGCTAAAGGTTGGCTCCTCCACCAGCCGTTTCAGCTGCTTGAAGTGAGTGCTCATAGTGAGGGTGGTGCTGGTACCATCCACCTGGAAAACGCATTAAATGTCAAGTAGACAAATATCCCTTTATTTTTAGTGTAAATGTATACATTTTACATATGAAGTAATATTTTGTGTGTGTACCGGCTTATTGCAGAGCTCCAGCAGCTTGTCAGTGAGCCTGTTTGCATCTCCAATGAATTTCTCCAAAGACGATTTAAGGCTGATGGCTTTTTTAAGAATCTGATTACAACGGTTCATTCGCATGGGGTAGGAAGACTAAGAAAAAAACAAACATGTTTAGAAAAGCAGGTGGTCATTTCATGGCAATAAATATGTGACTTGTCATTTGAATATGTGCAACTAAATGAGCTATGCACACAAAACAATGATTTATGACTATAATGAATAATAATAAAAACCCACCTTGGACACAGCCGTCATGAGCCACATAGCCTGTTGGGGATATGCCAGGAAGACTTTAGCCACGATGGTCATGAGGACGGTGAAGACATCATCACTGGAGTGACACACCCTGGAGATGAGCTGGGGAGAACGCAGTCAGGAACTGGTACGGGGCCAGGTTGTTACAGTGCTCATTCATAGCTGCGTTGATTTTGCCCAACTCCTGTCGCATCTGTCTGTCTGTTCGTCCAGCTGGAGCGGAGGAATATTTAGGTCCGATTTCATTTTAAACAGACACAGTAAAGTTTATTTTATGAGAGTGAAACTGGCCACTGTACCTTTCTCACATTCACACACTTTGGCGCCAAAATCCAGCCACAGGGACAACATACGAGGCATGGCCTGGTAGATGTACTGGTTTCCAAACTGCAAAGCTCTGCACGGGAAAAACAAACAAAGCCTCAGGATTACTGCAGAATTGCTTGCTTACATCTAGGCTGAAATAAAGCATTCGATGGGCTCTTTGTCCTTGCTCTTACTTTCCAAAGTATGTAACGATGTATCGAATGAGGTTCCCCTGTTTTTCCAACTTGTTATCTGTCACCATCGGCATCACTTTGTCATAGTATTTAGCCAGGTAGAAGTTTCCGTCTTCCCACTTAGGGAGAAGGTTCGTTACGTCCTGAAAAACACAACATGCATCTTTTAACACAAGGGCTTTAAAATAGCAAAGTGCGGGTGAATATGTAGAAGCTTTATATGATATATCAGTAGCAGCCACACCAATCACACTTAATCCCTTTCATTCCCAGCACAGTTGCTTATGCCTTCTATTGTCTGCAAGGGAGGGTTTTTACCTTGTAAGCTTTCATGATGGCATTGGACTCAAAGTTGGCTGTCTCCTCCATGAAGCGGCCCACCAGCAGCATAGCCTTTCCTTTTGTCTGCAGGCTGCGAGGGTCCATCTCTGGCTGGTCATCAGGAAAACACTGAGCAACGCCCTTCTGGAGGACAATAAGTGCCTGATGTACATCGCCCTGTTGACAGAGCCACACAGAACGCTTGGTTAGTAGTTGTCTTGCATGTGTGCTGGTGATTGAAGTTGCTTGAATTTCCAGATTGATCCGACCTTGGACCAAAGCCACTTGGCCTTTTCTGTGACCAGCTCTGCCAGATTTGCGTTTTCTGCATTCAGAAGAGCGTTAAAGGCAGTCTGGTGGTGTCCTGCCTTCCTGGCAACACGAGCACTCTGCAGCCAGCACTCCCCCACCAGCTCCTCACTCACAGGCCTGAAGAGCAAACACAGGTCCCTGTTGCTTAATATGTGGGTCAAAACACAGAACCTAAACTACATAAAAACAAAACCTGTTAGAGGAATATAAATTGGACTGTTGAGTGAAACCTCTGTACAACTGAAAGAAATAATAATAATATTACTGTGATCCTAGGCTAAGCAAGGCACGCCGCAGGGCCAAGATTGGCTCCTTGGCCCTAAAGGAATTCTGGGTCATCTCCAATCGATCCGACCAATGAGGAGGCAGCTGGTTCAGGCTGGGGGTGGAGCTCTCGCTTTGTTTCTGCAGCTCAGTGACGGTGTGCTCCAACTCGCTGAGCATGTGGAGTCTACGGGGATACAGAGTTTAGACTCACAACAACACAGACTATACAAATTGCTAATCAATCCACACAAACCTGACGATGTACTCGTATCCCCTTTGGTAGGTTCCACATTCATAACTGGCCGCAGACAGAGGGACGACTTGCTCTTTTCTTACGAGCTTCAGCTTCTCGTAGAAAAGTCTCAGCGTCCTGCTTCTTAGCCGACAGCAGCAACTGGCCGAGCCGTACGCCCCAGGTACTGGACTGACGATCTGAAGGCAGAGCAGCAGTGCAAATACTGAGTCACGACTGTACAAACACAGAAGAACATCTTTACTCTGATGCATTTACTCACCTGAATCCAAGTAATCTTCTACTTGGTCCCATTTTCCAAGCTTCCAGGCTGCCTCCACCCTGTAAGTGTTAAGCTCTGACTTCCACTGGTCCCTACACAGGTGTTACACAGAGTTCAGATGAACTAAACACAATACTCGGCCAAAAGTGTTTCAGATATGCTTAATTATTTTACTTCTATTGAGGAATATGGGGAATAATTTCTATGTATTTGCATGTGTCTCACTTGTTGGCCAGCACACCATTGACCTGGGTAATGACTGTAGAAAGCTGTCCCAGCCCCAGCATAGATGTCATCACGCCATGATAATGCCCGATCTACACACAAAATCAATAACTCAAATGGTCAAAAGAGGATTATATCAAATATATAGAGTCAAATAGGTTACATTACTTGGTCTGACTCCAGCTGTATGGCTCGGTCGTAGCAGGCAGTGGCGTCTCGGAGCAGGCCGATGCTCTCGTGCTCCAGGATCTGTTCCCTTAGAGACGGCTCCTCCCTCCTCAGTGCATTGACCCCCCTCACCCCATCAGGTTCGTGCATAGCTGCGTATAGTGTCTGTAAATGTCAATAATAGAGCTCAACCACAGCTATGTTGTTATAGCAGGAAACAAACACTTGTCCTAGATGTCCATAGATGATGAATCATAGACTTGTTGTCTGACCTGCAGAAAGGTAAGATGGTCCTGCACGTTCTCCTTGTTTTCCAAGATGTAGGATTCAAAGTGCATGAGCGCACGAGTGTATGCTTTGGACCGTAGAGAGGCTTTGGCCAGAACGTCCTGTGGAATACCCTTTAGGAACGCTACCACTCGCTGATACTCCCCATTCTCTGGAATAACAGTTTGAATTTGTATGTATATAATTAAGTAGTGAACAACTGAGACAAAGACGTCAAAGAACCAAATGGTGTCTTTTACCATTGTTTTTGGGCTTTGAGTAGAGAACGTGGCGGCTCCACTGTGTGAGGTGAGACAACATGCTGAACACGGTCTGGGTGCTGAGCTGTGACAGGCTGGACGCTGCCTCCTGGACTCCACCTTCTCCTCGTGCATCACCCTCTGTTAAGACAGCCAGCATCTCCTCCGTCACCTGGAAGAAGAATGTTTTTACTGAAACTACAAGACTTCCTCGTGTGCACACTAGGCGTCCAGACAGGAACTCACCTCCTGCTGTTCTTTAGGCGTGCAGCCCAGCAGCATATAGAGCAGAATATGAGGCAGCAGATAAATTGTGACTTTGTAGTCGTGTTTGATGATGAAACTGCAGCAGGTGAACACTTTGCTTGCCAGCTCATGTCTCACCTGAAACACACAAAACCCAATCCTAAAAGCCCCTAACAAGTTAACTAGGTATTTGAGAGAAACTGAATTCAAAGAGAAACTTTATAACCTTGCTAATGAGGTATCCAGCCCAGGTGGCTGACCAGTCTGAGAACCTGCTGCCTCTGTTGCTTAGGTACACGGGCTTCTTCACTTTAGCCCAATTCACCTCCTTCTGACTGCTCTTATACCTGAAGGAAGGATAAAAGATAGAATCAAACGCAATATTATACAGATAAAGAATAATGGTGTGAGTGAAGGAAAGGAGAAGTAAGTATAAAATGACAAAAAGGGAAGTGTTCATGAATTTAAATGAATACCTGCTGTTGAGATGTGGTTCCAGAGTTTCCTGGATCTGCTCTGGGAATCTCCTCCACAAACGTCGACCTGGTGAGTCAGTGCGACCATCATGACAGTCAAAGATGGACAGTAGCTCCTACAGTGAACATAAAAGCTAACTGGTAAACAGGCGACACAGCTATGATACCAAAAACACAACAGAAAAAATGCACATACATGAAACAATAGCAAATCAAAAGTCGGCTTGTTAATCTGCATGTGTACCTGAATTGCATACGCAGCCGAGTCCTGTGCTCTCACATTGTCAGCATATGCCAGAAAAGTTCTGGTGAGTTCGGTCAGCAGGTCGTAGGCGAAGTTAGGATCCTCAACTCCACTCTGTCACACAGCACACCTAAATTTTACTATTGAAAGAAACCGCTAGTCAGCACCTGCTCATCAGTTGCCTTTCTCACCACAAAGGTGTTGCGATCGCCGTGGGTGTGTGTTCGCGACAGGTCCAGACGTCCGGGATCCACGGCCCCCAGCTCCCCCAGACACTCCCCACAGAGAAGCCTGGCCTCCGGAGAGGAGTCCTGGCAGCCCTTTAACAGCACGGACACCACGTGGGAGATGACCGGCTCCACGGCCTCGCTAGCACAAACCTGTCGTAGCAGCCACTCCTGTAATCCAAAACACACCAATAACATCACAGTTTATTTGAGGTTTAGAGGCAGACGAGTGCAAAAACAGTGTGGGATTTTTTGTATGCATGAGCGTGTACCTGGTTGCTGTGCATCAGGTCCCTGAGGCTGGTCAGTGCATGAATCCTGACGTCAACATTCTCATGCTGAACAGCTCTCATAGAGAGCTGCAGTGCTGCGGCTAGGTCACTGCTGCTGGCTGTCAGCTGGTTGAAAATGCAACAGGTCAGTTTGTTTTCACGTGTAACCTTCAGTTTTTCACTGACATTCCCACATCCACACTGACCTTCTTGTAGTTCTGCAGCACAGTGTGGATGTCTTTAAGCTCAGGGTGATCTGGCAGAAAGTAAATCTCGTGAAGGTAGTCTTTGACTTCCTCCCTGTGATGGAGAGACTTTATTAGGTCACTGCTGTCAGAACAAAGCAAGGCATTCCTGAAAGCCACAGTACATCACA
Organism: Betta splendens; assembly: GCF_900634795.4. NCBI lineage: Eukaryota > Metazoa > Chordata > Actinopteri > Anabantiformes > Osphronemidae > Betta > Betta splendens. The sequence goes on along the minus strand of NC_040900.2, from coordinate 6,982,345 downwards.
CAGATAAAAGCTTTGTTTGATGTTAGAAAGATCTTTTTTTCATTGAGGTCTTTAGAAGCAACGATCAATTCCCACTATCTCTAACTTCACAAGAAAAACGTATTTCGCACAATATTATGATGGCTGATTCTTAAGAATAAAAGACATGGACAATTGGTTTAGTCTTCACTTGAAAGCCTTAATACTTAAGCAGGCCACCGTCTTACTTCTTGTCCAGTATCAGGAATCGGATGATAGCAGCGGTCTCTTTGGGTTGCAGAGTGATCAAGGGCAAGAGAGCAACAATCACATGACTCAGTAAAGGGCCAAGATGTGCAGGCTCCACGCTCCTCACAAAGCACTCCCACGTCCTGAGCACACAGACGAAAGACATGATTACAAGGATGCACAAGTGTACATTTACCACAGATACCGTTGGTTGCGCGTGTGCGTGTACTTACTGGCAGCAGAGCAGAGGAAAGTCTTCTCTGTATCGAAGGCCGGTGCGCAACGTTGTCATCATCTTCACTCTGACAGAGCTGATATGTTTGATGCCCACCAGTTGCATTAGTGCAATAACGCTGGTTAGCACCTACACAGAAAAAATGCAGCGGATTTAGTTTTATACTACACAAACAAAGCAGATGCAGTGATGAGGACAAAACATTTGCCTTCACTCACCAACTTTTTGCGGTCCTTCTCTCCTGCACTGGAGCTGAGCAGCTGCATGTTGAAGAAGGCAAGAATTCCCAGTAGCTTTGGCTGAAGGTAGTTTGCCTGTTATACAATGAAGTGAAATAATTTTTAAAAATCTCTCAAAAAGCACATTTTGTAAAATCCATATCTTGGTGAAGCTGTAAGACATTTACCATTCGTTCTCTGGTGGTAATATCTCTGGGGTCCCTGGTACGGGTCATCATTGGATGCAAAGGAGGCTAGGATTGCCAGACCATTAAATACCTATAACACATAATGTGACTAAGTTTTAACTCCTGCCATGTATGAGCAACAAGGGCATCTGTGTGTGTGTGTGTGTGTGTGTGTGTTCACCTGTTGGTAGTGCTCTCCCAGGCGCAGTAGCAACTCGTTATGAAGACCCTGGAAGTCTTGCCTCAGCAGAGAACCCAGTTCAATTTCAGTTTCACTCTGGATGACCACACATTAAGTCAGAGAAAGCTTTTCACACAGCTGAGCTCACACTATTACTGTATTACATACCTGTAAGTAGTGGAAGGCCCTCTCTAGCTCCTCCTTGGTACAGGAACAGACCAAATGGCTGAAGATATATTTAAAGTTGTTGATGAGGATCTCTCTCCTGTTCGCCTTCAGCTCATTAGCCAGAGTACGAATGAGGGTGGAGCCTGTGGAGCTCGCCTTTGCTGCCAGGTAAGGTAGTAACACCTGGAGCGTCCTCTGCATATTCAGTGCACAAGTAAGCATAAATTTATCAATGTATAACTATGGTATCTGAGTAAGTAGTTTCATGTGTCACTGCACGTACAGTGAGGAAGCGGTGAAGGTCTGGGAAGTCAAAAGCATGTGCGATCTGAGCCAGGATGTCCAAGGCCAGCTCCCTCTGATTGGCTGACTCGCCACCCTGATCTGGTGTGCTCCGAAGGGCCGACACGTGACGCGAGTGCAGCGACTCCACCAGGAACTTTATACACACACAGTGGCAGGAAACATACACAAACCATTAACTACAATCGCATGGCAAGATTTGTAAAGTGTTTCTTCAGTATTAGAACCATTCTTTACGAAATAAATTAACTTATAAACTGACTTTAAGTCAGTGTAGTACCTGACAGATGGGGTTCTTGTACTGACTGAAAAGGGTCTGCAGTTTGAGGCCTTTGGCTGTGGCCAGAGCTCTGATTTGAGTGTAGGCAGCTACAGATATTGGGGACGACTTGGAGAGCAGACAGTGGAGCAGTCTCAGCAGAGAGAATGACACCAAATTACCCTGAGATGCTCTGGTAGAGAAGGAGATAGTGATGACAACTAATTAACAAAATAGGTATTCAGCAATACGTTATGGTACATTACACTACTAGAACGTAATAATTATCGACTTGATAGCAAATGACCTCTACCTGCCAATCTCTCCTGTGGTGAGGATGAGTGTGTTGCGCAGACAATCATCTCTGTTGAGTTTAGCATTGTTGAAGGCCTCCTTCAGACGAGACACCAGGAGCTGGTTAAGGAAGAAGGTAAAACATGTTAAATTTCCCCTTGTTTGAAGAGTCAAGGGCCTCAAACACCTTAATTACAGCTTTTTGCTTTTCAAGAGTCTAAGGCACCGACTATTGAGTATTGCCACTAAATTCACTCACCTCACTCAGAGAGCCTTGGTCTGAGCTTTGGTTGGTCTCTGTTAGGAGGAAACGCACCGACTGGCTGAAACGTATTCGTACAGCTGGATCTGCATCCTCCAATAAATCAATCAGGGCACAAAGAACTGCCTGAGAGTGGCTGTCTCCACCAAGCAGACTCACATGCTGGCAGAGGTGAGGCAAAGCTTCTAGAAAAGCTGAAAAAGAAATAAATATTCCATGTATCATTTCTCTTTTCGCCAAAATGCTACATGCAACTAATAATCCTAATGTTCTTTTGTGCTGTCTGTATATTACAAACCATAATACCTTGTTTAACACTACTGTGTTCTTGTTGTCTGAGCAGTGGCAAAAAGGGCCTGATAACAGAGGTTTTGAGGGATGGAGATATTTTCCCAGCATGCTCTGTTTGCAAGGCTGAGGCGGAGGCAGAGGAGTTTATGAACATGGGTGGACTCCGTGTGGGAGACACTGAGGTGGGACAGGTCTGACTGGATACAGCTCAGATCACCCACGATCCTGGCAAGCTCCTTCTTCACCTGTACTGAACTGTCCTCAAGCCTAGGACTGCAAATACAACATTTATACAATGACACACTATAATTCATGGCCATTTAAACATAAATAATATAAAGCAAGGGAGAAATTTGCATGTCTGTGGAGGTGCAGGACTTATAGTACATACAGCAGAACAGTACTGATGAGATTGTGGTGTGTGCTTCCCAAGTGGTGCAGAAGAAGAGGGAAGGCCCTCACTGCTGCCGCTCTCACTACCTCATCCAAACTCTCCAGTGCTTTGGAAAACACAAACACGCGCCACGTCTCACAAACACAACGATGCAGGTGGGCCAACAGAGACACGCAGTGTGCCTGGACCTCAGGTGCTGCAAAGACAGGCAGGTCAAAGCTGTCACAATTCTAAAATAACCCGTTGAGAAGTTTAAATATCATCATTCCGCCAGTGACTGTTAAACTGGTTTGAACTGTGTTATGGAGCAGTAAAACTCACAGTAACAGAAGCTGAGTCTTTGAGCCAAGGCACAAAGCCAAGAAGGAAAGCCAGAACTCCTATAAGCTGAGGCTGACTTGTTCTCACACACCCATGGAAGTGACAGGAGAGCGCACACACGCCGCTGGAGCCCGTCCTCACCTTGGCTGTTTGCTAAATTCACAGATAATTTGGCAGTAATTAGAAGTCTCTACTGTAATTTAAGAAATCTGTTCTACATATGCGTTCATCCTTACTTGGCAGGAACAAGACAGCATCAAGGATCCTGACAGTGGTGCTTACAGCAGACCGGTAGAGGTTCTGGTTTGTGACAGCTTGAGATCTCCCTTCTAACACTGACTGACAGCTCTTCAGAGCCCTGCCCAGAGTCTCAGCTGGCGCCCAAACAGAAGGAGACGAGCTGTTAATAGAGGAGGGAAAAAAAACGACAAAATTCAAGAAAAAGATGTGTGGACTGGGAAGATGTGCATGTTTGTGCAATACCTAGTGGGAGAGGAATAGAGGGCTGCCAGGTGGAGAATTAGGGCCAGACCCTCCAGAGCAAAGAGCGTCTGTGTGGTTTCTGCTTCAGCAGAGTCTGAGTTCAAGTAGGTCAGCAGTTCCTCCAGCCGATTGTTTGCCACGGCCCAAACCTCATTGCAAACACGCATGTCCGCCTCACTTAAGACACAAAATAACTGTCAAGGTTTTCATCAAATCATATGAACTGTAGTAAAACACTATGACGTGACAGTATGACATTTGTGTAACAATTGTTACTTTATATAGTGATATAGATTCACAAAACTCAGCATTAAAAGCAGTGCATTTGTCAACAAATGTTTTTAAAAATAAAAAAAAAAAATAACAAAGAACCACACAAACTGTGCTGACTTCATTTGCACCTTGCACTTTTTGTTGTCTTGTTACTTGAATCTCTGGTAGATTTGCAGAATTTCTTGGCAGCAGTTTCCCCATTTGCTGACTTCTGCCTCAACAAAGCAGTCTCAGCCTTTAATGCCGCTTTGAGAAAGCCCTCTGCACACTGCCAAACACACAAAGGGTAATGTAAAATGTTCCCAAAAAACGTGTAGGACAATGTACAATAGGAGAAGATGTGAAACATAAAGTACTTCTGCCTGATGTTCGGTTCCAACAGTGCACGCCAGCGTCCTGCAGACCTCTGTGACTCGTTGCCTCCTTAACAGTGCTGCACTGTCATAAACTGGCACAACAGACACCAAGAAGCTGAATAGGAAGCAGAGTGATTCTGTAACCTCCGTCCCCAAGTGGACACCGGCTCCTCCGAGCGTGCAAACACACTCAAACACCTGTGAGAGGTGTATGGGCTGAAAGTGTGCATGGGAGGCAGCAGACGACTGAAACACACAGCGAGTCAGGCGTAGCAGCTCTCCTCCATAAGGCTGAGTTGCATCTAAGTGTGTGTTAGCTGTGCAGGAATGTGTTTCCAGCAAATGTATGTATGCAGTGAAGAACGTGTGGCCTTGAACTTCAGGAAACCCTCTCAGCTCCACCAGTTGTCGCAGCATCACCATAGAGAGTTTTTTCAACCTGGTGTTTCCACTTGCCAGGATGGAACAAGCTGTGTCCCAGGCCACACTCAGGTCACGAGGAGAGGCCACTCCTCTAAGGGCATGAGTTATGACACACATTATTACGGCAATCAGTGACTCCAAGGCAGCAGGCGAAGAGAGAATAAGGGAGGAAGGGGTGAGGTATGAGGAGGCACAGTCAGAAGAGATATTAAAACATTGGAGTGTTACAGGCCATTGGCTTTGTGATTGAATCTTCACAGTGTGTCCAAATCCAGCTAATCGGGCAATGTGTGCGTACAGGATGTCGCTGAGGTCCTTTGCTAAAAATAATAGCTCCTGAGTGAGGTGGCTGAAGATGAACAGTGCCCTGACTCTCAGAGTGTGAAGTAAAGAGCCCAACACAGCGGAGACTCGCCCATGGATGACGTCACAGTCTGGTGCTGCAGCAACACGAAGCAAACGCACTGTCACCCACTTACTAAAGTCTGAAAGAGAGATGACAGGATGTTATAGTATAAAAAACAAACAGAATAGCTATGGAGACTAAATCTGCAATAGAACATGACATGACTTAGAGAAGTATGACCTACTAGTACAGCTCTGTGTGGTGTCAGGGTATTCGGCAGGCTGGCAGGCAGGGTTGGCGAACATCAAAGATGATGATTTAACTATATGTTGCACGAAGTCCAACAGCATCACACAGGCTGGCTCTGAATTGGACTTCTTATTCAGACCAAGAGCAACTGGGAGGACACAGACAAGAGATGCGGTACAATAATTCAGACTTACAAAAAGTAGGAGAAGTCGACAGGTGACGTACTTTATTAAGTTGTTATTTACTACGGGACAGAGCTGTACTGTCAGATATATGTTTTATTTTGTCCAGCGTCTGTATGTACGCAATGCTCTTCTCTTACCGACATCCACATCTGTGAGTATCCTGTCAATGAACTGACAGAGGATCTGTCGAGGTTTCTGCACCGCCTTGTCATATTCAGACGCACTGGCACTGCAAAAATACCAACACCTGACGTTATTTAATCTTCTTTATTAATTAACTTTAGCTGTTTGTTAAAAGTGTCTGACTGTGCCTGTTAGCAGCATCGCCTTTAGCCTGGGCACTCACTTAGCTAGCTCCTGCAGAGCAGGTATCATCGCGGACATCTCCAGACCTTCCATTTTTACAGCAGCTCCGTGTCGTTATTCGAACAAATTCGTTAACACGTCACATAAAACTTGTGTCTACATTTTTAGACCTTGAAATGACACCGTGTCACGTTCACTCTGTGTTTCAAAAACTTTCGCTCCAAAATGACGTTTTTGTTTTTGTACGGAAGCCACCGAGGGCTATTTAAAGTCGAACGGAGTATGGCGCCCCCTGGCAGCATTCTTGGTAGTTGCTTAATTTAAGACAATACTTTCATGTTTTTATCTAATTTTCTTAAATCAATGTTTTACACGACTGTATGATTTATTCGTTTGTTTGTTTTGTAATATTATAACATTAATGCTATAAAGGTATAGTTTAATATATCATATCACCTTCTACTACCTGACTTTCTAAATTCAAATAGAAATGAGGACATCATAAGTGAGTATTACGTACAATAAAATTGAACTTAGGGGGAATTTTGAGGTTGTGTGTGTAATTTGTCCTGGACGATGCCCCATATTGTGATATTTTCAGGTCAGCATTTGTTTAAACTACTTTAGAAACCTCGTCTGTACTGACACTAACATATGTCACAGTCTATCTAGAATTTCTGACAAGACACATATAATAACATTATTACAAACATTCAAAAGATTCTTTGTTTATTAAATAGCAATATGAATGACCAACATTTACATACACTTAAAATTATTCTCGAAACGAAAGGTGTGTTAATGATTCAGTATCTTTTCAATCTCCTTTTGCAAAAGGAACAAGCAGATGAAATGTCCTAAATATCATATTAAAAAGAACAACTACGCATTTGTCTCATAACATCACAGAGGATAATTCTGCTCATGAGAGATTATTCTAATTTAGGCTTTTAGCCTTTACATGAAATGAGAACAGACAGCAGCCTCCCCACTGTCTAGTAATTACAGCAAGGCAAGTCAAATATAAGAAATAACAATTATGATAAAAGTGTAAATAAAAGATAAAAACTGCATTAAAACACAATGTTTATCTGTGGTTAACTCATGCTCGTTTCAGCGGTTGACCTTTTTCAAGCCGTGGCCCATGAGGCAGGCGAACACCGTCAGCACCATCTTGGGGTTCACTTCCACCAAATCGTCCGGCAGCGCGTAGACCCGAGCGCCGATCTTCCGAGCCAGTGATACAGCATACCTGGACGAGAGCGCGAAAGGTCAGAGGACGAGGAACCCGTGATGGACACAGAGATGTGGGACGTCTTACTTGGCGTTGTCCAGCTTGTCTGCGTCCCTCAACACTCCTTTCTCGCCTCTCTTCACCATGTCCCACTTGACAGTGCCGGGAGCGATGGCGTCGATCAGGTCAATGACAGGTAAACTGGTGCTGATCAGCTTGTCCTGTTAGAATCAGGTGTAGTCATCGGTCTATTTAGACAAAACACGCGCTCGCGGGCGAACACACACCTTGAAGCTGCTGATCTGCGTGTCCTTGCGTTTCTGGCTCAAAGTGGTGTTGACCCAGTTGAGAATGATCTGATCGCCGGCTTTCTCTCCATCCCCAAGATCGGACAAAACCAGAACCGTGTACCTGAAGCGGAGAAGGCAGAGGCGTCAAGTACCCGAGGAGGGACCCGCTCGCTGGGATCAGACTACTTCCTGTACCTCCTCATCAGCTGCCAGACCAACGCCAGGGTGTGAACCTGACTCCCCTCGTTGAGGTTTTCTCCCCCGACGCCCACTAGAGAGAAATGTGCTACGTCTCTGCCCAGCTTCACCGCATAGTTACAGTTCTCCAGCTACGAGAATGTGGAAATGGAGACAACACATGTTTCTCAGATTGGTCAAACAGATCAGTGCCTTTGCTGTATTGCATTGTTTTACCATCTTCATGTTGGCCCCCAGGGCAGGATACGGGGCGTTGTTGACGCTCTTCCAGTTCACAGGCACGTTAACCTTCTCATAAAGCTGCAGGATCACCAGCCCGTCACACAGATCACTGAGAATAACATCAGCCAACACAGAAAGTTCAATCGATTCAACCGTGACCCTGTCAGTCGACCGATGAGCCAGAACCGAGCCTGGTGGCGACGTACTGGTACAGGTGGTTGACGTATGGATTGACGCCCAGGGAGTTGATCCAGTTGCGGAATGTTTTCTCCTCTCTGGTCTCACCTGGAAAAACGTGGACGTCAACCATGATCGAAATCCAATGCGTTGTTTTCATTTTGAAGTTTGGAGCCACTGACGGATGCGTCTCACTTTGTATGTGTGGCGCGTCGGCGTCGCTGCTCGGCGCCTTCTGCAGGGCCGGGTACGTGTTGTACAGGTTGGCCACGAAGGCCATGTTGAGCTTGCTGTTCCCAGACGTGACGTCGTGCGGAGACACGAACTGCCTGCAGTCGATCCGGGCCGCTTGCTGCAGCATCAGCTCGGCCCGACGCTCCAGATCACGCTCCTGCACACAAACACGCGGAACATGGAACACACGGAACGAGCTGATGCGAGGACGCCGAGAGGCCACGCACGTTCAAGCCGCTCATGTCGATTTTGAAAATCATCCTATGCTGATGCTCCTCGTGGGAGGTGATCTGGTCCAGCAGGTAGAAGTAGGCCCGCGAGTCCTGGGGGAGGAGAGAAGACAGGGTCACTGTGTGTGTGTGTGTGTGTGTGTGTGTGTGTGTGTGTGTGTGTGTGTGCTCAGCAGGGACCTTTATGTCCTCGCTGAAGTTCCTGATGGTCTGCGTTCCCGCGTTGCTCAGGTGATAGTTGACCCAGCGCAGCAGCAGCTCCTCGGGGGAGAGAGACATCAGGTGGTCGAGCGTTTCCCCGTCTTTTAGGAGGCTCATCAGAGCTGGAGACACACGGGTCAATCAGCACAAGTCTCTTACCTCGGAGTTTTCATAAATGATAAATGATCATTTTCAAGGCAGGAGCCTCTGTATCCTAGTCTTAACTGTCTTAAATTCAAGCTTGTTGTTGAGTGATCGGACTCAACAACAAATCAAATGGCCACAGGTTAAATATTAGATAATATACAATAAAGCAAAGGTGAAGATATTATCCTGAAAACTGAAATTAGAACTTAGGACAGTTGTTGTACTTTTACTTTTATTACGGCTGTATCAGAACTGATGTGTGTGTTTCTGTGTGTGTGTGTGTGTGTGTGTGTGTGTGTGTGTGCGTGTCTGCGTGTCTGCGTGCCTGTGTGTGTGTGTGACTCGTTTGCCTCGTGCCAGGCGGCGTGTGCCACCGACCTTCGTTTCTGCTGATCTCTATGTCGGCGAACAGGCCGACCTTGATGACCTGCCACAGCAGCCCCAGCACCAGGTGGGGTTTCCCGGCCATCAGATCATGGGCGTCGATGTTGACCACCGTGCAGCCGATCGCTGAGGCGGAATTCAGAGCCAAGACCAAATTCTCCTACAAGTGCATCGTGATTATACGTCAGCGTTCAGTCAGAGCCAGGGTTTGACTAGACATAATCCTCGTCACAACATCTATTGTAACAGCTCAGCAAAAACAAAGAATGTGACCTCAATCCTTCAATAATGAATAACTTATTAGACGCCAAATAGAGAGCTAGCGTACAGCGACTATTTTAAAGGCTCATTCCGTGCATCTGATTTTTTACTTATCCATAGCGACAACAACAACAATAATAGTTTATATTTAACTCTTTTTTTCTCTTGCTTGTCTTATGATGACTTTATTCATAAAGCTCATGGTGCGTGCCAACATTTCATGACATTACTTTGTGTCTATAAGACGCCAGAGCCACAACTCACTGTCATTTTGAAGGTGGTGAGCTTCTTTGTGTTGATGACTCTTTCGTCGACCGTGTCGGGCTGCGACAGGTTGATCATTTTGCTGAAACGGAGTGCAGACAATCGCAGCATTACAGCTTGAACCGTGGCCGCCTCGCTGTGAAATGACCCGATTGACCCCATTGCTGGCGATACCATAGCAGGATTCCGTCGCGGACGGAGCGGAAGAGGCTTTCATCGTCCGGGTTGATGGGCACCAGATGTTGACAGTCTGGGTCTTTAGCTAAAGATTTGTTGATCCAGTTGACAAAGGCCACTTTCTCCTCATCTAAACATGAACACAACAGAGGAATAAGAGTCGCCGGCAGCTGTTTTGCTGGATGCACCAACACACGCTGTCTCTCACCAGAGTAGGAGTGCTGCGTTCCCTCACTGGAGACTCCAGACGTTCCCCCGAAGGAGCGGATCCCGTCCCTCCTCGTGACGGTCTTCTTGAACGTCTCGCTGAACTCCTTGCTCTTCAGCTCCTGATAGATCTGAACACGCGCAGGCGGCGTTAGTCCGCGGCCGCGGAGGCCGGCGCTCGCTCGTGGGCGTCAGAACTCACAGAGACGAACTCCTCGAAGCTGATCTTCTCGTCCTTGTTCTTGTCCCCGGAGACGAAGATCTCGGCGATCTCCCGCACCTTGTAGCCCGGCAGCGAGAAGCTGGCCTCTCTGAACAGCTCCTGGAGCTCGAAGTCGCTCACGTAGCCGCTGTTGTCGATATCTGGGCACCAAAAACAGGCAAAGACAACACACTGTATATAGACAATCATGCAATGCAACAATATTTTGTCACATGTGGACATTTGTAATAATCAGAGTAATATTTCTTCAATATTAATTTTGTATGTATGAAACAGAAATTCTGAAAACATATTCAGAATTTCACAATCGTTATCTCAGCAACTATTAGATGATCAAAGTTTAGGTGTTGTCTATTGTAAGTGACTTTGTCAGTAGCTCATTAATGGCCTAAAATCTGTCATATCGTCTTTAACTGCTGATCTTGTAATTACTCATTAACAATAATAACTTGATCTCATAATCTCAAAAATGTTTTATTGTGGCATCTCTCTCTCTCTGACACACACACACACACACACACACACACACACACACACACACACACACACACACACACACACACACACACACACCCACAAACAGAATGTATGCATGCTCATAACTCAAAGTAATAAAGGCCTCTTGCGCACTTTATGGCGAGCTGTAAAGCTCTTACTTTGGTCCCAAGTGTAAACTCAGCTTGCGGGTGTCGCTGTGAAACACACCGATTTTATTGAAGGCCTCTCTCAGTTCCTCCAGGTCGTCTCTGGAGATCTGTGTGACATGGTTCTCCATGGCGGGTCCCGCTTTGTTCCCCTGAAAACGTCACACACTTGAAGCCTTGCATCACATCAGACTCAAAGCAGGAGCGACACGACTCCTGCAGCAGGAGCGGGCTTCAATGCCACAGACCACGACTCGCTCAGCATTGGAATAAAGTCACACATCTGAGGTTCCACGTACTGTAAAGCGGCTGTTTGTCGGACAGATAGCAGCGCGTACCTTCATAAGAGCCCGTGTGCGTTTCCTCTCAGTCCTGCCTGGAGTTCGAACCCCCTTGGTGCAGATGCCTCAGCTGCAGGAGTGGAGCCGTCCAGAGGGAAGTGACTGTGGAGTGGCCCGGTGGACCTTTGGCCGGGCTGGACCCTGAGACAGGCGGAGGCTGACAGTTAACATTTAACACCTCCGCTGTGTCATCATCATTATGCGGTCCGAGGGCACATCGCTACACCAGCAGCGCAGCGGAGGAGCAACAGGTGCGTGCTCATGCGCGAATGGTGATTTAAAAGCATTTAAAGGGAAACAACTACAGCGACAACATCATTTTCCACATATATATATATATATATATATATACATATACATAAAGCGGTTCTCACGCTTCGGTTACGCCGTCTCCTGTTGCTTTTGAACGAGGCACAGTCACATTTTGCTCACACCCATATCCGTCAGACATGTTTAAAAGATGAGGCCTGTGTTTGTGCCACACAATGCAGTGTAACCCGAGGCACGGAGCCAACAGCGTCCCTCGCATACACTACAGCATGTGGCCTTTAATGCAGCTGCGCTTGGTTAGAACCACTGATGCGAAGCTCATAAAGTGTCATCTGAAGCCATTTCCATTCATTACACAGCGTTAACCTGTGCTGGAGAACAACAGTGGAAGGAACGGACGCGTAAGGAGCTTACGTTCAGTCCCAGACAGGCTGAAGGTTCTTAAAATTCTTCAGCTTCTTCTTCTTCTTCTTTTTATTTCCCACGTGTGTAGATCTTGGCCATTGCTCGTCAGCTCCCTTTTTCTGCTTCTAACGCGTCTCTCTTCTGACCTCCAACACAACTTAAAAGTCCAGGCGATGCGGCGTGAATCCCCCTCGGCCAAGAAAAACACATTTTTTCTAACTTCTCCCATAAAGAAGCTGCTTGTTTCCTCTTAATCCACAAAGCCGGGGGACTCCATCTTCCCACCTGCCCTTTACTGTGATGTAGCTCTGTTTCTTTTCAGACACCTGATCTGCTCAGTTTCACTCTGTGACTCTGAGGTGATCTCCGGTTACTCCCTCCTCCTTATGACGGGTCTCCGGCAGGCACTCCACCTCTATCCGGTGAAGTGGACCCTGAGCCAGGACGGGTTCCGATGGGTCCAACGGCTCAAAACTTTCACATGGGCGTTTTGTATGATTCAGTGGCTCATAAAAGCACACAAGCAGAAAGGTGAAAACCACAGAGATGAGCTTCTGCTCACGTGGGCCACACACCGCTGCGAGCAGCTGATGACTGGTTCCGGTCCAGTCACGCACTGTGGGAGCCGTGGGACCCCACATGCACGCGTTCACTGTTTCTCCCAAGTGATTGACAATCAAAGTGCAAACATCATTATTATTATTGAACACATGACCTCGGGGAGAGCGACAGAGAGGGAGAGAGGGACTGAGGGGGCGTGTCGGCTGTCACTGGTCACGTGACCCGGAAAATGTGGGGCTTAATTCCTGTGTTGGACTGTTCCCAGCTGCTGCGCTTTTGCCCTTCGCAGTGCAAACCCGCGCTGTGCTCCATCACGACCTCCGACCCCCGGCTGGACTCTCCGCTCCGCACCATGTCGGGTAAGACGCGCCGGGCTCCCTTCGACCTTGCGGCCGTCGCACTGACGCAAACATGGCCACCCCCGGACCGGGACCGGGGCTGCGCTGTCCGTCCTACGCTCCCCGAACGTCGCGAACGCATCGAACGATGCAGCCGATGGAGAATCGGCTGCAGCGATTTTTGCGAAGCAGAAGCGGCGCGACTTTTATTCCGTCGTGCAGTTGCCGTTGGCGTCATTATGAGGATTTGGATGCATTTGATTGGATTGGCGCTGTAGCGGTTTGGACCACAGTAAAGCGGACGGTGGTATAAACCAACACTTCCGGGTGGAATTTACAAAGTTAAAGCTGGTTTGGTTATACAGACGTTTATAATATTATTTAAAACATACATTTGACGTGTTCTCGTGTTTTAAAGTTAATTGTCCAAGTTGTGCTGAATTTTTTAGGGTTCGTAACTTCCTATATTTAGTTTAGGATTAAGACTAACGAGCAGCTGGTTCAGATATGTACTGTCATGAGGAGGGTTTAAAGAACAAGAAAAAGACTGTTGATTCTTAAACAGTCACTTCATCTTTTCCCTCAAATAAGATACAAATTTGGGAACATTTTAATGTAGCTCAAATTTGGCTCATTATTGTCCTGGGGGCTTCAATGGGCCTCTGTCTTCCCACAGCTCATAAAACTCTTTCTCACTGCACAGTGACGGTCTCGTGAACACAAATAAAGTAAAATTAGAATTAAGCACAGAGAAAGTAGACATGGGGCGTTTATTTAAAGCTGCTCCACGTGGAAAGTTTGAACGTCATAATCAGCTGCTTTTATTTTTTAAACTCGTGTTTAACGGCTTCCTGCGTTAATGCTGACTTATTCGTTTACGCTCATTGCGGACGTGCGCTCCAGAATGTGACTTCAAAGTTGTTTTAAAAACCATATAAGGCTCGTTGTGTCACACTTTTTGTAGTGTATTTATATTTATGGGACTTCCGGAAAAGTAATTTTACACGTAGGGGCTGATGTCCCAAAACATGTGATTAACCTGTGCAGTGTATTTACCCACAACAGCAAAACTGACAGCAAATAAAGTATATGGGTGTGTTTTCAGTACAGGTTGTCCACAAAAATTGTATTGAAATTTACTTTTTAGGATTTACAACTGTTTTCGTAAATCTCTGTACCCAGACGTTTAAGTTCCAGCACGTGCTTTCTCTAAGGCCTGGAAGGTGACAGTCAGTTTATAGCTCCCTGAATCAGGCCTTAGCAACCGTACAACCGCGTCACGCTGATCAGGTTTCCCAGAAGCCCCCGTTCCTCCCACATTCAAGCTGACCGTCTGCAGGCTGAGCTGGCTCTAACACACCCCTCTCGTCTTCATGTACTTCATGAATGAGAGAAATCATTGTAGGCCTGCAGATGGTGACGCAATAGATCGTATAGTATTGACAGGACGTGACAGCGGATTAATGTTGTTTATTTTCAGATCGGAAGACTTGATTTGATTATTGATCAGAGTTTGATCTGCAAGTTGTCAGCTAAATGATTATTTTTTGCTAATTTTGGGGAGGATTTGTCAATTTAATGGCTGATTGATGATTAATGGGTCTTCTTTTATGTGAACACTGTAGAACAGAAGATAATCACGTGTGGAGGAGTTTAGCAGGAATCTTGGAAGCTGGATGGAGGAATTTACTTGTCTATGCTTTAGGCTATTGTTAACCATGAATAGACGAGGGTATCTCCTTTTCAGGAGGTTTATCAGTACCTCTGGTCTGTCATTGTTGTTTTGACAGGTCAGTAATCAGGGTCATGGCCTGGGATGAAGTTACACTAAATAAATGTTTTTTGTTTGCCTGTGTTATTTTTACTTTCAAGGTTATTTTATAACCTTATCTTATTATAAGATAAGGTCGATTTAACCTTTTTATAAAATACATTTTGAAACCACATTTAAAAAAAATGTCTTCTCCATACAGACCAAGCTTTTGTGACACTGGCCACAAATGACAGCTATGTGAAGGGAGCGCTGGTCCTGGGTCAGTCGTTAAGAAGCCACAACACCACCAGGAAGCTGGTCGTACTCATAGGGCCACACGTTGCAGAGCCCTGCAGGGATGCGCTGGGCTCCGTTTTCGACGAGGTGTGCGTGGTGGACGTGGTGGACTCGGGCGACGCGGCTCATCTGGCCCTGATGAAGCGTCCAGACCTGGGAGTAACCTTCACCAAGCTGCACTGCTGGACTCTCACGCAGTACAGCAAGTGTGTGTTCATGGACGCAGACACACTGGTGAGAGACAATGTGTAGAAGAGAGCGATGGTGAAGAGTCGCCTCGTCGGCAGGTTGTCACCGTGAATGTCGTTTGTCTTTATTCAGGTGCTATCAAACGTAGATGAGCTCTTTGAGAGGGAGGAGCTGTCGGCGGCGCCGGATCCGGGTTGGCCCGACTGCTTCAACTCTGGGGTCTTCGTCTTCAGTCCGTCCAAGAAGACGCACGAACAGCTCCTCGCGTTCTGCGCTGAAAACGGCAGCTTCGACGGTGAGACCTGGACCCTCGCGCTCCGTTCCCCCAGACGTGCCCTGTAACCGTGAAGGAAGAACGCTTTCTATTCACGCTTGCAAATTAAATGCATGCAGGGCCCAGGAATAGTCTGATGTGATGGCCTTCATGGGAACGCTGGGGAAAGGTCACCCTGCCTCTCTAAATTTAGAGCAGCTTCCACTCGCTGTCTGAGCGAGAGTCTGACTGTGCTCTGTGTTGACTAGGCGCTAATCTTAACCTGCTCTTTGTCTGCACTCGCAGGTGTGCATGGACATGTCACATGCACTCACCATATAGTATGTACATACAGCGGCCTGTCAAGCCTCTCTTTCTATTTATAAATGTCCTAAAGGGAATATAGAGAATGTGTTAAGTGACGTGTGATGAGTTCCGGCTCCTCTCATTTTGCTCTATTGAGTAAAACTGTTGCGTGTCTGCGTCTGCAGGTGGAGATCAGGGGGTTCTCAACAGTTTCTTCAACACATGGGCGACGGCAGACATTTCCAAACACCTTCCCTTCATCTACAACCTGAGCAGCATCTCCATCTACTCCTACCTGCCCGCGTTTAAACAGTCAGTAAATGCACGGGCCACTATTTTGCCTCCGCTCACACGTCAATGCCCTTGTTTGTTTGTGAATCGCAGCGGGCGATGTCGCGCGATGTCGCTCAAGCGCTGACCGGGTTGTTACAGGTACGGTCACGGGGCCAAGGTGGTGCACTTCCTGGGCAAAGTGAAGCCTTGGAACTACGCCTACGACGCCCAGAGGGGCGAGGTCAAAGGTCACTCCCAGTCCGCCGACTCCAGCCAGCTGCACCCCGACTACCTGCTCATGTGGTGGCAGCTCTACACCAAGTCTGTGCTGCCGGTGCTGCAGCGGGCCTACGGCGACGCGCCCTTCAACAGCGGCTTCATCGAGGCCACGGAGGACGTAAGTCTGCAGCCTGCGTGTTTACTTGTTGCAGCTTGTTGCATATTTCCCAGGTGCGTAAACCTGTCGTGCTCTGAAATTAACGGCCTGTTAAAGTGTCACATTCGCGCATTAAATCCACCCATTAGGGGAGAATGGAAACACGCTAGACTTTCAGTTCTCACAGGTTAAAAAGTGATGACTGAGGGCGAGTGTGGAGCAAGAACGCAGCCGTGTCACAGTTGGAACTCAGCTGGTAGCAGTCGCCGTTACAATGGCGCAATGACTTTACTCTTTTGTCTTGAGTCAGTGGCTTTAAAGGAAAGGAATATTAGGCAACCTGATCGCCGCACCTACTGCAGCCACCTCACAGCAGATGACTGTAAACCTGCTGCTTGCCCGGAACACGCTCACTTCTTATCTGCTGCAAGGCTCTTGCAAAATGTCTTGCTGCACTTTGACTGACGAAAGGATCGTGAATTCCCCTCTGAGGAAATTCCAGCGGAGGAGGGAACATCAGACCTTATAAAGCGCTGCTCTGGCCTGTCATTAAACCGTTGGTGCGTGTCTTTTTGTGTTGCAGAGTGAGCTTTGCGAGGATGTGACGGAGCAGCCCGCGGCCTCTGTCCCTCCTCCCCCGAAGGTCTCGTCAGAGGAGAGGAAGCACCGCTGGGAAGCGGGCCAGATCGACTACATGGGCGACGACTGCTTCGCCAACATCGAGCGGAAGCTCAACTCCTTCTTGAAGTAGCGGGGGGGCGGGCGAGGGAGCACCATGGACGGAGAGAGAGCACCGGCTGACGCTCTGTCGGGGTGGGGGGGGGGGCGTGCGCCACCACCCGTCATTAGCAGGTGACAGGACGGCTGCGTCTGCGCAGCCTTAAGCTTCACTCTTTGCGTCAGTTCCACTGTCCACGCACTCTTGGCATCTTCGTTTTTCCACCTAAAAGAAAAGTTTGACATTTGGGGATTGCGCTGATTCACTCGGTTGCCGACGGTGAGGACGAGAAGATTAATATCACTCGCATGACTGTGTGACTGTTTGAAGCTCGTGCCCGATAACGTCATCTGTGTCCTGCACTTTAAATGCTAAAAACTTCCACGCAGATGCTTGTGAGGTGATGAAAGTACATTTAAATAGACACATTTAAACTGCTCAAGCACAAATATTCTTTCCTACATGGGCTGGTTCTCTGCTTAAAGTTGCTATTTATCTATAGTGTGAATTGAGTCAGATGAATGTTGGTAGAACTTAATCTTTTCATCCAGCTCTGGGCAACAAGAAAGTGAATAAACAGCTGCTTCCCCGAATGCTGTAACTGTTCTTTTAAGTGTTCTGGTGCGTCCGATGGAACCGGATTCACAGCCCTTCGTCTTCCTGTGGAAACGTTCAGCAACAATACAAACTTGGATCCTGGATCGTACCACGCCGCCTCTCCTGCACTAAACCCCTCCACCTGAACCACTTTTCTCCTGCGGTCGGTCCCGCTTCAATCCCACCATGTTCACCTCAGCGGAGGACACGGACGGATCTGTGCCTCCGACACCCGCCAGCTCCCCGTGGCTGCAGCTTTGTAACGTCTGGTGTCGTATTAGGGCCGGGCCTGTTGTTGTATTTGCATGGCACAGAGTTAAAACTTCAGTCAATAAAGAGACAAAAGTACATCCCCTGACATCTTTAAGTGATTTCATGTGTTTGTGTTGCCCCCCAGACACATGTACGCGTGTCCTGCATGTTATCAGACCCACAGCCGTGTCTTTGTGCCATGACCTGGGTTTCATCGGTTCCTGTCTCTAGTGTTACCGGCTGCCTTATTGCCTTTCACTGTTTACAATACCTTATTTACTGTAACTGCTGCTAGTACCGCCACAGATTTCTGTTTCCTTTTTCTGTTAGATAACTCTTTTTTTCCACTGCAGCTGTTTGCTCTTGAGCTATAATCTGTAACTTCCTAGCTGTAATTGAAGTACACTCCCAATTCCACTAAAAGCTGCCAAGCTTGAGGGAAAACTGTCTGGAAAGGTTATTAAATGGAGGAAGTGTAGTGAAATCAGTTAATACAGGTCTGTTCTTAACCCCAGATGTTAATGTCCATCACTGTAAAAGTGCTAATAAAGAACTGATTAAATCCTTCTCGTCTCACTGTTATGTTTTTTCATCAGCGTAATGAAAGAGATCACTTTTGATAATGTTTTTATTATCAAGGTCCCAACAAGATCATTGTTATGAAAATGTTGGGTTTTTTTATGTTAAATTTAGAAAATAAATTGATTACTTTAAATAAAAAAGGGGAAAAATGAAAATCTGCATCAATTGCTTATTTAGGTCAGTTAAGTCCATCAGACTGGTCCAGTTTGAGACTTCTACAGCTCCATCAGAGCTTTGATGTCATCGATGCAAGAGGCTTTCCTGTCCGTGCTTGTGGAGCCAAACGCCTTCTCCAGCAGGTCCTGCTTCTTTCTCTGGATCTTCACCATGTTCTCCTCCACGGAGTCCTTTACGATGAACTGTAGCAGCACACAAACACACACTAAACAAATGTAGGCCTTTTTCGTGGGTTTGGGTTTAAAGTGAAGGGATGTCTGACCTTTGTGACGACGACCTTCCTCGTCTGGCCCAGACGGTGACAGCGGTCAATACACTGCTCCTCAGTAGCTGGGTTCCAGGCCTAGAGGAGAGAATGACGTAACTGCTCGAGGCCTTGTGCGAAACGTCACAGACTGAAAAAGGAGTGAGAAGCTATACTTACAGGATCCATCAAGAAGACGTGAGAGGCAGCAGTGAGGTTAAGCCCAACGCCCCCCGCTTTAAGAGACAGCAGCATTATGGCAGGACTGTTGTCTGCAGAGCTCTGAAACTCCTGGATCACCTGGGTCCTCTTCTTTTGGCTCATGGTTCCATCCAAACGCACAAAACTCAGCCCGTGCTCCCTGCAAAAGGAGGTTCAAAATGCAACTAAGTAAAAGAGCAGATGACATCATGTGTCCTTTCATCTCCTCCTCCTGATTCGTGTTTCACCTGAGCGGCGTCTGCAGGATGGTGAGGAAACGTGTAAACTGGGAGACGACCAAACACTTGATGCTGCTGTCTTCACTTCGCAGCCTGAGCAGGTTCGCCATCAGCGCCTGCACCTGCAGAAACAAATGGGCAGACAAAAATTATTTTGAAACTATAAACCACTCACTAACAAAATTATGATTCACCACGAAAATGTTTGGCAATGTTTGTGCACGTTTTAGATGTGATTGTACTATTTTTATTCTCTCATTAAACTTCGCACCTTTGAGCTGGTCCTCCATTTCTCAGAACTTCGACTGTTGTCTTCCTCCATTTCCTCTGGTGGAAACTCCACCAGCTCATTGGTCTTGATCTCGCTGCGACAGAGAGGACACCGTGCCCTCTCCTATGAGGAGACACATGGAGCCCAGGGGAAAAGCGAATCTCTTTGTGAGTGTAAGCTCATTAATAAGTCAAGACCTACTTTCTGTGGAGGGGAGCGCATTTACCTGCTCAGTGCTGATGACTTGGGCGATGCACGGCCGACAGTAAACATGAGCACAATGTGTAATGACGGGCAGATGGACCGATTCCAGACACACAGAGCACTCCTCATCAGAGCCGCTGGCCAGCACCATCCGCAGCTTTTCTATCAGACGCTGCCTGAGCTCTGCAGGGGTCCCTGCAGCTCCTACAGAAAGGGAGAGGGAAGGAAACAGTTGATAGACTGGGTGACTAAACAACCACTTCTATATAGTCCACTGTACAACATGTAAGTCAGACTACAGGGTGTTACCTAAATCTGTCGAGGTCTTTCCCAGCAGATCAGGGTGACAGCAGTGCTGTCGGAGCCTCATAAGGATGGCCAGCACATGTGCATAATTACTCAAGACCGTCCCTTCAGCTACATATCTACATACAGACATACAACATGATGTTCAACATGCATCCACCAACAGTCATATAATCAAATGTTGTACTTGTAGTTGTTTACATCCTGCAGCCCTAATTTAATCAGACCTCACAGACTGTACCTGTTGATCGTGTTCCTTCCCTCATCTCGAGCCAGCTCGTACTCCTCCCTCTCCCACTGGCTCAGTTCCACCTGCTCCACGCATACGCTCTTCTCCGGCAGAGACACCAGGGGGCGCCCGTTCACCTCGCTACTCTTGGTCCGCCGCAGGGTGATGCACCTGACCAAGGTCTGAAGGTTCCTGCAAGCGAACGGCTGACTTTAATGACATCTAAGGAGCAGTTAAAACAGTTAATAATTACCAAGTAAAGTGCCCACTGCAGTTTTCCTACTTCATGGCAGTATATGAGGGATCACTCACTTCAGGCCGTCTTTGTCTCCCTGCATGACAGGTCTCTGGATCACTCGGTTCCACCACTCCTTCACGTCGAAAGGCTTCAGACGCAGGAAGGCCAGCAGCATCCACAGGTCCTTCACACTGTTTTGGATAGGAGTACCTGTAAGAGTGGAGGAATCGCTACATATATTACATTGAAAAGCTGCTGAACAAAAACATTTGTGTAAATATTGACCTGAAAGAATCCATCGTCGCTGCGTGTTAAAGCCAAGCACAGCCTTGCTCATGAGTGCGTCTGGGTTCCTTACAACGTGCCCTTCATCCAGCACCACCCTGAGCCAATTGACCCCATGGAGAGGACTCTTATCCTTAAAAGAAACAGAGCAAACACCATCATTGTGTTTTATATGTTTAAAAACTGCATATCTCTTAGTTGACACTTGTTATTTTAAGCCCGCCACACATTGGAGCTGTTCTCCACTCACCCCAAAGTCAGAAGAGAGAACATTGTAGGTGGTGATGACCACATCCTGAGAGGACAGAAACTGTTTGCTTCTGTTGCGGTCGGAGCCATAGTACAGGTACACATTTAGCTTCACATTAGCACGTACATGCTGCTCAAACTGGTCCTGCATGCACACAAATGACAGAGGAGCAAAACAGCTGACTGGTGGGAAGGAATGCAGAGCTCAAAGTGACACCTCCAGTTTTAGAAGTCTCACCTCTTACCTAAGTGACAGGTGTGTTTGTGTGTTGTGTTGTGTTGTGTTGTGTTGCTTCCTACCAGCCAGTTGCTGAGCACAGATAGTGGACAGATGATGAGAGTTGCTCTGGCTTTTAAGTCCTCTGCGCTTTCAGGGAAAGATGAGTCCACACCTGCAAATGCAGAAGGGTCACAAACAATCCAGATTCAGAAAACAAACACTGCAAGTCAAACATCCAAAGGAACCATCAGGTGGAGCTTCACCGTTGGAACTTACTGAGTGCGTGAGTGGCTTTTTCTTTCTTCTTCTTCTTTAAGCCTGAATCTGGTGCCAAGCCTCCCAACGCTGCAGCAAAGTCCAGATCCTCCTGCAAAACTGGAGCAAAATGAAAAAGACATCAAATCATTGGCATTTACGAGTAATGATCCTTTTATAACACACAGAAATCCTGTACATTGTACCTTTACTGGGCTTTCGCTTTGCAGCCGATGCTTTCCCTTTGCTTGCACCTGTGAGGGCAGAGGTGCAGCCATAAGTCACAGAATCCAAGAGGGAAGACAATAATACGTAAATGGTGCAAACAAACAGTAAAAGCTTGAAAATATGAAAAAGATGGAATCAGCTTTTACTTTTCTCTGACATGTGTGTAAGGTCCACCACGTCTGGTGCCTGAGGACTGACCAAAAAGGTGACGAATCAAGTTCAGTCAGTTGATAAAGGAAATTTGGGTTACTACAGTACAGTACATCCTAAACTAAAGATGAGGAGGCCTTTGTTTCACTAAAAATATGACATAAGCCAACTTAAATAAATCACTTACAGGTTTGAGACTAGGGAACCAGCTGCTACGTCGCTCACTCCTGCTACATCACTACCACAGCTGCTTCCTGCAACAAATATTTTTTGACTTCTCATTTGTACATTTGTGCAAATGTTTCTACATATGTTTAAGTGAGGCAAAGAGTTAACAGGAGGCAGTGAGGAGTTTAGAAAATAACTTTCGCCATGTGGGATGTCTGGGTTTTACTTTTGCCTTTGAGACGTGAAGCCTGCTCCTCCCGCTCGCATGTTTCCACAGGTAGAGGCTTTCCTTTATGGAAGTTAGAGAGGATGAGAGCAATGGTTGTCAGAGTCTTCCCCTGTAAAACAACACAAACAGGATTTGATTCACGGCCACTGTGACGTCCTGCTCATCAGTCGAATGTGTCACTCACCAGCCCCATGTCGTCCGCCAGTATTCCCCCCCGAACCCTTTCTGGTATTTCTTTGGCAGAGAAACATGTGAGGCTGTTGTAGTACAGCTCGCCTCTCTTCTCCCAGAAGGGTGGGAGTCCAGATTTGTTCTCTCGGGCACACATCCAGGAAAGCGCCTGCTTCTGGTGAGGCAGGAGTTGAGTACCCACAGACTGCAGAAACAGGAGGCGAGGTCACAGTAATGACACAAGACATGTCTTAACCACCATGGTAAATATCTGAGTGAATGTAGGGAAGAGCTAAAAGATGAAAAACAGATGAAACGTGCACCTCAGCTGCTTCCTTTTCCCCGTCTTTACTCTCCATCAAGCCTTCAAACAGATTATCAAATGCATTCTTTAGCTGAAAAACAAAAATATATATTTTTATGTTTTAAAGAACTGCAAATCAGGTTAAAATAAACAAGCCTATTACCTCTTCAGCAGTTAGTGGGATGGTTACACCTTTTTTAGATGGCAAAGCCCCCTTACTTGTGGATGACTGAGTTGAGCCTGAAACAAAACACACACGTACGTTAAATACAGGACACTAACATGTTCTCCAGACTATCAGAGAGCAGATGCCAGTGACTGGTGGAACCATGGTACCTGTTTGTCTGCCAGCCAACGTGTTTAGTTTATATCCACGACGTGCCATGATTTCAATCACAGCATTTTTCTTCTCTTCCTGCCCCCAGAACGACAGCATCACTGGCATGTTGAACTTGTTCTTGGTCCCTGAGTGCACCACTCTGTCAAATTATACATTTCACAGACACGGTAACCTCCTGGTTCCTCTTACCACCGCTTAACAGAGAAAATACTGTGCAGTATGAGACACAAAACATGAGTTGACAGACAAGTAATGACCTACTCACCCCTCTACTTTGGCTAAATTATTGTCCATGACATGGGCCATAGCAGCTGCCAGCTCTTTCTTGATGTGTCCCACCTGGTTGCCATAAATGTTGGCAACCATGACTGCATTGCGGTCGTACGGATTCTGGGGCTGTCGCACCAATCCAACCATTTCACCGCTATTCACCTGTTCAGACAGATAGAGCCCAGGTGATTTCCTAATGTATATTCAGTTGAAATGGCGGTTCTGCTTTGCGGTTCTGCTCTCTAATGAAATCAGTACTGGGGACCCTCACCACCCCGGTGTAGTATCGAAGGCCCACCACAGTGCCCTGCAGATGCCCAAACAGGACGCTGCCGTCCGCATCGGGCTCCTCGGACACAGCAGCTCTGATGGCCTGGGAGAGCGTCTCTGCACTGGCGTCAGTGTGGTCTGAGAACAGGTCCACGTCAGTGAACCTGTTCCAGCCAAACCTCCAGCCGCTGGAAAACATGAGGCCTGCAGGACACGGAAACACAAAAACAATCAAACAGGCTGGCAAAACGAAGAAAGTTACATTTGATAGAAGACAAAAGTTAGAAATTATTTAGCAGCACCAGTCCTTTTGCTTTAGACTACGATAATACTGCACATGCTTTTGCAAAGCACACGTTTCATAGTATATCTGCTTTAAACCATTCTGTTTTCATTCAATTCACGGTAAACAACAACAATATTTATTGTCATCAAAGTGACAATAAATAATTGCAGCCTTGGGGTCGTTATTTATCTGCAGACTGACTTTACCTGCTGCTTTACATTTAAAAGGTTGAATGGTTTAATAAATCAACCTTCACACTGACAGTAACCTACATTTACCAACTACCGTTAGCTCATAATAGCTGCTTTCAGGCCCGCGCTGCGTTGTTTACTTATACTTTGTCCATTTAAGCATTTACGGCGGCAGACAACGTGTTATTTATCTGTACTCGTCAGTGTGTTCATACTGTATTTAACGTCCCTCGACGATTATCCGTACTCACTGTCTGTTGTGGTGCTGCTGCTGAAGTTGAGCTAGTTTTTTGTCCAGAGGTAAAGCAAAGTTTGCTGTAGTTAATGGGCAACTTCCGGTAATCTTACAAAATAAACTCGTTAGAAGGACGATAGTGGAAAAAACTGAAAGGTCGAGAGGTCAAAATCACAAACATTTTATTAGGAAAGGCAAATATAAAATACTCACAATGGCAAAATAGAAAACTTAAAAAACGACTAAACATCAAAACAAAACAACCATTAACACAATAGTAATACGTTGGCTTCTTTTTTTCAATTGCTGAGTTAAATACTACTACTACTAAATACAGTGTAGTTCCACAAGTAGAGAAAGGGAATCAGCCTTAAATAACTAGTACAATAGTTTTGCTTTTGTTTATTCCACTTTTCAATGTTGCCACGAGTTCCCAGTTCGTTATTTTAAATACATGAACGATGTAGTAAACATTTAACGAATCAGTTAAACTCAGTTTCAGTGCTTTCAGTTAAAGAAAAAAAACCTCTGAAATATATAAACGTCTCGCTGACGTCAGGAAGGAATTTTGAAATTTTGTATTTTGAAAAGTCACCGTGATTCCGGTGTTGTGCTGTGATTTACCGTAGTGGCGCTCAGGCGCATCGCGTACGCATGCGCTCTAGGCACCATGTGACCCCTACGGAAGCCGCGAGGTTCCGACTCCTCGTTTGTTCTTACGACGTTCCGCTTCCTCCCCGCCAGGTTCCTCCCCGGCCCGAGCTAAGAACCAGGCTGAGCGAGTCCTTGGGGAGAGAACGGAGGGAAAAAGCCCCGTGTGGTGGACCAGCACCGCTTTATCCACGCACATCCAGGAGCGGTAGTGAAATCTCAGCGTGACATCTGAGAGCAGCCGGAACGGGCCGGAGTTCGGCAGGAGTGGGGGATTTTTTCCGTGGTTGACAGCAGCCGGTGAGTCTGTTTGCCCCTTCAGAACCACCAGGCCGCCTCTCGTCTCACACTGTAGCTGTTTACGCTATAACCTTTGGCTCATGACACATTCAGTTGACCATAAACATTTCCTGTCTGTAAAGTACAGCAGTGGACATCCAGCTTCTGGTTCTGAGGTCTGGGCTTGGCTTTCATGGACTCACATAAAGTTCAGAAGTTACTGAAAATAACTTGTCTCTTATGAAATATCATTTATTTACCACCTCTCTCACTTGTTTGTTTATTGTTTATCTTCCTGCAAGCATTCCACTAAAAGAATTTAGAGGTAATAATCCTCATTTATACAGCAGGCGTTTTCTAATTAGCACATTCTGTGAAGTCTCAGCTCTTTGTAAACAGATTCTTTCAGTTTCTGTCCTGTTGATTCGCCAAACAAGCTGGTTGCTGGTCGGTTTTGTGTGTCGTGTGTGTCGGCCGTGGCCGCTCCACGTCAGTGGCTGAGCGTGATTTCTCAGTGGGAATAAATAGGAACACAGCAGCAGCAGTCATCCGTGTACAGGGACAGACTGAGACGTGAACAGGCGTCTGATTGTGGGGCCGGAGCCTCGTCTTGCAGTTCGGTCGCTTCGCATCGCCGGTCCGGTTCCGTCTGGTGGACGGTGATGTTGACACAGAGGGAGGGCAGCTGTTTGAATAACAGGACGGGGTGAACAGCTGGGCAGTGTGTGTTTCACGCTCCAGTCACTGGCTGAGCCCAGTCAGTGGAGTGATTCAATAGTTGGAGGGGGAAAAAGTGTTTTCTTACATGTATTTTCGCTTGAATGAATGGGAGTGGAGCTGGCTAGTGCGTTTGTGCGTGAGCCTCATCACTCCTTCCAGGAAGTCCTCTGCAGAATTTCCTTTTATAGAAGCTAAACACAAAAGGCTTGCTGTCTGCTTCCTGTAAACAGCTCGGCGGCGGTGTTTGTGGCGCGCTGGTTGGCTGGAGCGGGCCCTGTGAACCTCGGCGGCTGGGGAAGTTCCAGGATGAGGAAGTGGGTTTCCCTTGGCATTGCCCAACCACAGGGAATAGAAAGTTCTCTAGAGCAGTGAGAATAAGGAATAGAAATCATGAAGAGAACAGCTGATGATGAGCAGAGCTTGTGTGATTGGAGAATAGTTTCATCTATATCCATCACATCTGTTTCCACTTTGTAATGATGATTTGACATTAAGGTGCTTCTTTTATTAAACCCTAATTAAAAATAGAGTACAAGCACATTTCCCAAAATGCTGAGCTGGCCCTTTAAGTAACTGTAATGATTAACAATTCAAAGCAGGCTTGTTAATCCATTCATGTTTGTTGTACTAGGGTGTGGACATTGATACAATCATATATGAACATGTAGCCTGCAGAGTCGCTTTGTTCACCTGCTTGGTCACCTCAAGCTTCTGGCTGTGACCATTAAGGGCAGAGCAGTGTTCAAGATCCCACAAAAGAGCCTCTGTTGCTTGTGTGTGTTTCAGGACAGGGGATGAGTGTGTGTGTGTGTATCA
Source organism: Betta splendens (assembly GCF_900634795.4). Classification (NCBI taxonomy): domain Eukaryota; kingdom Metazoa; phylum Chordata; class Actinopteri; order Anabantiformes; family Osphronemidae; genus Betta; species Betta splendens. The sequence continues at coordinate 6,955,373 of NC_040900.2, read as the reverse complement.
GGGCAGGGGATGAGTGTGTGTGTGTGTATCAGGGCAGGGGATGAGTGTGTGTGTGTGTGATCCTGCCTGAAAAGCAGCCTTGTGTTGTGTTGTGTTGTGTTGTGTTGTGGTGAACAGGAGAACACACCTGCTGCAGCCCCGCAGCTATGGAATTCCTGCAGAGCGACGACTTGTCTCGGCGTGGCCACCCGGCACCCGATACTCGGCCCAGAGCGCGCGCGCCGAGTCTCGGCGGGCCTAGTTTTGTCCTGCAGGGGCAAGAGCGCACTTGTCCCGCTCGAGATTGCAGAGGAATGAGGCAGCCAGCTAAGACCTGCCCAGAGAGAGACAGAAAAAGAAGGGGGAAAGAGGACAAGTAGGTAAATGAGCTGTAGAGCGGGAGGCGCACACACCGTGTGGGAAGACGTCTTCTGTGGGACGCAGGAGAGGCAACAACCCGGTGAGTGCTCCTAGATGAAGGGAGGATGGTACTTGTGATCACTTTGTCTTTAACACACCAAAGGCCGCCTCAGTGTGAGCAGCAGTGACAGCTGGGAACGCTTCGGTCGCACTTTACACCCCAGTGTGTCCGGACAACAGCCATGTGTTGAGTCGAGGCAGTGCTAATGAGTTTGTGGCCCGAGGGCTCAGGTATTACATCAGGAAAAACCAGATTGAGTGAAAAATCCTATTGCATGACTTCAAAGGCCGGAGTGGTGTGCGTGCGTAGTTGCTGTGCTAGGCTGACTTCAGGTCAGCGTTCGTGTGTAGGCGAGGCCACGCTGGGCCCACCTGAGCTGTGTTTGTTACCCAGGTTTAACGCACGCTGTGCCATCAGCGGTCGGACACGCGAAGTGAGGAAACCTTTGTTTGCTTCCTGTTTCCTGTCTGTGACGTCACGAAGAATGCAGGCCCGCGGCCCCGAGTCGAGCGAAGTGCTTGCTCTGCAAGACAGAAAGTGGTGCTTCTGCGGTACGAAGAAATCGGGCCCGAGTGTCAATCTGAGTTTTCTCCCTATTAGGGTAATGGATGGGGGAGCAGAGACAACTAAAGTCTGCACGTACTGTACTGCAGATTAAAAACACCAATGTTAGACGTTTTATTTATGTCATCAATCACATTTCTGAAACACGTCCTCCTGATGGAGCAGTTATGCAGGATTGTTGTTGGACCTGCACAACAAAGAGTCACTAGAGGAACCTGAGACGCCTGGATGCCTTTTATGGGTCCAGTTTGGTTCCATGGTTCCTGCTCCTTCTCACAAATCTCTGCTCCATTCCTCTTTCTTCCCCTCATGTTGTCATTCTGCTCTTATCCTTTCTCTCTCTCTCTGTCTCTTTCTCTCTGTCTGTCTGTCTGCCTCTCTCTCTCTCTCGCTCTCTCTCTCTCTCTCTCTCTCTCTCTCTGTCTGTCTCCGTCTCACCCTCACCGCCTCCTTTCCTTCCTCATTCATTTGTAACGGCAAGACTCAACACGCCACCTTTGCCCGTTCAGCGCTGCTTCCTGCGCTCGCTCTGCGTTCCGTCGGCTTTAACTCGGTGCTGACCCGGTGGTCGCAGCATGGACGGATCAGCCAGGTCTGTGTGAGGTATTCTTCCATAGTCGTACAGTTGTTGAACTTGATCTGCAGCGGTTCCTCTGTAGCCTCTCGAGCTAGCATGCGATGCCCTCCGTAGCGTTGTGAAATAAAACAGGAAGCGGTGAGGCGGCGGCCCAGCATGCAACAGTCGCCGCGTGTTTCTGGGCTTCGTTTGAATTTGTTGCACCTTACCCCACCTCTGCAGGTGCGCGTGAGTGTAGATGTGTGACAGCGGCGTGTGTGACGACAAGCCCCCCGCCCCCCCTGTCAGGATGAGCAGCCAAGTAGGAGGAGCCAAGGACCCCCAGCTGGCCAATCAGAAGCCACTGCCTTCTGTACCAGAGGAGAAGAAGTCCAGGAACAAGATCATCTCCATGTTCGCCTATGAAAAAGGTGAGGGATGCTCAGGTCCACGCGTACTCACAGACTCAGGTCCAACTGACTAACCCTCTGCCCCGCTGACTTGCAGGAGGCAGGAAGAAGGACAGGGATAAGGACCGGCCTGAGATATCGTCACCGTCTGACTTTGAACACACCATCCATGTTGGCTTTGATGCCGTCACCGGAGAATTCACTGTACGTATCTGCCCCTAAAGCTCAATGTGCGCGGTGCCTTTTGTATCCACCGACTCCTCCAACAAAACACCTCATTCAGCAAAAACATACTGATCATATTGAGCGCCGTCCTATCATAAGCAAGTAATGAAATAGGAAGTTACTCTTTTAGCTTTTGTAAATGTAGCCGTCAAATAAGGAAATAAGTCACAGAGAGTTTGCCGCACAAGCTGTCAAGTTCTCCGTTTAGTCTTTTTAACGGCATATTCCTGTGATTAAAGCCGTTCTATTTGATATGATTATTAAGCAGCTTTGAATTTAACAGTCAATCAGAAAACCTGAGCCTTAACAAATCAGTCTGAGGATTCTGTTCGCTGTAAAGCTCCCAGTGTTGCTGTGAAACGAGTGCCATGCAGGCAAACCTTTCCACATTCTGTCATTATTGAATTACAGTAAACGAGCAGGAAGACCAGAGAATGCATCAGTGGAAAAGAACCCAAATTCTTTTATAAGCACTCCTGGCACTAGCTTCTGCAAATGAAACCTTAGAAACCTTTGAAAATCATTGTCATCATCTTTCAGTGAAAAGACGTCTGTATATGTTTCTGTTTGTCCAGGGCATGCCGGAGCAGTGGGCCCGTCTCCTTCAAACCTCCAACATCAGTAAATATGAGCAGAAACAAAATCCCCAGGCCGTTCTTGACATTCTCAAATTCTACGACTCCACCAGTGGAAAACAGAAATACCTCAGTGTCTCTGCCTCGGGTCAGTCTTCTCTGTGGCTTATTTAAAGCCTTGTGTTGTAGCTGTGCACACTGAGCCTTGTGTCCTCACTCTGTTGTTGCTCTCTTTCAGATAAAGACTTACAGTCGGTGAGTGGCTCAGCTCATTACGTCCACTCTCATTAGTTACTACATTGAATAGATCATTGAACACGTTTGTGGCCTTTGTTCATTGCTTTTGCAGCCAGGCAAACCGGGTACGATCACCGGGGCGTCCAGCAGCAGAGACGGAGAGGACGACGATGACGACACGCCGCCCCCAATCGTGGCCCCACGGCCAGAACACACCAAATCAGTGAGTTGTGCTTTCATGTAAAAAACAGACCACGAAAAAATATTACAGAGCTTTTCAACACAGTAACATGTGTGTGTTATGGATTAATCAGTGTTTGGGTAAAGTCACTGAAAAGCATCAAGATCGATCCCTGAATTCTTTTCTGTGTGCTGTCAGGTTTATACGAGGTCGGTGATAGATCCTCTCCCTCCTCCGGACAAGGCCGCCGACAAACAGAAAAAGAAGGGAGGCAAGATGACAGACGAGGAGATCATGGACAAACTAAGTACGTAAAACAGAGAAGGCACATTTCAAGCAGAGCCACGTGTATTTAAGACTCCAGTAGAGCTGACTTTGCAGTTTTCCTGTGTTTTTTAGGAACTATCGTCAGCGTTGGGGATCCTAAGAAGAAATACACTCGCTACGAGAAGATCGGCCAGGGGTGAGTCCCACCTGAGCACACAGAGCGCTGACGTTTGGTTGGCTCGTGGGCAAACAGTGAATTTGACCTCCCTTTGTTTTCCTCTTTAGTGCATCTGGCACAGTTTATACAGCAATAGATGTTGCTACTGGACAAGAGGTAAGCTTGATTCATATTCCACCATGTAACATCATCATCCATTTTAAAGAAGTAAGAGTGATTGTGTTGGTGAGTTGTCTCTGGACTCTAGCCAACCTTTAACCACTATGCACATTTTGCGGTGTTGCAAAAGGCAAATGAATCATATTTTGATTTAATTACTGTTTGATGAAGTTGGTTTGTGTTTGCTGTGTTTTGTAGGTGGCCATTAAACAGATCAACTTGCAGAAACAGCCAAAGAAAGAGCTAATTATCAATGAAATCCTGGTCATGAAGGAGATGAAGAATCCCAACATTGTTAATTTCCTGGACAGGTAATGCTGGTGTATCACATGCTTAGTTAGCGCTGGTCAGCCGCTTTGAGTCTCACTGCGTGTTTCCCTTTTTCAGTTTCCTCGTAGGAGACGAACTTTTCGTGGTCATGGAGTATCTTGCTGGCGGCTCGCTTACCGATGTCGTGACGGAGACGTGCATGGACGAAGCTCAGATTGCGGCAGTCTGCAGAGAGGTGGAGCTCTAAACTAAAACAACAGCAGTGCGTGTCCCATGTTTGTCTCTGTACAGTGTTAGGTAAATGTTTCCTGTGTGTATCCAGGTTCTTCAAGCGCTGGAGTTCCTTCACGCCAACCAGGTCATCCACAGAGACATCAAGAGTGACAATGTTCTGCTGGGGATGGATGGATCTGTCAAACTCAGTGAGGGAGAGCAAAAACACACATGCACAGATATAAATAAATTGTAGCTAAATCAACATCAACACGTCATTCTTGCTCTCTTGCAGCGGACTTTGGCTTCTGTGCCCAGATCACTCCAGAACAGAACAAACGCAGCACCATGGTGGGAACCCCCTACTGGATGGCTCCTGAAGTGGTGACAAGGAAAGCCTATGGGCCCAAAGTGGACATTTGGTCTCTGGGAATCATGGCCATAGAGATGGTGGAGGGAGAACCTCCGTATCTCAATGAGAACCCACTCAGGGTGAGAAAGCGCTGTGAAGCACGGACCGGCGCTTTCACTTCCATCCTTTGTTAACTGATGGTGGTGGTTATGTTAATCTAATCAGTGACTTGTACTCTAGCACCATCATGTGGTTAAACTTTTAATGTATAGTCTTGTCTGTATGTTTGTGACTGTACAAAGATGCTAATGATAAACTGTTGTGCTGCGTTCAGGCTCTGTATTTAATCGCCACCAACGGGACTCCTGAGCTCCAGAGTCCAGAGAAGCTGTCTCCCGTCTTCAGGTCCTTCTTGTCCCGTTGTCTGGAAATGGACGTGGAGAAACGAGGATCGGGCCGAGAACTGCTGCAGGTAGAGCCAGACTCTAATATTACCTGAATGTGTCCATATATCTCTCAGAGACTGTTGAGTCATTAATACCTGACTCTACGTTGGCAGCGGTTGATGGTGTATTTCTGTGTGTCTGTAGCATCCGTTCCTGAAGCTGGCCAAACCTCTGTCCAGCCTCACTCCCCTCATCCTCGCTGCTAAAGAGGCCATGAAGAGCAACCGCTGAATCTCCGTCTCTAAGGACGTCACCATCGCAGCGCGTTAGAGTTGAACGCCTCCACACTCCACACAGCACGCCTCTACTGAAGCCATATTTATTTACCCCTGTGCCTCGTATGCAGCCGTGACGTATTTCCTGTCTGTCGCTGCCGTAGCACGTGTGTGTTTCTACTACACTACACATAACAGAAACGCTGGGTCACTGCTGCAGAGTTTTGGCAAACATAGACTCATCTCACCAGTAGGCGTCCTCTTAAAAAGCATTAACATGCAAAACCATTGGTAGTGTATAGTGTAAATACTATATAGAATTACCATGAAACTAGAACAAAGTATAAAGTGATTGGTTAATATTATTATGACTATAAAGAGATAGAAACAAATGTTCTGCTCTTAAAAACTAAAGTGACTAACTTGTTCATTCCCTGCAGCAGTGCCTTCAGTCCTTAATGGACTCTTTTTGCCTTCTCAGAGACTCCACTCATTTAGGTTGAATATAATTTTCTGTTTTTACATTTGAATATTTTTCTGTGATGGTGCTTTTGTTTTTTCGGGTTGATCACAGCCATCGTCACCGTAACAGACGACCATGTCTGTTGTATTTGTGGCCTTTCCTGTACAGACGTCAGCTAATCATGAGACGGCACATTTAAATCTGTTGTCTGCGGTTGCTACGGTAACACGTGAACCAGGGACCTAGTTGGCCTAGTTTCACCAATATTCTCCAGCGGTGGGTGGACAGGTCTAGATCTTCTGTCGCTCACGTTTTCTACCAAACTCTGTGCAAACACTTTCTCAGAAAACTTAGGCGTTGAACCAAAGATCCACATTTCTCTCAGCGGGATGTTTTGTCTTTCTCTGTGTGTATGTTCTGCAGTAGATGCCTGACTGTTGGTGTGTTGGTGCTAGTTCAACACAAATACTGTGTGAAATAGTCCACGTGTTGAACTGGAGGAAGTCGTTTTTGTATATTGTGTATTGGTAATGTCTTATAGCTTATGAGACGTTTGTGTATCTTTTTGTATTTTTTTTAAACTAACACAACAGAAAAAACAATTTGCTTTAATTTTAATGATCGACTGGTGTTTTTTTTTTCATGATTTGTGTTGATCTTTAGTTTCCCTGAATGGTGCAGTCATGTACTGCTCATTCTGAGACACTCGAGCTAAACCTGAGTCCAGTATTTGAAGACGACTGTTTGTTTTAGCCGGTGCAGAACAGAAAGTCTGTCCCTCATATCCCTCGTAAAGACAATCACTGTAAAGTATTTTAATATTTTAGACAATGTGCCTTTAGAGTGGTGCACGATGCAATAAAACCTGCTTAGATGGTACTAAGCAGGTTGACACAGATGCTGAGCAGGCTGGACTCCACCCTGAGGCTCTGGACCAGAACACATTCCAGTCAGAGTGTGTGTGTGAGATGAGAGGTTTGAAATGTGTTGTTGTTCATCATGAAACCAACAAATTCTGGCATTGAAACACATCCACATAAATTATTATTAAAGGTGGCCTTAAATAAACAAGTGTGGATGATGGATTTACTTCGTTGTTTCTGTCACAAGGGGGCAGTATAAAGCCTTGTTACTACTGTGACCTCTGATGTGATACAGGAACGGAGCAGAGCTGGGCCAGCAGGGGCCTCCATGCTGCTGATTAGTGGAGTCTAGAAAGAACAGAATCAACATTTGCATAAGATTCAACATTTTGTGAGCTTTTTCTACTTTTCTACCAGAACAGGTGTGAGTTTGCCTGTTTACAACTTTATGCATTCGATTAATAGTCACATCACTGTTTTACAAAACTTGAATCTCCTCGTAGCTCATTTTTACTCTATTCACATGTTGCAGATTATTATGATGTTTCTGGTCATGGTGACGTGAGTCAGAGCTTTGATACAAACAACCTGCTGCAGGTGCAGAAGGTCGACGACTAGACTGTGATGAGGAAGAACGGTTCAGTGAACACAACCCTGATATAAATAAAACAGAAACATCCCCTCAGGCAGTTTCTACCATGCAGCTTTACTTGGTCTCCAGGGTTTGACTGAAAAGAAGGTGTGACTCATTTACTTAAAGCAGTTAAAACCTTTGTCATCTGTCTCTTTCACTTCCTTTTCACTAACTGTAAAATAAATGGTGAACAACCATGATGTGTTTAACTACTCTGACAAAAATGAAGCACAGTGTAGAAATAGTCAAGTGCATTTTTATGCAAGTTCTGCATAAAAATGCCTGAACTGCAAATAATGTGTGTAATCTGTGAAGAAAACTATAAATAAAAAAATGCTGTTCTAAATGCCATTAATCCAGCAGTTTGATGCTGTTTCCCGCCTTGTGTTGAGCGTGTTGAGTGCAGACCAGTCATTTCCATAGAGGAGGCTTTGCATCATCAGCTGATCCTCCAGTGAACTCACAAGGTTTATAGTGGTGTGAGTTCAACACTGCAGGACTCACATGTGTCAGTCAACACAGCAGGAAGCACAAGCAGCATGACTCTCATCACCATCCTCATCTGGACGCTGCTCTGCTGCTGCTTTACAGGTTCACTCACTCAGCAAGGCTTCAAACATGATGTGCTGCTTTTTCTCTCCTTGATTTCTGCTGATAAATCAATGGTTGCTTTTTGTCTGCAGGATGCAGTGGTCAGGTGACGGTGACTCAGCCTCCAGTGGAGACGTTCACTGCAGGATCCACTGTGACGCTCACCTGTAAAACCAACACAGCTGTTTTTAGGTGGAATAATGCTGACTGTATGTCCTGGTACCAACAGAAACCTGGTCAGAGCCCAAAGCTCCTGATCTATTATGTAGAAAAGCTGCATTCAGGGACACCAGATCGGTTTAGTGGCAGTGGAAGCGGCTCTGACTTCACTTTGACCATCAGAGGAGTTCAGGCTGAAGATGCTGCAGTTTATTACTGTCAGAGTCTTCATAGTGGGCCAGTGTTCACACAGTGATTTAGCGCCGTACAAAAACCTCCTCAGTCAGAGACACTGAGCTGTTACAGCAGGAACCAACTGCAGCTGCTGAAGAGGAACAAACTCTGACATAGACACTGAACTCAGTGATGAAACTAAACTCAACAAACATGTTAGAGATTCTCATTAACTAACTAACCTTAACCAACTCTCACTACATGTCACAATGTTGTTTGTGAAATTCTTATGAATTTAAATTAATAAGTGACCCTTAAAGGGAACAACAGTTAAACTTAAAAAATAGATTCTCCTTTTTCAAATATTTATAATTACCACGTGTCCAAGTGTCAACAACCAGAAGCATCACAGCTACAAGTCACATCCACATTAATCTGCAGAGCTCCACATGGTTTTTGTTGACTTTCTAATTCCTTCATCAATCATTGTTTTCATGTTTGTTGAAAAAATATATTATCTTTAGTCGTCACCTTCTAACAGAAAGACCAGATCCAACACTGAACTAAATAATCTAAGTACAACATAAAACAACATATTAACTATGACAGTGACAGGCTTCATTTAATAAACAGCTCCTGGTTGAGTAATAAACCACACAGTCACCGGTATCAGTTTGTTTTGAATGTTTGCTGTGCGTCACTGCTCCTGATCCACTTTAACATGAACCACTGAGACGCGTCGCTGCACTTTCTCTGGCACTGAGGTCAACCATGATGATGCTGTCACTGACTCCACTGTTGGCGTCGCTGCTGCTCGGGCTTCAAGGTGACCAGAACTGTAGTGTTTGTTCTAGGACCTTCAGACGCTTCACGTAGAATGAAGGTCATTGAACCTCGTCCTGCTTCACCTTTCATTCTCTGTCTGCGTCTCCAGGATCAGGAGCCAGTCCATCGGTGACTCAGTCTCCGTCCTTCGAGGCTGTAGCTCTGGGACAGATGTCACTCTGAGCTGTACGGCCAGTTCAGGAGTTGATGCTGATCTCAGCTGGTACCTGCAGAAACCTGGACAGCCTCCTAAAGTACTGTTTTATCATCAAGTACACGTCAGTCTGACGCTCCCAGTCATTTCAGCAGCAGCGGATCAGAGCCGGACTTCACTCTGACCATCAGTGGGTTTCAGGCTGGAGATGCAGGACATTACTACTGTATGGGAGCATATGTGGACCAGTGTTCACAGTGATACAGAGTCGTACAAAAACCTCAGTCACAAACACCTTTTTGTGCTGCAGCTGTGACTTTATGATACGACTGAACAACACACTGTAGCTTCTGGGACAGAAACTCACTATTTAAATCTAAATTAAATATTCATCAAATACATTTTTCCAATCCTATAGGAAACGACACATAAAAATGAAATGTTAACTAGTTTTTATGTTAAATTTTATTAAACTGTGAAACCACAGTAATTATGTCTCAGAAGAGGAAGTGACTCTGACACAGATCAGTGAACTCAGAGCTGACAGCAGCTCCACCAACAAACACTACACGTTCATGTCACGATCTGGGTCTTGTGTCTAGTTGTTTCCGGTTTTATTTTGGTAGTCTCCTGGTTTCTGTTTCTGCTTGAGCTTTATTTCCGGTTTTTGTTCTTGTCACAGCTGCCCCTGCTTCACCTGGTCGTTATCCGCACCTGCACTGTATCAGTAATCAAGCCACGTTGTATTTAACCACCACCAGTGTCCTTAGTCCCTTGCCAGATCGTTGTTCGTGTGTCGTCGTGCTTTCCCAGTTTCATTGTTCCTGCCGTGTCTTCGTTTCTGTTTTTTTTTTTGATGCTCGACCTTGTTACTACTGCCTGTTGCCGACCATTGCCTGCCTGACCACGATTCTACGCCTGATGTTTGGTATTGTACTCTCCTCCCGGTTATGATCTGTGCCTGCTCCTGACTACGTCTCTGCCTAATCCCATGTAACCCGTCTGATCACCTGTGTATGACCCTGCCTGGACTTTACTCCGCATACTGGAATAAACCACACGCTTTAACGCCAGAAAATCGTGTATTGTGCTGTGCATGTGGGTCCTTTCATCTGCCGTTCCGTGACAGTTCACACTAAGTCTGTGTATTGATGCTGGTCAATAACAGTTAATGCTATATTGTGATTAATTTTTTTTTTTCATTTTTCCTGACATTAATCACCAAACACACAAAGTTAATATCAGTAGAAGCTTTATTGTCAAAGTCATGAATCATCAGGTCACTCATTAAGCAGACACACATTCATGGAGCTCCACACGTTTCTCACATGAAGCTTTCCTTTCACTCCATTAAACTCATGTTGCTCAGAGCAGCAGGTCTGTTTCTCTTCTCCCACACACAGCTCCTCTAGTCCTGACACTGGCTCTTGTGGAAGACCTGGACCTGACTGTGGTCGTGATGGAGGACCTTGCAGGTGTACAGGGTTCTCTTGTTCCACAGCTCCTGGCTCAGGGTCAGGGTGCTGCTGCTGCTGAAGCGTCCGTTCTTCTCCTCCTCTGAGCTGCTCTGGACGCCCTCTGTCACCTCGCTACCGTCCACCTCCCAGCTCACCACGGCTCCCTGAGGAGAGTAGCCGCTCAGCAGACAGGCCAGCGTGGCCGAGCCCCCAGAGAGCTGCTCAGAGGACGGAGGAAGCAGAGAGACGGAGGGTCTGACCACGGGACCAGCTGGAGGAGAGAGCAGAGACACACAAGGAGCAGGTTGAGGTCCAGTGTAGGACAGACAGCTGAGCAGCACACGCTTAGGACGCAGCACAGAGGTCAACAGTCACTCAGCCTTAGAGATAGGACGGAACGTGTTCATCATTTACGAATGATATCATCTGGACTTTATGCTAAATAACTATGAGAAGATGATGAACGTTGAACGGACATTTTAACATCTGGTTGTTTCACTTCCTTTTCTCAATGTCAGAATAAAGAAATACACAAAGAATCATTACATAAAAAGGTTCATTTGTTGAATATATTATATATAAGTCAACTCGTTTTAAATGAATATTTCATTAACAATGACAAACAGAAGTGTTAATTATCTAACATTAGATATGTTAACAGTGTTTCCTTAAATCAATTTAAACCAAATAGTTTAATATAAAACGTCAAACATCGAATAAATGTTTTTTAAAAAATCAATTTTAGCTCAAAGGGATCTAAATTGACTCTTTGTAAATGTTTCCAAGTAGTCAACACAATGACAACTCAATGAATAAATTATTATTTACAAAAAACAATCTTTCTTAAAAAATTCAAGCTTTAAAAAATGTAATCATTGAATGACATAAAATTATTTTGATGTATAAATGAGAAGATTCTGGTACTTACAGAACTCGATGAGTTTGGTTCCTCCACCAAACGTCCACCACAGTGATACAAAGTCATGAAGTGGTCGTACAAAAACCTCCTGCACTGTCAACAAGTCTCTGTCCAATGAAAAAACACTTTCATTCAGTAAAGCTGCTTCAGTTTTACTTTGTGTATCATCAGAATCATAAAACTCATGGAACCTGATAATTATTGGGAGTTAAAATGTAATTAATGCATATTAATAAAGATGGATTACTTTAAACAACAGAAACATATTTTGAGATAATGTGATCATAAATTATGGAGTAAAGAGAAAAGATATGTAAACATATTATACAAACCACAGAGGTAAAACTTTGATCCAAATGATAAAAACCACAAGTTCAGCTTCACACATTTTCTTTCTCCTGTACATTAAAAACTCCAACAGTTTGTCCTGATGCTGATGTATTGAGTGTTGAGAGCAGAGCAGTGGCGTCTCCAGAACCTTTTCAGTGGGGAGGCCCAGAGAAAACCCACCAAACTGGGCTTCTATTGATCAGACTGAGTTCAGCTACTTATGTTACTTGACTCTTTTCCATTAAAATTACGATAAACATCAAACACATTTACCTTTCATAATCTTAAATAAATTATCATCGACAGCTACAGTAAATGTAAAACATCACCAGTAGCTAAATTATGGGCTCATTTAATAAAATCATTTAATCTTGTGATTTGAGCTTTGTTTTCTTTCTTTGATTAATCTTTAGCAGTTTTTTTGGTTTTTCTGTTCCCAGCCAGTTGAAACTGATGGGCAGCAGCACAGGGGACAAGGGTGTGTATTTATTCTTCTCATGAATCATTTGCTCATTTCCTCTTGATGATACCTGCCTGTGTGGTTTGTACGCTCTGAATGTGAGTGGAGCTTCTTTAGGGTGGGGAGCAATTTTTCAGCAATTTGGCTGCCACTTGGGGCATCACTGCAGCAGACCAGTCATTTCCATAGAGGAGGCTTTGCATCATCAGCTGATCCTCCAGTGAACTCACAAGGTTTATAGTGGTGTGAGTTCAACACTGCAGGACTCACATGTGTCAGTCAACACAGCAGGAAGCACAAGCAGCATGACTCTCATCACCATCCTCATCTGGACGCTGCTCTGCTGCTGCTTTACAGGTTCACTCACTCAGCAAGGCTTCAAACATGATGTGCTGCTTTTTCTCTCCTTGATTTCTGCTGATAAATCAATGGTTGCTTTTTGTCTGCAGGATGCAGTGGTCAGGTGACGGTGACTCAGCCTCCAGTGGAGACGTTCACTGCAGGATCCACTGTGACGCTCACCTGTAAAACCAACAGAGATGTTTATAGGTGGAGTAATGGTAATGAGTGTATGTCCTGGTACCAACAGAAACCTGGACAGAGCCCAAAGCTCCTGATGTATTGGGTGAAAACCTTACAGTCAGGGACACCAGATCGGTTTAGTGGCAGTGGAAGCGGCTCTGACTTCACTTTGACCATCAGAGGAGTTCAGGCTGAAGATGCTGCAGTTTATTACTGTCAGAGTGCTCATAGTGGTGGAGTGTTCACACAGTGATTTACTGTCGTACAAAAACCTCCTCAGTCAGAGACACTGAGCTGTTACAGCAGGAACCAACTGCAGCTGCTGAAGAGGAACAGACTCTGACACAGACACTGAACTCAGACCTGAAACTAACCTCAACAAACACCAATGTGTTGTCATTGTGCCATTTAAAAACACAAACAGGAATATTAAGCAATACTTTATCTAACTGTACCACAAATTTGTGTTTCTAGTTAAATTTACAATGTTTTCAATGAAAACCTAAAACATTAGTGTAATAATCACCTAAAAACAAATAGCATAAGAACTGAGTGCCTTTGACCTCTGACCTTTGTCCTTCATAATGTGCTTGATTTGCTGCTAGAGGCTGGTGTAGCAATCCACGTCTGGACCTAGGTAACTTAACACAACGTGTGAGCTTCACTCCCTTCCACAGAGACAAAGCTGCGATTCACGAGAAGATAAGAATACACACAGTTCCTGTCTATTCCACAGGACACTGTTTGCTCGCACGACAGAACTGTGAGTTTAACATAAACAACACACATATGGTTAAGTGCACATCAAAAGACCATGGATACTTTTAGGTGACACAACCTAAATCTCACCAGGGTCCTCCTCTGCCTTATCACTAACCAGACCAAGACCTGTCTCATAATTTCTCTACCAAGACTCACTCCATGGACTCTCCCACTCGTCCAGGAGATCTGGATCGTAAACCAGGAATGTGAAGCAATAAAAAGGAAAACTCTTCATTTGGACACAAGTTCTGGTTCAGATGTAGCAGAACCTTCAACTGTCAAGAAACAGATGCCATTGTACTCTTTGGACAAAATGTTTTTATTTGATATTAGATTGGGTTCTTTGTGATGTTCAATGCCTGATCTACAGATTTGCCAGGAAATTCCTCAAGTTACAAAGGGACTTCAACTTATCACCACGCTTTCCTTTGTGTGAAGACACAAAGTTGAAATACAGATACTCACCTTCTTTACTTCTTTTAATCTGTGCAACATACACATAGACTATGTCCACCAGCTACATTTAGGTATCCTCATTATTGTATTACATTTTTAAGTGTTTAATTTAATTAAGTTTACAATTGTTTAATTAGTAATGTCCAGATTAGGTCATTTATAATTTGATTTTGCTTGCATTTATTATTCGTGTATGTTTTACTGTTTACTGGGTGTTGCATAAGACAAGACCAGGCATCATGAATAACATTTAATTTGTTACAGCATTGTAAGGGACCACATATAAGACCTTAAGATTCTATGCATTTATTGTTGCTGTTTAACCATTCTGACGTCTCTGCTCATTTGAGTGTCAAAGTGATCGTTACATGTTTATTGTGTTATGGTGTGATGGAACTTTGAGCTTGATGAAAAGAGGAAAGCTTAGTTATCCCAGATTTAGGAGCAGTCCAAACCAAATAGTTTGATTCCTGATCTGAAGAGGCGGAACTCTTCACCACTGGTTGAAGTCATTTCTCCGCCCTGCAGTGACCACTGCCCCTGGGGTATTTAAATCAGTGACACCATAGTGGAATCGGATTTCCCTCTATCTTCAAACTTCTTTCACCTTCTCCTTTTGCGTCGCATTACTTTTGTTTAATTTTCCTTTGTTCTTAAATTTTGTAAACCTAAGTTAAACTTAGAAACACGAAAGAACAACGATTTTTGTTATGTTAGAAAGTCATCAAGAAACTCCGCGAAACTGAAACTATCACAACCAGTCCTTAATTGACTCTCTATTTTTGATCAAACGAATTAAATTAGATTCCAGCCGTTTCCTTTTTTTTTGGGCCAGTTTAAGCAACGCTGACGCTTTGAAACACCTTGAAAGTCCAGCCTGGCCGACTGTTACTTCGCTGAACCCGAGTCGTCATCATCACCGGGCGACGATTCCTGGCCCAGAGGCCGTGGCACCTGGACCAGAGAGGGCACGCCTGCTCAACCAACCGGTAACGAGAGACGCTGCACAGCGGCTACAGCTCCAAACTAAGGCAAGACGAACATCTCTATTCCTCTGAGAAGTCTGGCGTTTCTCAAAGCGCTAAAACTGAACATTCCAAATTCATTAGTTATCCTTAGATTTGAATTAGTTAGACGTCAGGACGTCAGAACCCAGACACCGTCGTGTGGTTGGAAGGGGCCATCCTGGTCACGCTTCTGTCTGATGTGAGGCATGTCCTGGGCTGAGATGATGTAGGTCTCATCCCGTACTGATACTGGGCTGCACACACCCCGCCAATTAGGTGGAAGATAAAAGTACAGTGATGAACCACACAGCCAATGAACATCTGGAATGGGAAGTGCACCTGCACGTCCTGGTGCTAATTCTGAATGTTTGCAACAGGATCTTATCTGAGTGATATTTGAGCTACGTATTTTAGCTGCTTTTGTGTTTTTAATTGGACACCATCACAATACTTGGTCTTATCTGACCTCCTTTGATGGGACATGACAAAACGGTGACACACATGAGGTGGATGCGTGAAAGTACAAACTCCCTCTCAAAACCCTGTGCTGCTCAGATGGTTCTGGCTGTTGTACATTCTGAGGGCTGCTCGTACCTACAGTAGCTGGTCAGGGAGCCACTGCTGAAGCTACCATGCAGAATACTGTCTTGCCATTTGATCTATTGTTACAGATACTGGTCACAGTCAGGGTCAAAGATCATGGGACAAGGGGATACACTTCTGTGGAGGGAAAGTCCCCACATTCACCTTTCCATTACCTAGGTAGCAATGGAACAGTTTAAAATGTGCTGGGACACGAACACCCGCCAATGGTCATTAAGAGTTTTGAAATTCCTGGTAGGACCTACATCCTTGTATTATGTTTGTTTCCTTTCACCGGGGTGTAGTTAGCATACTGTACCTCCACCACATGTTGGTAGCAAATGGATGTGGAGGATCAGGATGCTCCATCCATCCACATTCAAGGTCCCTTAGGGCTCGGGCGGTTCTGTTGGTCGCTGTAGAAGCTGGCAGTTCTAGAGCAGGCAGTATGACTTTATACCACAGGAGGAAATACATCATAAGAGAAGCCTGTGGTGGAAATTTTTCCATAAAGAAGTAGATGAGAGAGAGTTGTCCTTTTGTGCGATTTATTGAAATAATAAAGAAAATAAAAATAATGGGGAAAGCAAATAAAAAACATGGATGTTGATCGTGCACATCAACAAACCAAAAACCAGCTGGGGAGATCAGTGCACACACCACGAAGGTGTGATGCAAAGAGCCCACGATCCTCAAGTTGCTTCTGCCTTTTAACCTTTTTCCCTGGACCTGGTGGAATCTCCTTATCACACTGTGGGTGAAGATGTTCATATTACACAGGGAATAAACAAGGCTACAGCCTTGGGTCTGGTGAGGCATCAGACAGAAAGGAGCCAGAGCCCAGGGTTAAAAGGCAGACTCAGGCCATGAACAATCGGTCACCTTGAGAGGGAGATAGATTGTCTGTCTGAGAATGTTCAGTTCTGGGTCTAATCAACAAGTACAGAATGCATGGTCCCTATACAGAGTCAGAAATGAACACAAAAGCATTAAAGTACAATTTTTCCATTACATTTCCCCCCTTTTGATTACACATTAATCAAACATTAAAACAGTAAAAATTGTCAATCGTGGCATTCATTCTATAGTAATAAAGCATTCTTTAAAAATGATTCGTTAAATGTATTGCTTATAAAAATGTAAATGGCGTAGGGATAAAAGATTGTGAGCTGTTTTTGTGGGTAGTTTACTAGAATAACCCTTGTGTATGAGCTTTGGAAAGACAGGGACATAAGCCTATAATCAATCAGATCACGTTCAGTCAAGCAAAAATAGGAAGAGGGTTATATGTTGATTTAAACTATTGTGGCGTCAGTCTCCGTGTCACTACCATCATCATCGGAGTCATCTTTGTGGTCCTCGTTATCAACGTCAACATCATCCTCTACAGAGTCAGCATCAGAACCAATGAGTGAATCGGTATCTGGATTCCTGAATGTAGTGCATTGTGTCATTTGGTACGAAAGCGCCGCTGATATCGCGCGCATGATGAGACCCCTAATTAGAGGAATAACACAACAACCATGCAACATGATCACGGCCATGAAGATGATAAGCGAGACTATTGCCGACATAAAAACTGATTTCCATTTTCCAAAAGTTTGGTCTAGCCAGCGCCAAGGGGACGGATCTACACCGGAGTTTCTAGCCCATTCGTCTCTAAGACTCTCAAGGCCCTCGATAGCCTTTGTCACAGTACCATTAGAATCAGTGTTGTTGGGGATAAAAGTACAGCACGCTTCTCCAAACATAACGCAGACACCTCCTTTCTCCGCTTGCAACATGTCCAGGGCCATTCTATTCTGCCAAGTCATCTGAGAGGTAGGAGCCAGCTGCCCAGACATGCTTCTCATACCGCCCGCAGTTTTGTTGATGAAACGCTGTTGATTGTAATAAAGGTAGTTGATCCAGGCCGAATTCTTGTTAACCTCTATTATGGGGCCCATAAAGGGTATAGCACTCGTCCACCCCGCCGCATGCTCGTTGCGAGCCTTAAACTCCTCCGGCACTCCTCGTGGTACGCCTATTGCATCTATGTAAAGGTCAGGATCCAAGGAACCTCCTGGAGCCCTGCGTCTGGTGCGTGAGTGTTTCTGTGGAGCTGAGGGCAAAAGGTGTATTCCCCCTGTGAGGAACACTACCTGAGTACAGGTGCCGGTCCAATTGGTTGGTAAGGTGGCCCTGGGGTGATCCCCACAGAGCCACCACATGTCGGACAAGGGCTTCCTTTGCTGGACTAAGTCGGTGGAGGATGGGGCAATGTGTGAGACATTATTGATCCTATATGTATATGAGGGTAAAGGGGCAGCATCGGTGTGAGTTGGAATCGCAAACCGGATCACATGGTCTTCAGGGTTAAGTCCGTGTGCGTTGGAGACGTCCCACGTCAGGTGACAATTGGGAAAGTGGCCTACATCTATTCCTCCGTCGAGGCTGGAGGTGAAGCATTCAAACTGACACGTGGTACACACCGTGTAATACAAGGGAGCCGCGGGCTCCTTTTTCGTTACCTTGATGTCGGCCACCGTAACTTTCTTATGTGTGACGGGACTGTACATCTCCATACCCTTGCCCAGATTGTGCAAGGCGCGCATTTTGCAAGACGGATCACATCTTGGAATGCTTGGGTCCGCAGTGTATCTACACCCGGTGTCTTTATTGTGCAGTTGTCGCTCGTTGTAACACTCACTGCTGTTAAAGGGAGTGGGCACAGCCATGAGATCAGGTCTGGCGACAGCACATGCTACACATGAATTGTTTGTGAGGGTTTTAGAAGTGTACTTGAGGTACGCTAACCATAAGTTCCCTGTGGGGTTCTGATTTACGTAGTTTTGGGCAAGCTGCCAGGCTTTAGGGTCCTTAATGTCGCGTTTGGATCTATAGTGAACAAATGTGCGAGTTCTCCAGAAGTACGGGAGGGTCACACATGTCACCGCAATGGTTGATATGACAATCATTTTTATCGTGTTTCGTCTGGTAAATGTCATTTTGTGTCAGTGGAAGATAAAAAATTGTGTGTAAGTGTGAATCAAGTGGAAGCATAAAATGCTTTGTTTAAGAATAGTGGATGAAATCACAGAGAGGTATACATGTAAATCAACCACACAATTTAGAGCAAATATTAAAGTAACATACAATAAGGATCAAAGCAACAGGGTCACAATCAATGTCTTCTTCTTCCTGTTGAACAGTAGCGTTAGATTGTTTCCAACCTGTTTGTTGACACCTTGACAGTTCGTTGGGGTTCTTCAGGTTGTGATCAGCTGATCACAGAGACACTTGGGATTCGTTATCACCTCCAGGTTTCCTCCCAATGTCGTCTGAGTCACTGTCACTCCGGTGATGTGAAGAGTCTACACGTCGTCCAGCGTCGGCAACTCAAGGCTGCTCGTGTGTGTGTTCTCTCAGGAGCGTGTGTAGATGTATGGTCTGATAGTGTGATTCACCGGCGCAGCTTCAGGCGGCGCTTGGCTCACACCTTTAGCTGAACGGTCAACGCAGCCTCGCCTCAGTGCATGTGCGAGCACAGCGAGGGTCGTCCTTCTCAATTCTTTTCGTCAGTGGTGGTTTTCTCGTGTGGTGTAGATGGAGATGGAGGGTCGTCTGTTGGATCCGGGACCTTCCTGCAGTGGCTGGAGTGGATCCAAGTCGCTCTTTCTGCGATCTTCACAGCCGTGTTGGTCGTCAGAAGGACTTGGAAGGGACCTTGCCACCGCTTTGAGTTCCAGTGCTTCCTGCGAAGCTCCTTAATGATCACCCAGTCTCCTGGTTGAATGATGTGCAGTGGTTCTGTCGCCTGTTTGGGCAGAGCCGCTTTCACCTTCTGCTGGCATTAGTTCGATGAAGTCCAGCATTAAATGGTCAAATGCCTGTTCCGGTGGTGGATGAGCTGCCAGTGGTTTGGCAGTCGTCTTACCTGGGTTGTGTTGGGCATGTATGACATGCTGTGAAGCATGTCATACATGCTTCACAGTATTTTTGCGCATAGATTGAAAATCCCTTAGTGTACCAATGTTTTGTAAGAGCATCTAACATTCCCCCCTTTGATACATGGTCTAATCCATGTATACTTCGCGAAATGAGGGAAAAAGTGTTTAGGTAGGCAAGGTTTGCCGTCGGGCCCATACCAAACGCCATGGCTACTGGTGGCGCCATTCGTCAGCCAGAGCTTGCGTTCCTGTGGGGTAGAGAATGTGTGAAGATCAGGGAGAGCAGAGGGAGGAGAGGAAGGTTGGGTAGAGGTGGAGGATAAGAGGCAGGGAACAAAGGGAAGGGGAAGTCGGGCAGCTGCCTTCGCAGCAGCATCAGCGCGTGCGTTTCCAGAAGAGATGGGATCAGTGCCCCCAGTGTGTGCAGGGCACTTACATACAGCAATTGCAGCTGGTAACAGAATTGCATCAAGCAGATCAGCAACCTTATCATGATGCAAGATAGGTTTGCCATCAGATTTCAAAAACTTCTGTGTTTCCACAGAGCACCAAAGTCGTGTGTGACGCCAAAAGCGTATCTGGAGTCTGTGTAGATAGTAACAGACTTCCCTTCAGCCAATTTACAGGCTTCGGTCAGTGCGATCAACTCCGCAGCCTGAGCAGAGTAATGTCCTGGCAAAGCGCCAGACTGTAAAACAGTATGAGAGGTGCAGACTGCATATCCAACCTGACAGTGGCCCGAAGCAGGGTCTCTAGAGGCGGAGCCATCAACAAAGAGAACGAGGTCACAGTTAGGAATTGGCACCTCCGACAGATCTGGGCGCGGAGTGCAGACCTGGTTCAAGACCGAAACACAGTTGTGGGGCTCGCCATCGTCAGGGCCTGGAAACAAAGTGGCTGGGTTAAGCACATTGCACCTTTTGACAGTGATGTTTGGCATTTCCAGTAGGATGGTGTTGTATCTAAGCCATCGGGCTGTAGAAAGATGCGATGTTTTTTGTTCCAAAAGGATCAAAGACACGGCATGAGGAACCAGCAGGGTGACATCAGAATAGCCAACAATGTCACGTGATGCCAGCACGGCTTTCTCTGCCGCAGCCACTGCTCGGAGGCATCGTGGGAGCCCCGCAGCGACTGGGTCAAGCTTAGCAGAGAAATAGGCTACAGGGCGTGGATGCCCTCCGTGATCCTGTAGAAGGACAGAGGTCATACAACCTGATTTCTCATCTACTGTTTGGGTGAAAGGTCGCGTAGGGTCAGGCAGACCCAAAGTAGGAGCCAACTGAAGAGCTAGTTTGAGGTCGGTGAACGCCTGTTCAGCCTCAGATGTCCACGTGAGGCGGGTGGTGGACGCAGAAGACGTCTGCATCAGAGCTCTAAGCGGAGCCTCCAAGACGGCGCATTTAGGAATGAAATTCCTGCAATAAGAGAATATGCCTAAAAAGGACATAAGCTGTTTGTATGTGCACGGTTTAGGCAGGTTCTGAATAGCTTCAGCTCTTTTAGGTGAAATGGATTTCCCTTCAGCTGTAATGATGTGACCTAAGAAGGTAACTTCCGTCTGAACAAACTGTAATTTAGACAGACTTGCTCTGTGTCCAGCAGCATGCAGGTGTTTCAGCAGCTTGATCGTGTCTGCTGCGCAAGTTTCCTGATCCTCAGTGCAGATCATCAAGTCGTCAACGTACTGCAGCAGGGCGGTGCCTGGGGACAAGACAAGATCATCCAGGCTGTCTTTCAGTGCCATATTGTAGATTGTAGGGCTTTCTGAATACCCCTGACACAGTCTGGTAAAGGTGTATGACTTTCCGTTGAATTCAAAAGCAAACCAGAATTGACTGTCTTTGTGGACGGGCACGCGTAGGTGCGCGTGGTTGGACCGCCGCATTTACTGCTTGCAGATCCTGGACACACCTCCATTCTGTTGGCTGTCCTTTGTCTCTGATTTTCTTAACTGGGAAGAGTGGAGTCCTCACTGGAGAGTTGTCACATGGGACGATGACTCCTGCTTTCAACAGAGAGTTAAACACCGGTGTTATTCCTTCAATTGCTTCTCTCTTTAAAGGGTATTGCTGTTTGCATGGTCTGTAGTCAGATTTTGGCGTGATGACCACTGGGTCACACCCTTTGATCAAACCTACATCATATTTGTGTGTGGCCCACAGGGAAGCTGGAACTTCCTGTAAGGCTGGATACTGCGTCAGAGCGTCCTCCGACAAAAACACGTGGTGTGGAGTGTGTGTGGAATGTTGAGGTACCAAGTGCACTGTACGCTGCGCATGAAAGATAGACTGAAAAAGTTTTTTGTAAGCATGCAAAGTAGGTGAATACATCACATTCGGGTCGGAAGTCGTTTGCCAGTCTCCTTCCCGTTGACATCTGTCCACGAAAGGACCCAAGTCCTGCCATCTGTCTCCGTCATGTTTTGACAGAAGGACATGTGGATCTGTAGAATAAGCATCAACAAATCTCTCTTGTTCGTTAGTGAGAGAAATCGCAAGCGCAGACCTATGTTCATCCCAAAAAAGAGAGGTTGAGGTCAGTTTGTCCGCATGTGTGCTTAACCATGATTTTTCAAACTCCTCATCAGGACCAGTGGACACATGTGCTGTACAAGACAGGTCAGATGCGTCTCTAAAGGTCGTATTCTGTGAGGAAACAAGCTGTCGAGCAGCCTGTATGAGGGCCTCAGTTACAGCCTCTCCCTTCAGCAGCCACTAATAAGAGTAGAGCAGCGGCTCTGAGCTGAAATTAACACAAACGAAGGAATAATTATTCACATTGTCCGTGGTTGTGACCTGCACTCCCTCCGGAGTGGAAATCAGTGAAATACCTAAACTACACATGAGATCTCTTCCTAATAAATTAACTGGGCATAAGTTTGAAAGCAAAAATGAATGTTTGAGTGTCTTGCCGTCTAATGTTGTGCAAGACAGAGGCACAGTAAGTTTTTCTTTTATTGTCTGGTACGTTCAGTAATTATTATTACTTCTCTCTAATAGTCGTCTTCCCTTTAATAGTCATTTATAGTCGGTTTCAGTCAGTTTCAGTCTTCCTATAGTCTGGTTTTGTTTTTTTTTCCTACAGTCTGGCCAGACAAACCTATATTGTGCACAAATCTTTTTTAGAAACATGAAGGATTTTATTACTGAATTTGTTGCAAATTAAAATAGTTTAAACCCATCAGACTGCAAAGTCATGCAGCAGTTGTCATTTAGCTGTTTGTCATCATTTTAAAATCACTCTGTGGGATTTTTTGAGCAAAAAGCTATTCTTCATTGCAATAAGCAGATAAGCATGAACATGAATTTGAGCGTGTATCAGCTGTAAGCGTGTTTCTTCATTGCGTGTATGAATGTGTGTGTGTGTGTGTGTTTGCGGTACCGCCTTGTGCGTCACGTGAAAAGGAACCGTCACCTTCCTCCTTCCCCAACCATCAGTCTGATGTGAGCGCCAGTGGGTGAAGCCTTTTAATGGGACAGTTGTTCCTCGATGACAGACCTTTCCTGGATCCTCAGATGCAGCTCTTTTGGGCCGATCACGTCTGAAGCCTCTCCTGTTGTTTCAACCAGTGTCTGTGTCAGAGCACGTCTTCTCTGCTGTTGCTCTGTCCTTGTTTTCCTTTGCTGATTGTCATAAGCAGGTGTCTGTGTCAGACACACACGCTTGTAGTAGCTGGTTCATCTGATGAGCCCAGAACGTGACGGCTGCAGACGTTGTGGGGTCAGTGAGGCATCCATGCTGTGGTCTGTGTCCTCCAGCTGCTGTGGTGTCAGAGCTTCCACCCTGTTCTGGTTGTTGGTCGGCGCTTCTTCTCCTTCGGTTCTTCTGCTGATGGTGGGAAAGGAGTCCAGATCCGGATTTACCCTCATCGAGCTCAGTTCTGCATTAGAATAGACAGCAGAAAGAATGCGAGCATTTGCTCTTGACATGATATGTGTGTGTGGTGTGTGTGTGTGTGTGGCGAGTGCAAACAATTCTTCCCCAGAGTTGTTATCTCCTTTGTTTCTGTTACTCTCATCACTCTTTTGTTTCTTTCAGGGGCTTTAGTTTTGATAGTTTTGCTTTTTCAAATCTCATCTTTTGTATCTAACTTTTCTTTTAAGGTGCATATGTCTTTTACACTAAGTGATTCTCTTTTTGAACCCATAACCAGTTTCCCACTCATGGAAACATGAAACGCACTAATAACCATATTTACTTTTTACTTTTAATTACTTTTACTTTTGTAATGCTGCAGTCTGGTGGTGGAGACTTAGATTGCCCCGAACCCATCTTTCAGAGTCCCGGCGGTTTTCTGCCTTAGACTTTTTTGTGTTCCGGCCGGAACCTTTTTTCGAAATTTCTCTTCCACGGACGTCTCCGTAGAAAGGGAACCGCTCAGATCAGCGACAGGGTTCTCGGAAGTGGTCCCTCACCGTCAGGCCCCTCTAAGACCCGGGTCCCTCGTATCTCAAAACCACTTCCCCCTGCAAACGCGCTCCGTATTTCAGAAGCCGTCTTTTTTATTGTCCACTCCCTTTGGACTGCGCTCAGATCTGCACACTGGTCTGTATCCTCAGTACAGACAAAACAAGCTCGGTCCCACGAGCCAACCCTTAGCAACCACCGTCTCAGCCACCAGGGCAGACTTTGACCTAATTAATTTTACCAGAATATTAAATTTAAAATTAAAAAAATATATATATTATTTTTGGATGTTTTCAGCCAAATAGTCGTTTTAAAAATATTATTATCTCTAGTCCTAGTTATATTTTCTTTTGTCGTTGTTTTAGTCTAGTAGGGGATGCTTAGAATTAATTGTTATTTGCCTTACTTTCCCTAAACCAAATGATCAGAGCCAAGTAAACCCCGAATAACTGAAACCAATTTCGAACCGTTTCTTTTTTTTTTTTTTTTTCTTCGATAAGTCGCAACAAAACGGAATCTCTCTCACCGGGCCGGGTAGAGGTTGGATTTTGTGTTCGTTGGATCTCGTCAGAGGCGATCCAGACGGGTGAGCAGTCCTCCCAGCTCTGAATGTCTGTAGAGGTTCGGAGGCTGAGCGACCCTAGTCCTCAGGACTATCGTCCCTGATCACACCGTCCAGACGACCTGCAGCGGATCCTGTTCGTAGACGCCAATTTCTGTGGTGGAAATTTTTCCATAAAGAAGTAGATGAGAGAGAGTTGTCCTTTTGTGCGATTTATTGAAATAATAAAGAAAATAAAAATAATGGGGAAAGCAAATAAAAAACATGGATGTTGATCGTGCACATCAACAAACCAAAAACCAGCTGGGGAGATCAGTGCACACACCACGAAGGTGTGATGCAAAGAGCCCACGATCCTCAAGTTGCTTCTGCCTTTTAACCTTTTTCCCTGGACCTGGTGGAATCTCCTTATCACACTGTGGGTGAAGATGTTCATATTACACAGGGAATAAACAAGGCTACAGCCTTGGGTCTGGTGAGGCATCAGACAGAAAGGAGCCAGAGCCCAGGGTTAAAAGGCAGACTCAGGCCATGAACAATCGGTCACCTTGAGAGGGAGATAGATTGTCTGTCTGAGAATGTTCAGTTCTGGGTCTAATCAACAAGTACAGAATGCATGGTCCCTATACAGAGTCAGAAATGAACACAAAAGCATTAAAGTACAATTTTTCCATTACAAGCCGCACCCAGACCTGCTAGCCAATGGCACCATGGACAGATTTCCTGCCTTCTTTCATAAAGGAGACCAACCTCCATTTTACAAAGTAAACCCCTGGACTTCAAACAGATATAACAGATATAAGCGCAATAATTGCTTTTATTGTACAATGGCAAAAGATATAGATGATGGTTGTGTGGGTGTGTTCTTTTTCCTTCAATCAGGTTTGCCAACTCAATCCACCTCAGGTGTTGGTGGATAGGGTGTTATCGCCTGTGAGCATATGTGCGATGTTACAAGTTTACCTGCAACCACAGGTTTCAGTTCTATTCATTTGACACAAGTCGGAGTCTTTTAGGGTCGTGATCAGCTGACAACAGAGACACTTGGGATTTGTTATCACCGTTTCCCAATGTGGCCTGAGTCACTGTCACTCCGGTGATGTGGTGAGGCAAAGAGTCTACACGTCGTCCATCGTGGCGACTCCAGGCTGCTCGTGTATGTGTTTTCCCATCAACGTGTGTATAGTTTAAAGTGTGATTCACCGATGCAGCTTCAGGCGGCGCTTGGCTCACACCTCAGCTGGACGCTCAACGCTGCCTCTCGTATTGGCTCCAGAACCTTCCTGCAGTTACTGGCGTGAATCCAAGTTGCTTGTTGTGCCACCTTCAGGGCCGTGTGGGTGGTCAGCAGCACCTGGAATGGGCCTCGCCGCTCCTGGAGTTCCAGTGGTTCCTGCGATGTTCCTTCACGATCACCCAGTCTCTGGTTGGAGACTGTGGAGGGGTCCCTCCGCCTGCTTAGCGAGGGCTGCCTTCACCTGCGGAGTGATTTGAGAGACAACAGAGGATACGTTTTTGCAGTACTGTAACATGGCATCTTCACATATGACTGTGGGTGGCAACACTCTGGTTTCGGTCCCATCATAGGAGGTTGGCAAAACAAGATCTCATATGGCTAAGATTTGTTCTCGTGCTCCTCCTCATCCTCATATATGAGAGCACAATGGGAAGAGCCTGGGTCCATTTAAGGCCAGTCTCTGAGCAGCATTAGGCAGTTTGTTTTTATAGAGTGCCATTCTTGCGTTCCACTGCTCTTCCACTCTGGGGACGATAAGAACAATGCTTCCTAATGTCAACGTTCAGGAATTTTCCTACTTCCTCTAAAGCCTGATTTGCAACATGTGAGCCATTGTCACTGCTGATTTTCGCAGGTTTTTCCCATATGGGCATTTTTTCTGTCTAAAGCTCCTAGGTGACTGCATGGCTGTTAGCATGTTTAGCTGGAAATGCCTCCACCCATTTTGACCACATATCGCCTGTTACCAAACAGTACTTTTTACCTTCTGCTGGTGTTGGCTGGTGTTGCCATCCGGGCCTAGCCAAATATCATCTTCCTTTGTGGCACCTGCTCGTGCCCAAACCGTGCGTTCCTGAGTCGTTGCAAAAGTTTTCATGTCCAGCAAGGAGGAATGTGATGGAGCAGGCGACACAGGAGATGAATCACACAAGCATATTTGATCAGGCGGCAAAAACTAATCAGTGACTTTTACTCTAGCACCATCATGTGTATGGGGTGCCAAATGTAAAAGGAGCACCTATAACTAGTTTTCTCACATTTAACTAAATGACACAACATGTTTTCTCACATTTAGTTAAATGTGCAAAAGTCTAAATGTAAATGTTAAATATGAATGTAAATGTTAAATATAAATGTAAATGTTAAATGTTAAATGTTAAATGTTAAATGTAAATGTTAAATGTAAATGTTGAATGTAAATGTTAAATGTTAAATGTTAAATGTAAATGTTAAATGTTGGCCGAGTGTAAAACTGAATATTCATGAATGGGCAAGTAGACTCTACCCCTACCCTCAAACAGCGCTGGTCTCAGATCAGAGACGCGAACTCAATCACCTCAAACATTTAACATTTAGATTTAACATTTAGATTTAACATTTAACATTTACATTTAACATTTACATTTAACATTTAACATTTACATTTAACATTTAACATTTAACATTTAACATTTAACATTTAACATTTAACATTTATATTTAACATTTAGATTTAACATTTAACATTCAACATTTACATTTATATTTAACATTTACATTTATATTTAACATTTACATTTAGACTTTTGCACATTTAACTAAATGTGAGAAAACATGTTGTGTCATTTAGTTAAATGTGAGAAAACTAGTTATAGGTTCTACTTTTACATTTCACCCCATACATGTGGTTAAACTTTTAATGTATAGTCTTGTCTGTATGTTTGTGTGGCTGTGCAAAGATGCTAATGATAAACTGTTGTGCTGCGTTCAGGCTCTGTATTTAATCGCCTTGTCCCGTTGTCTGGATATGGACGTGGAGAAACGAGGATCGGGCCGAGAACTGCTGCAGGTAGAGCCAGACTCTAATCTACTTCTCTTTGGGCTTTTCCCATCAGGGGTCCCCTCAGCGAATCATCCTTCTCCATCCATCTCTATCCTGGACATCTTCTCCACTCTCACCAGCGAAACTCATGTCCTCTGTCAGCACATCCATCTCCTCCATGGTCGTCCTCTTGCCTGGCAGCTCCATCTCCAACATCCTTCTACCAATATATTCACCATCCCTCCTCTGCACATGTCCAAACCATCTCAGTTTGGCCTCTCTGACTTTGTTGCTAATGCAGCAATGTGAGCCGTCCCTCTGATGAGCTGGTTCCTGATTCTGTCCAACCTCGTCACTCCTAAGGAGAACCTCAGCATCTTCATCTCTGTTGCCTCCATCTCCGCCTCCTGTCTCCTCCTCACTGCTGCCGTCTCCAACCCATAGAGGAAATTTTTTTTTGTATTTCTGGTCATGGTGACGTGAGTCAGAGCTCTGCTACAAACAACCTGCTGCAGGTGCAGATGGTCGATGACAAGACTGTGATGAGGAAGAACGGTTCAGTGAACACAACCCTGATATAAATAAAACAGAAACATCCCCTCAGGCAGTTTCTACCATGCAGCTTTACTTGGTCTCCAGGGTTTGACTGAAAAGAAGGTGTGACTCATTTACTTAAAGCAGTTAAAGCCTTTGTCATTTGTGTCTTTCACTTCCTTTTCACTACATGTAAAATAAATGAATGGTAAACAAACATCACTGATGTGTTCAAGCAGAGAAATAGTCACAAGTTATTGTATAAAAAATGTTTGAGCTGCAAATAAGAGTCTGTGCAGTGAAGACTATAAACAAAATAGGCTCTTCTAAATGCCATTAATCTGAAAGTTTGATGCTGTTTCCCGCCTTGTGTTGAGTGTGTTGAGAGCAGACCAGTCATTTCCATAGAGGAGGCTTTGCATCATCAGCTGATCCTCCAGTGAACTCACAAGGTTTATAGTGGTGTGAGTTCAACACTGCAGGACTCACATGTGTCAGTCAACACAGCAGGAAGCACAAGCAGCATGACTCTCATCACCATCCTCATCTGGACGCTGCTCTGCTGCTGCTTTACAGGTTCACTCACTCAGTAAGGCTTCAAACATGATGTGCTGCTTTTTCTCTCCTTGATTTATGCTGATAAATCAATGGTTGCTTTTTGTCTGCAGGATGCAGTGGTCAGGTGACGGTGACTCAGCCTCCAGTGGAGACGTTCACTGCAGGATCCACTGTGACGCTGTGGTGGAAATTTTCCATAAAGAAGTAGATGAGAGAGAGTTGTCCTTTTGTGCGATTTATTGAAATAATAAAGAAAATAAAAATAATGGGGAAAGCAAATAAAAAGCATGGATGTTGATCGTGCACATCAACAAACCAAAAACCAGCTGGGGAGATCAGTGCACACACCACGAAGGTGTGATGCAAAGAGCCCACGATCCTCAATTTGCTTCTGCCTTTTAGCTTCTCTGTCCGACTAGGGTGGAATGTCTTTCTAACCCAATCAAATTACATGCACCATCTCCTCCCTGTCGCAGTGTGTGTGAAGATTTTTACTTTCTCACACCTGCATCGCTGACGTCCAACTATCTGTGAGAAAGGAGCACCAAGTCTCAACAGACAGAGACACAACTCCCCGACCTTGGGTTTGGGAGCTAGAGTTGAGAGTCTATCAGGCAGAGACAACCATTGAACAATCTAGGTGAAATGTCAAATGCATACAGTAAGACAAAACATAAGATATTAATTGCAGAACATAAGTCATAACTCGTATAATAACTGCATAGAAATGCATAGAAATAAGGAAGAGACAATTTTTCCCATAACACTCCCCCCTTTTGATTACACATTAATCAAACCATAAAGGAATAAAAATTGTCAACATCACATTCTGTAATAATAAAAGATCCTTGCAAATGAAACAATAAGGGTATTAACTCATCAAGATTCAAAATACACCTTCACATAAAATGGAAGTAACTAAGGGACAAAAGGTTGGGAGCTGTTTTTGGTGGGTAGTTAAACAAGAATAACCTCTGTATTGGCATGTGAAGAAAATAAGCCAATACCATCGTCAAAGTCATTAAGTGAGTTAGAGTTGGGGTTTTTGAACATAGTGCATTGTGTCATCTCATACGAGAGTGTTGCTGAGGTCGCACGCATGATGAGACCTCTAACCAGTGGGATAACGTAAAAACCAAACAAGAGAATCACAGCCATCACAATAATAAAGGAAACAGCTGCAGACATGAGAACAGATTTCCATTTTCCAGACATTTCGTCTAGCCAATTCCAAGAGGAAGAACCTATACCAGAGTTAGCTGAGATTCTGAAGGCCGTTGTAGCGCCTTCGCCACAATACCATTAGAATCAGTGTTATTCAGGATGTAAGTACAATATGCGTCTCCAAACATAACACAACCGCCTTTTTTCTCTGCTAACAACGTGTCTACGGCCATTCAATTGTAATGTAATAAAGATAATTAATGTATGATAGCCATAGGTTTCCGGTGGGGTTCTGTATCATATAATCTTAAGATAGATTTCATGCTTTCGGATCTTTAAATGTACATTTGCGTCTAGAGCGAATAGGAGATTCAGGGATTTAACCAGAATGATGATGCGTTTTGTCTCATAACCTCTGTCATCTGTAGATGAAGGATAAAAACTAATTGTAGCAGTGAATAAGTGATTGTGAGCAAATTAAACACCAAATCAACTTTAGGATATTTAAACTCAGTGTTGTGAATTATGTGAAATTTTCTCATTCAAAAGTAGTGTGTAAAGTTACATAGAAACATCATATGATAAAGACAACAATCCATGTAACATAAAATGAAGTTTAACAAAACAAGGTTACAATTGATGTCTTGTAACAATCTGCTTCTTCCTGTTGAACAGTAGCGTTAGATTGTTTCCAACCTGTGTGTTGAAGTATTGTCAGTTCGTTGGAGTTCTTCAGGTTGTGATCAGCTGATCACAGAGACACTTGGGGTTCGTTATCACCGCCAGGTTTCCTCCCAATGTCGTCTGAGTCACTGTCACTCCCATGATGTGAAGAGTCTACACGTCGTCCAGCGTCGGCAACTCAAGGCTGCTCGTGTGTGTGTTTTCTCAGGAGCGTGTGTGTAGATGTATGGTCTGATAGTGTGATTCACCGGCGCAGCTTCAGGCGGCGCTTGGCTCACACCTTTAGCTGAACGGTCAACGCAGCCTCGCCTCAGTGCGTGTGTGAGCACAGCGAGGGTCGTCCTTCTCAGTTCTTTATGTCAGTGGTGGTTTTCTCCGTGTGGTGTAGATGGAGGGTCGTCTGTCGGATCCGGGACCTTCCTGGATGGAGTTGGTCCAAGTCGCTCTCTCTGCGATCTTTACAGCCGTGTGGGTCGTCAGAAGGACCTGGAAGGGGCCTCGCCACCGTTTGGAGGTCCAGTGCTTCCTCCTGAACTCCTTAACGATCGCCCGTGCCCTGGTTGGATGGTGTAGTGGTCCTGTCGCCTGTTTTCACCTGTTGGAAATCTGAATTATGGGGAAAAGGTGTTTGGGCGGCACGGCTGCCATCAGGCCCAAACCAGACTCCATGGCTACAGGTGGAACCATTCGTCAGCCAGAGTCTGCGTTCCTGTGAGGTACAAAATGTTTAAAGCACAGGGAGAGAGGAAGAAAGGAAGGAAAGGATAGAGAGAGTTGGAGAGAGGAAACAAGGATCAGGAGAGGAAACAAGGATCAGGAGAGGGAGGGGTTGTTGGGCAGCGACCTTCGCAGCAGCGTCTGCAGCTGCATGTCGGCAGAAACAAAGTCGTCACTGATGTTGGACAGTTACAAACAGCATTAGCTGTAGGCAGCAGGACAGCGTCCAGCAAAGCAGAACCTTATCATGATGTAAGATAGGTTTGCAATCAGACTTCAAAGCTTCCCATGCTTCCACAGAGAACCAACGTGTGACAAGCATCTGTGGAGTCTGTAGATGGTAACAGACTCTCCTTCTGCTAGTTTAATAGCTTCAGTCAACACAATCAACTCTGCAGCCTGAGCAGAGTAGTGTCTTAGCAAAGTGCCAGACTTCAAGACGACGTCTTGATAGTAACGTTCAGCATGTTGAGTAAGGTGGTGTTGTATCTAAGCCGTCGAGCTGTGGAAAGATGTGATGTTTTTCAAAAGAATCAAAGACACAGTATGAGGACAAAGAACAGAAGTCGTACAACCTGATTTCTCATCCACTGTTTGAGTGAAAGGTCGCGTAGGGTCAGATCAGGAAGACCCAAAGTAGGAGTCGACTGAAGAGCAAGCATGAGGTCGGTGAACGTTGTTCAGCCTCAAGCGTCCACGTGAGACAAGAAGTGGACGATGAAGACGTCTGCATCAGAACCCTGAGTGGGACCTCAGAGAAGGTAAAGTTAGGACTGAAGGTCCTACAATAAGAACAAAGACCTAGAAAAAACATCAGCTGTTTTTACGTGCACGGTTTAGGCAGGTTTCAAATTGCTTCAACTCTGTTGGGTGAGATGGATTTGCCATCAGCTGTAATTACAATGACCCAGAAAATAACCTTTGTCTGAACAAACTGTAATTTAGACAGGCTCTCTTTGTGGCCTGTAGCATCCAATGATTCAGTAGCTTAGTGGTGTCTGCAGTAACGCCATCTATGGCTTCTTCCAGAGGGTGATGTTGTTTACATGGTCTGTGGTCAGATTTAGGTGTGATGACCACTGGTTCACATCCTCTGATCAAACCTACATCATGTCTGTGTGTGAGCCACAGGGAAGCAGGGCTTCCTGTAAGGCTGAGTGTTGGGTCAGAGCGTCCTCTGAAAAATGAAAATAAAAACATGTAGTGTGTCATTAGAATGTGGAGGTTCACTGCTTGTTGTGCATGACAGGCAGAATAAAAAAAAGTTTTTTTTTTTTTTAAAGTATGCAAAGTAGGTGAATACGTCACATGGGGTCAGAAGTCGTTCACCAGTCTCCACCCCGTTCACATCTGTTCACGAAAGGACCCACGTCCTGCATCTGTCTCCATCATGTTTTCACAGAGGGACGTGTGGAGCTGTAGAATAAACATCAAAAATCTTTTTGTTCGTTAGTAAAAGAAATCGCAAGCGCAGACCTGTGTTCATCCCAAAAGAGGGAAGTTGAGGTCAGTTTGTGTGTGTGTGTGTGTGAAATCATAAACAAGCTGTGATGCAGCCTGTGTGAGGGCCTCAGTTACAGCCCCCCCTCAGCAGCCAATGATAAGAGCACAGCTGAGCTGAAGTTAACACCAACAAAAGAGGGATTATTTAGAATGTCTGTAGATGTAACCTGCACTCCGTCTGGAGTGGAAATCAATCAAATATCTAAACTACATGAGATCTCTTCCTAAAAATTTAACTGGGCACAAGTTTGAAAGCAAAAATGAATGTTAAGGTGTCTTGCTGCAGATGTTGCACAAGACAGTGAAACAGTAAGTTTTCTTTAATAGTCTGGTACGTACAGTAATTATTATTACTTCTCTCTAATAGTCGTCTTCCCTTTAATAGTCATTAATAGTCTGTTTCAGTCAGTCTCAGTCTTCCTATAGTCTGTTTTTTTGTTTTTTTCTACAGTCTGTTTTGTTTTTCTACAGCCTGTTGTGTTTTTCTACAGTCTGTTTTGTTTTTCTATAGTCTGTTTTGTTTTTCTATAGTCTGGCCAGACAAACCTATATTGTGCACAAGTATTTTTAGAAACATGAAGGATTTTATTACTGAATTTGTTGCAAATTGAAATAGTTTAAACCCATCAGACTGTAAAGTCATGCAGCAGTTGTCATTTAGCTGTTTGTCATCATTTTAAAATCACTCTGTGGGATTTTTTTGAGCAAAAAGCGATTCTTCATTGCGAGCAGATAAGCATGAACATGAATTTGAGCGTGTATCAGCTGTAAGCGTGTTTCTTCATTGCGTGTATGAATGTGTGTGTGTGTGTGTGTGTGTGTGTTTGCGGTACCGTCTTGTACGTCACGTGAAAAGGAACCGTCACCTTCCTCCTTCCCCAACCATCAGTCTGATGTGAGCACCAGTGGGTGAAGCCTTTCGATGGGACAGTTGTTCCTCGATGACAGACCTTTCCTGGATCCTCAGATGCAGCTCTATTGGGCCGATCACGTCTGAAGCCTCTCCTGTTGTTTCAACCAGTGTCTGTGTCAGAGCACGTCTTCTCTGCTGTTGCTCTGTCCTTGTTTTCCTTTGCTGATTGTCATAAGCAGGTGTCTGTCAGACACACACGCGTGTATGACACTTTCACGGCTTCAGAAGCTTCAGACACAGTCCTTTCATGCTGGTGCAGGCCTTGTAGTAGCTGGTTCATCTGATGAGCCCAGAACGTGATGGCTGCAGACGTTGTGGGAGTCTGTGAGGCGTCCATGCTGTGGTCTGTGTCCTCCAGCTGCTGTGGTGTCAGAGCTTCCACCCTGTTCTGGTTGTTGGTTGGCGCTTCTTCTCCTTCGGTTCTTCTGCTGATGGTGGGAAAGGAGTCCAGATCCGGATTTACCCTCATCCCGCTCAGTTCTGCATTAGAATAGAGAGCAGAAACAATGGGAGCATTTGCTCTTGGCATGATATGTGTGTGTGTGGTGTGTGTGTGTGGTGTGTGTGTGTGGCAGAGTGCAAACAATTCTTCCCCAGAGTTGTTATCTCCTTTTTTTTCCGTTACTTTCATCTTTTGTTTCTTTTAGGGCTTTAGTTTTGATAGTTTTCCTTTTTCAAGTATTTTCTTTTGTCTCTAATTTTTCTTTTAAGGTGCATATGTCCTTACACAAAGCGATTCTCCTTTTGAACCCATAACCAGTTTCCCACTCATGGAAACATGAAACGCACTAATAACCATATTTACTTTTTACTTTTAATTACCTTTAGTTTTGTACGGTTGCTGTCTGGTGGTGTAGACTCAAATTGCCCCGAACCCGTCTTTCAGAGTCCGGCGGTTTCCTGCCTTAGATTTTTTTGTGTTCCGGCCGGAACCTTCCCAAAATGCCTTTTTATCGGACGTCTCCGTAAAAAGGGAACCAACCTGATCTGGCGACAGAGCCTTTCCCGAAGTATTTCCTCAACGTTAGGCCCCTCTAGGCCCGGGTCCCTCGTATCTTGAAAATACTTCACTCTGCAAACGCGCTCCCTCTTTCAGAAGCCGTCTTTTATACTCAGTCCCCCATGTGTGGACCACGCACAGATCAAAAAAACATGTCTGTATCCTCAGTACAGACGGAAGCTCGGTTCCACGAGCCAACCCTTAGCAACCGACGTCTCGACCACCCAGAGCAGACTTTCACCTAATTAAGAACATGTAATATTGGGATTTTTTTTCTCGATCTAATTAATTTTCCTAATCAAATTTAGTGTTTCAACCAAATAGAAGATTTCTTTTCTTTTTCTTTTTTTTTCAACCAATTGAAATGTTTCAGCTAAATTAAAAATAAAAGTTCCAATCTTTTTGTTTTTTCCCGAATCAAAAGGAATCTCTCTCACCGAGCCGAGCCAAATTAGGATTTGAGTTTGAATCTGAGTTCGTGGATCTCGTCAGAGGCGATCCAGACGGGTGAGCAGTCCTCCCAGCTCTGAATGTCTGTAGAGGTTTGGAGGCTGAGCGACCCTAGTCCTCAGGACTATCGTCCCTGGTCACACCGTCCAGACGACCTGCCGCGGGATCCTGCCGACAACGCCAATTTCTGTGGTGGAAATTTTCCATAAAGAAGTAGATGAGAGAGAGTTGTCCTTTTGTGCGATTTATTGAAATAATAAAGAAAATAAAAATAATGGGGAAAGCAAATAAAAAGCATGGATGTTGATCGTGCACATCAACAAACCAAAAACCAGCTGGGGAGATCAGTGCACACACCACGAAGGTGTGATGCAAAGAGCCCACGATCCTCAAGTTGCTTCTGCCTTTTAGCTTCTCTGTCCGACTAGGGTGGAATGTCTTTCTAACCCAATCAAATTACATGCACCATCTCCTCCCTGTCGCAGTGTGTGTGAAGATTTTTACTTTCTCACACCTGCATCGCTGACGTCCAACTATCTGTGAGAAAGGAGCACCAAGTCTCAACAGACAGAGACACAACTCCCCGACCTTGGGTTTGGGAGCTAGAGTTGAGAGTCTATCAGGCAGAGACGACCATTGAACAATCTAGGTGAAATGTCAAATGCATACAGTAAGACAAAACATAAGATATTAATTGCAGAACATAAGTCATAACTCGTATAATAACTGCATAGAAATGCATAGAAATAAGGAAGAGACAATTTTTCCCATAACAACGCTCACCTGTAAAACCAACACAGATGTTGTCAGTTATGATGATGGTGATGAGGGTTTGTTCTGGTACCAACAGAAACCTGGACAGAACCCGAAGCTCCTGATAAAATATGTGAAAACCTTACAGTCAGGGACACCAGATCGGTTTAGCGGCAGTGGAAGCGGCTCTGACTTCACTTTGACCATCAGAGGAGTTCAGGCTGAAGATGCTGCAGTTTATTACTGTAAGAGTTACCATGATGATGATGATGATGATGTGTTTACACAGTGATTTAGCGCCGTACAAAAACCTCCTCAGTCAGAGACACAGACACTGACCTCAGAGCTGAAACTAACCTCAACAAACACAAAACAAAGATTCATATATTATATAAAACAAAAATGTATATAATGTATGATTCAATAGGTTCATTTCAGTTGTTTTTTTAACCCCAGCTAAACAGACACATTGTGCCTCAATACATTATTCATCCATTCATAAACAAGCTTCTAAATTTTATTAAAAATGTAGTATTGTTTTTTGTAATTTGTAAAAGATGACAACACATCATCGTGTTTCATATGAGAGCAAACTTTATTGTCAAAGTCATGAATCATCAGGTCACTCATTAAGCAGACACACATTCATGGAGCTCCACACGTTTCTCACATGAAGCTTTCCTTTCACTCCATTAAACTCATGTCGCTCAGAGCAGCAGGTCTGTTCCTCTTCTCCCACACACAGCTCCTCTAGTCCTGACACTGGCTCTTGTGGAAGACCTGGACCTGACTGTGGTCGTGATGGAGGACCTTGCAGGTGTACAGGGTTCTCTTGTTCCACAGCTCCTGGCTCAGGGTCAGGGTGCTGCTGCTGCTGAAGCGTCCGTTCTTCTCCTCCTCTGAGCTGCTCTGGACGCCCTCTGTCACCTCGCTACCGTCCACCTCCCAGCTCACCACGGCTCCCTGAGGAGAGTAGCCGCTCAGCAGACAGGCCAGCGTGGCCGAGCCCCCAGAGAGCTGCTCAGAGGACGGAGGAAGCAGAGAGACGGAGGGTCTGACCACGGGACCAGCTGGAGGAGAGAGCAGAGACACACAAGGAGCAGGTTGAGGTCCAGTGTAGGACAGACAGCTGAGCAGCACACGCTTAGGACGCAGCACAGAGGTCAACAGTCACTCAGCCTTAGAGATAGGACGGAACGTGTTCATCATTTACAAATGATATCATCTGGACTTTATGCTAAATAACTATGAGAAGATGAGGAACGTTGAACGGACATTTTAACATCTGGTTGTTTCACTTCCTTTTCTTAATATTAGAATAAATAAAGTCAAAGTATCATTACATAAAAACGTTAATTTATTATAATTATATAGAATATTATTATATTCTAAATCAGTGTCAAATAATTTTGTGAAAGTGAGAAGATTTCATCGAAAATGACAAATAGAAGTGTTAATTATCTAACAAGAAATATGTTAACATTCTTTCCTTAAATTAATTTAAAATCAAAGATCATAAATAGCTTAATATAGAATGTCAAACATCCAATAAATGTTTTTTTTTCAATTTTAGCATGAATAGATCTAAAATGACTTTTTGTAAATGTTTTCCCAGAAGTCAACACAATGACAGCTCAATGAATAAAATATTGTTCACAGAAAACAATCTGTCTTAAAAATTTCAAGCTTTGAAAAATGCAATCATTGTAAAATGATTTTGTTGTATAAATTAGAAAATTCTGGTACTTACAGAAATCGATGAGTTTGGTTCCTCCACCAAACGTGAACCACAGTGATACAAAGTCATGAAGTGGTCGTACAAAAACCTCCTGCACTGTCAACAACACTCAGTTGTTGCTTCATTTGCTTCAATTTTACTTTATGTATCATCAGACTCATAAAACTCATGGAACCTGATAATTATTCTGAGTTAACATGTAATTTAAACAATATTAATGCAAATTAATAAACATGGATTATTTTAAACAACAGAAAAGCATGTTCCACAAACCACAGAGATAAAACTTTGATCCAATTGATGCAAATGAAAAAAACACAAGTTCAGCTTCAAAAATTTTTTTCCTCTGTTGCATTAAAATATTAAATGTGAGGAATCCAGCAGTTTGTCCTGATGCTGTTTCCCGCCTTGTGTTGCGTGTGTTGAGAGCAGACCAGTCATTTCCATAGAGGAGGCTTTGCATCATCAGCTGATCCTCCAGTGAACTCACAAGGTTTATAGTGGTGTGAGTTCAACACTGCAGGACTCACATGTGTCAGTCAACACAGCAGGAAGCACAAGCAGCATGACTCTCATCACCATCCTCATCTGGACGCTGCTCTGCTGCTGCTTTACAGGTTCACTCACTCAGCAAGGCTTCAAACATGATGTGCTGCTTTTTCTCTCCTTGATTTCTGCTGATAAATCAATGGTTGCTTTTTGTCTGCAGGATGCAGTGGTCAGGTGACGGTGACTCAGCCTCCAGTGGAGACGTTCACTGCAGGATCCACTGTGACGCTCACCTGCAAAACCAACCCAGCTGTTTCTAAGTGGAGTCGTGGTAATGAGGGGCTACACTGGTACCAACAGAAACCTGGTCAGAGCCCAAAGCTCCTGATCTATTTAGTGAATAATCTAGAGTCAGGGACTCCAGATCGGTTTAGTGGCAGTGGAAGCGGCTCTGACTTCACTTTGACCATCAGAGGAGCTCAGGCTGAAGATGCTGCAGTTTATTACTGTCAGAGTTTCCATACTGGGCCAGTGTTCACACAGTGATTTAGCGCCGTACAAAAACCTCCTCAGTCAGAGACACTGAGCTGTTACAGCAGGAACCAACTGCAGCTGCTGAAGAGGAACAAACTCTGACACAGACACTGAACTCAGACCTTAAACTAACCTCAACAAACACCAACTTGTAGTCATTGTGCCATTTAAAAACACAAACAGGAATATTATCTTTAATTGTACCACAAATTTGTGTTTCTAGTTAAATTTACAATGTTTTCAATGAAAACCTAAAACATTAGTGTAATAATCACCTAAAAACAAATAGCATAAGAACTGAGTGCCTTTGACCTCTGACCTTTGTCCTTCATAATGTGCTTGATTTGCTGCTAGAGGCTGGTGTAGCAATCCACGTCTGGACCTAGGTAACTTAACACAACGTGTGAGCTTCACTCCCTTCCACAGAGACAAAGCTGCGATTCACGAGAAGATAAGAATACACACAGTTCCTGTCTATTCCACAGGACACTGTTTGCTCGCACGACAGAACTGTGAGTTTAACATAAACAACACACATATGGTTAAGTGCACATCAAAAGACCATGGATACTTTTAGGTGACACAACCTAAATCTCACCAGGGTCCTCCTCTGCCTTATCACTAACCAGACCAAGACCTGTCTCATAATTTCTCTACCAAGACTCACTCCATGGACTCTCCCACTCGTCCAGGAGATCTGGATCGTAAACCAGGAATGTGAAGCAATAAAAAGGAAAACTCTTCATTTGGACACAAGTTCTGGTTCAGATGTAGCAGAACCTTCAACTGTCAAGAAACAGATGCCATTGTATTCTGTGGACAAAATGTTTTTATTTGATATTGGATTGGTTTCTGTGTGATGTTTAATGCCTGATCTACAGATTTGCCAGGAAATTCCTAAAGTTACAAAGAGACTTCAACTTATTACCACGCTTTCCTTTGTGTGAAGGCACAAAGTTGAACTACAGATACTCACCTTCTATACTTCTTTTAATCTGTGCAACATACACATGGATTATTTCCACCAGCTACAACTCAGTATCCTCATTATTGTATCACATTTTTAAGTGTTACAATTGTTTAATAAGTAATGTCCAGATTAGGTCATTTATAATTTGATTTTGCTTGCATTTATTATTCGTGTATGTTTTAGTGTTTACTGGGTGTTGCATAAGACAAGACCAGTCATCATGAATAACATTTCATTTGTTACAGCGTTTTAAGGGACCACATATAAGACCTTAATATTCTATGCATTTAATATTGCTGTTTAACCATTCTGACTTCTCTGCTCATTTGAGTGTCAAAGTGATCATTACATGTTTATGTGTTATGGTGTGATGGAACTTTGAGCTTGATGAAAAGAGGAAAGCTTAGTTATTCCAGATTTAGGAGCAGTCCAAACCAAATAGTTTGATTCCTGATCTGAAGAGGTGGAACTCTTCACCACTGGTTGAAGTCATTTCTCCGCCCTGCAGTGACCACTGCCCCAGAGGTATTTAAACCAGTGACACCCTAGGCGAATCGGATTTCCCTCTATCTTCAAACTTCTTTCACCTTCTCTTTTTGCGTCGCATTTCATTTCTTTAATTTTCCTTTGTTCTTAAATTTTGTAAACCAAAGTAAACTTAGAAACACGAACGAACAACGATTTTTGTAACGTTAGAAAGTCATCAAGAAACTCAGCGAAACTGAAACTATCACAACCAGTCATTAATTGACTCTCTAATTTTGATCGAACTAATTAAATTAGATTCCAGCCTTTTTTTGGGCCAGTTTAAACAGCGCTGACGCTTTGAAACACCTTGAAAGTCCAGCCTGGCCGACTGTTACTCTGCTGAACCCGAGCCGTCATCATCACCGGGCGACGATTCCTGGCCCAGAGGCCGTGGCACCTGGACCAGAGAGGGCACGCCTGCTCAACCAACCGGTAACGAGAGACGCTGCACAGCGGCTACAGCTCCAAACTAAGGCAAGACGAACATCTCTAATCCTCTGAGAAGTCTGGCGTTTCTCAAAGCTCTAAAACTGAACATTCCAAATTCATTAGTTATCCTTAGATTTGAATTAGTTAGACGTCAGGACGTCAGAACCCAGACACCGTCGTGTGGTTGGAAGGGGCCATCCTGGTCACGCTTCTGTCTGATGTGAGGCATGTCCTGGGCTGAGATGATGTAGGTCTCATCCCGTACTGATACTGGGCTGCACACACCCCGCCAATTAGGTGGAAGATAAAAGTACAGTGATGAACCACACAGCCAATGAACATCTGGAATGGGAAGTGCACCTGCACGTCCTGGTGCTAATTCTGAATGTTTATAACAGGATCTTATCTGAGTGATATTTGAGCTACGTATTTTAGCTGCTTTTGTGTTTTTAATTGGACACCATCACAATACTTGGTCTTATCTGACCTCCTTTGATGGGACATGACAAAACGGTGACACACATGAGGTGGATGCGTGAAAGTACAAACTCCCTCTCAAAACCCTGTGCTGCTCAGATGGTTCTGGCTGTTGTACATTCTGAGGGCTGCTCGTACCTACAGTAGCTGGTCAGGGAGCCACTGCTGAAGCTACCATGCAGAATACTGTCTTGCCATTTGATCTATTGTTACAGATACTGGTCACAGTCAGGGTCAAAGATCATGGGACAAGGGGATACACTTCTGTGGAGGGAAAGTCCCCACATTCACCTTTCCATTACCTAGGTAGCAATGGAACAGTTTAAAATGTGCTGGGACACGAACACCCGCCAATGATCATTAAAAGTTTTGAAATTCCTGGTAGGACCTACATCCTTGTATTATGTTTGTTTCCTTTCACCGGTGTGTAGTTAGCATACTGTACCTCCACCACATGTTGGTAGCAAATGGATGTGGAGGATCAGGATGCTCCATCCATCCACATTCAAGGTCCCTTAGGGCTCGGGCGGTTTTGTTGGTCGCTGTAGAAGCTGGCAGTTCTAGAGCAGGCAGTATGACTATATACCACAGGAGGAAATACATCATAAGAGAAGCCCCACCCAGACCTGCTAGCCAATGGCACCATGGACAGATTTCCTGCCTTCTTTCATAAAGGAGACCAACCTCCATTTTACAAAGTAAACCCCTGGACTTCGAACACATATAACAGATATAAGCGCAATAATTGCTTTTATTGTACAATGGCAAAAGATATAGATGATGGTTGTGTGGGTGTGTTCTTTTTCCTTCAATCAGGTTTGCCAACTCAATCCACCTCAGGTGTTGGTGTTATCGCCTGTGAGCATATGTGCGATGTTACAAGTTTACCTGCAACCCCAGGTTTCAGTTCTATTCATTTGACACAAGTCGGAGTCTTTTAGGGTCGTGATCAGCTGACAACAGAGACACTTGGGATTTGTTATCACCGTTTCCCAATGTGGCCTGAGTCACTGTCACTCCTGTGATGTGGTGATGCAAAGAGTCTACACGTCGTCCATCGTGGCGACTCCAGGCTGCTCGTGTATGTGTTTCCTCATCAACGTGTGTATAGTTTAAAGTGTGATTCACCGATGCAGCTTCAGGCGGCGCTTGGCTCACACCTCAGCTGGACGCTCAACGCTGCCTCTCGTTTACAAGAGTGTCACTGCTGGTTGATCTGGTCGTCTATTGGCTCCAGAACCTTCCTGCTCGTTGTTCCACCTTCAGGGCCGTGTGGGTGGTCAGCAGCACCTGGAATGGGCCTCGCCGCTCCTGGAGTTCCAGTGGTTCCTGCGATGTTCCTTCACGATCACCCAGTCTCTGGTTGGAGGCTGTGGAGGGGTCCCTCCGCCTGCTTAGGGAGGGCTGCCTTTACCTGCGGAGTGATTTGAGAGAGAACAGAGGATACGTTTTTACAGTACTGTAACATGGCATCTTCACATATGACTGTGGGTGGCAACACTCTGGTTTCGGTCCCATCATAGGAGGTTGGCAAAACAAGATCTCATATGGCTAAGATTTGTTCTCGCGCTCCTCCTCATCCTCATATATGAGAGCACAATGGGAAGAGCCTGGGTCCATTTAAGGCCAGTCTCTGAGCAGCATTAGGCAGTTTGTTTTTATAGAGTGCCATTCTTGCGTTCCACTGCTCTTCCACTCTGAGGACGATAAGAACAATGCTTCCTAATGTCAATGTTCAGGAATTTTCCTACTTCCTCTAAAGCCTGATTTGCAACATGTGAGCCATTGTCACTACTGATTTTAGCAGGTTTTTCCCATCTGGGCATTTTTTCTGTCTAAAGCTCCTAGGTGACTGCATGGCTGTTAGCATGTTTAGCTGGAAATGCCTCCACCCATTTTGACCACATATCGCCTGTTACCAAACAGTACTTTTTACCTTCTGCTGGTGTTGGCTGGTGTTGCCATCCGGGCCTAGCCAAATATCATCTTCCTTTGTGGCACCTGCTCGTACCCAAACCGTGCGTTCCTGAGGAGTTGCAAAAGTTTTCATGTCCAGCAAGAAGGAATGTGATGGAGCAGGCGACACAGGAGATGAATCACACAGGCACATTTGATCAGGCGGCAAAAACTAATCCGTGACTTTTACTCTACCACCATCATGTGGTTAAACTTTTAATGTATAGTCTTGTCTGTATGTTTGTGTGACTGTGCAAACATGCTGATGATAAACTGTTGTGCTGTGTTCAGGCTCTGTATTTAATCGCCACCAACGGGACTCCTGAGCTCCAGAGTCCAGAGAAGCTGTCTCCCGTCTTCAGGTCCTTCTTGTCCCGTTGTCTGGAAATGGACGTGGAGAAACAAGAATCGGGCCGAGAACTGCTGCAGGTATAGCGAGACTCTAATCTACTTCTCTTTGGGCTTTTCCCATCTGGGGTCCCCACAGCGAATCATCCTTCTCCATCCATCTCTATCCTGGACATCTTCTCCACTCTCACCATCCAACCTCATGTCCTCTGTCAGCACATCCATCTCCTCCATGGTCGTCCTCTTGCCTGGCAGCTCCATCTCCAACATTCTTCCACCAATACTGTATATTCACCATCCCTTCTCTGCACATGTCCAAACCATCTCAGTTTGGCCTCTCTGACTTTGTTGCTAACGCAGCAACGTGAGCCGTCCCTCTGATGAGCTGGTTCCTGATTCTGTCCAACCTCCTCCTAAGGAGAACCTCAGCATCTTCATCTCTGCTGCCTCCATCTCTGCCTCTTGTCTCCTCCTCACTGCTGCTGTCTCTAACCCATAGAGCAGAGCTGCTCTCACCACTGCTAACGCTTTCATTCACCCGCTCCAACCCAGAGCCAGACTCTAATATTACCTGAATGTGTCCATATATTTCTCAGAGTCATTAATACCTGACTCTACGTTGGCAGCGGTTGATGGTGTATTTCTGTGTGTCTGTAGCATCCGTTCCTGAAGCTGGCCAAACCTCTGTCCAGCCTCACTCCCCTCATCCTCGCTGCTAAAGAGGCCATGAAGAGCAACCGCTGAATCTCTGTCTCTAAGGTCACCATTGCAGCGCGTTAGAGTTGAACGACTCCACACTCCACACAGCACGCCTCTACTGACGCCATATTTATTTTGTCACAGTAACAGACGACCATGTCTGTTCTATTTGTGGCCTCTTCTGTACAGACATCAGCTAATCATGACACGGCACATTTGATCTGTTGTCTGTGGTTGCTATGGTAACACGTGAACCAGGGGCCTAGTTGGCCTAGTTTCACCAATATTCTCCAGCGATGGGTGGACAG
Organism: Betta splendens; assembly: GCF_900634795.4. NCBI lineage: Eukaryota > Metazoa > Chordata > Actinopteri > Anabantiformes > Osphronemidae > Betta > Betta splendens. The sequence continues at coordinate 6,911,076 of NC_040900.2, read as the reverse complement.
GTCTAGATCTTCTGTCGTTCACGTTTTCTATGTTTTCTATCAAACTCTCTGCAAACACTCTTTCAGAAAACTCAGGCGTTGAACCAAAGATCCACATTTCTCTCAGCGGGATGTTTTGTCTTAATATTCTCTGTGTGTATGTTCTGCAGTAGATGCCTGACTGTTGGTGTGTTGGTGCTAGTACAACACAAATACTGTGTGAAATAGTCCATGTGTTAAACTGGAGGAAGTCGTTTTTGTATATTGTGTATTGGTAATGTCTTATAGCTTATGAGATGGTACTAAGCAGGTTGACACAGATGCTGAGCAGGCTGGACTCCACCCTGAGGCTCTGGACCAGAACACATTCCAGTCAGAGTGTGTGTGTGAGATGAGAGGTTTGAAATGTGTTGTTGTTCATCATGAAACCAACAAATTCTGGCATTGAAACACATCCACATAAATTATTATTAAAGGTGGCCTTAAATAAACAAGTGTGGATGATGGATTTACTTTGTTGTTTTTGCCACAAGGGGGCAGTATAAAGCCTTGTTACTACTGTGACCTCTGATGTGATACAGGAACGGAGCAGAGCTGGGCCAGCAGGGGCCTCCATGCTGCTGATTAGTGGAGTCTAGAAAGAACGGAATCAACATTTGCATAAGATTCAACATTTTGTGAGCTTTTTCTACTTTTCTACCAGAACAGGCGTGAGTTTGCCTTTTTAGAATGTGTTGATTTAGAAAACATGAACCTCCTCACAGCTCATTTTCACTGCACTCTTTACTTTGAAGACATTGCAAATTTTTTATGGTATTTCTCGCCATGGTGACGTGAGTTAGAGCTTTGCTTCAAACAACCTGCTGCAGGTGCAGAAGGTCGACGACTAGATTGTGATGAGGAAGAACGGTCCAGTGAACACAACCCTGATATAAATAAAACAGAAACATCCCTTCAGGCAGTTTCTACCATGCAGCTTTACTTGGTCTCCAGGGTTTGACTGAAAAGAAGGTGTGACTCATTTACTTAAAGCAGTTAAAACCTTTGTCATCTGTCTCTTTCACTTCCTTTTCGTTACATATAAAATAAATAAATAAATGGTGAACAAACTGCTGTGTTCAACTACTGTGGCAAAAAAGAAGCACAGTCGAAAAATAGTTATTTTATGAAAAATGTCTGTGCTGCAAATAAGAGTCTGTGAAGAAAACTATAAACAAAAAAAGACTCTTCTAAATGCCATTAATCCAGCAGTTTGTCCTGCTGCTGTTTCCCGCCTTGTGTTGCGTGTGTTGAGAGCAGACCAGTCATTTCCATAGAGGAGGCTTTGCATCATCAGCTGATCCTCCAGTGAACTCACAAGGTTTATAGTGGTGTGAGTTCAACACTGCAGGACTCACATGTGTCAGTCAACACAGCAGGAAGCACAAGCAGCATGACTCTCATCACCATCCTCATCTGGACGCTGCTCTGCTGCTGCTTTACAGGTTCACTCACTCAGCAAGGCTTCAAACATCATGTGCTGCTTTTTCTCTCCTTGATTTCTGCTGATAAATCAATGGTTGCTTTTTGTCTGCAGGATGCAGTGGTCAGGTGACGGTGACTCAGCCTCCAGTGGAGACGTTCACTGCAGGATCCACTGTGACGCTCACCTGTAAAACCAACCCAGCTGTTTATAGGTGGAGTGATGGTGATGAGGGTATGTTCTGGTACCAACAGAAACCTGGACAGAGCCCAAAGCTCCTGATCTATTTTGTAAAAAAGCTGCATTCAGGGACACCAGGTCGGTTTAGTGGCAGTGGAAGCGGCTCTGACTTCACTTTGACCATCAGAGGAGTTCAGGCTGAAGATGCTGCAGTTTATTACTGTCAGAGTCTTCATAGTGGTGGAGTGTTCACACAGTGATTTAGCGCCGTACAAAAACCTCCTCAGTCAGAGACACTGAGCTGTTACAGCAGAAACCAACTGCAGCTGCTGAAGAGGAACAAACTCTGACACAGACACTGAACTCAAAGCTGAAACCAACCTTGACAAACACAAACTGCACCACAAAACTTTCAGCTGTTTGCAATGAAGACCTCAAACATTAGTGCAAATCATCTAATAATCAAGAGCAAACATCCTAAGAACTAAGTGACCTCTGGCCTTTGTCTTTCATAATGTGCTTGACATTTGCGGCTAGAGGTCTGATTCTGAGACATCAATTACAGGGTTTGATGTTTTTAGTGCTTAATTACTGTAACATCAAATTGTTCTTGTTTATTTAGATTGTGCTGAAACAACTATACTGCAAATGGAGTTAATTAAAAAAACATATATTTTTTTCAGCTCCCTTGCCACAAATTCACAGTTTTTACTCGTGAGCTTGTTGTTTTCTAATTTAAACTCACAAGAGGGCGGTGTTAATCTAATTCTTAATTCCAAAACCATCACCGTCACCGTCGCACAAACGCATCCAACAACGCGAGGAAAAGTTTTTCTTTTCGGTAAAACTAATTGCAGTCGTCGATAAACAGTGCACGTCCTGCACAGGCTTCCAGACATACAACGAACACATGCGGTCACGGTCACCTGCTCCGCAGAAAAACACCTTTGTTTAATGAGTTTATTGCGCCGCATTGTTGCTTCAAAGAAGTTTCCGCGTTCTTTTGCGGATCCGGTGATCGCGGACGAAGACTGGTCTACGGCGCCGCAACGGCGCGCGCCGCTCCAAACCTTCCGCGGGCACGTCGCACTTTACTTGATTAAACGCCGTAATTGATCCGCGTCGACGTTTACGCACGTCCACGGCGCGTGACCCGCCTTCAGCCCGAAAATGTGCGAGGGACGAAAAGGTCTGAAAACAGCGCTTCAGCTGGTGTGTCAGCTTCTCTGGGTAGGTCAGGAGCCGGTGATTGCGTTTGTGAAGATACCACTTATACAGTATGGAATTATTTGCACCGTCTGTTTTAAATGTGTGAATTCGGAGTCTTTTATGTTCGGTCATGTGCATTTATCACTGTCACCTGACACCACGCCACGTTTTGTAAATAGAGGAAGTGAAGAACAGGACACAAAGTCAAATGTTGCTTGTGTTTTGCTTGTATTTATTATTTATTCGTGCAGCCTATTATTGAATCATATGATGGAAATCAATACTGTGTTAATACAACAGTTATGTATGTTTAGTATTCAGTTTGAGGAATGAATGTGTTTATAGTCGGCTCATACGGGTCCAGCTGACGGTGGTTTTGTGTGCCAGGTGCTGGGCATACTGGTGGGCCTGAGCGGGGTCTACCTGCTCATGACGTACAAACACAGCAGGTTATTCTTCTCTGATTCCTACATCACTCTGTCGTGTAGTCTTGCACTTGCCAGCGCTGCGTTGCTGTTGGTGAGTGGGAGCTTTGGCTCCTGCCTGAGCTTCAAGGATTCCACCTTCATGCAGGGACTGGTGAGGAGCGTGTTTGTGTGAATGTAGGTCTCTGTCTGTTTATCTGTGTTTAGACTGGACCTGATAATACTTTATTTTGTAGTTTGTTTACCTTCTATTCATGGTCTTCTGTCTGGAAAGTACATCTTCTGCGTTGGCCTATTACCGTACCACAGAGGTATAAAGTTGCAATAAGAATTATTATACTGTTACCTCACTGATTATTCCAGTATTTTGACTGTGTGTACACGTTCTTGGGGCCTCTATTGTTGTGTGTAGCTGGACGCAGAGATGGCTCCCCTCCCTGGAGTCTTTCTGAATTACACTGGCAGCAGCCAGGACCCAAACTCTCGAGCTGTGGATTCCGCACAAGAGAAGGTGAGTTCAACTACTTCAACATATGCAGCGTTCATTGCATGGTCGCCTCGATGGCCCAAAATTGATGCGACTGTGTCTCCATTCTTTGTGTTTGTCCTAGTTTCAGTGCTGCGGAGTCCATGGCTACAGAGACTGGCTAGAAACCACGTGGTTTAAGGATGCCGGAGGCCTGCAGGTGCCTCTCAGCTGCTGCAACACTACTTTCCCCTCCTGCAATGGCACCGTGCACCAGCCATGGCAGCTCTACACAGAGGTAGATGCATTCTCTGAAACAAACTGCCCTGACGTCTCATAGATGGTTCTCGGCATGTGTTTTTTATTTGCGTCTCTCTCTCAGGGTTGTCAGAAGAAGCTGGAGATGTCTGTACATTTTGCTCTGATGTTAATCATTTGGGGACTTCCACTGGTTCTTCTGGTGGAGGTACTGCCTGAATGATATAATATATTACAGGCTTCACACATTGTATAAACAGGTCATTAACTGAACCTCTCTTCTCCTTTCTTTTATTTTATTACACAGGTTACTTTGGTTCTTATTGTGATACAGCTGATGAGGAATCCATCCTATATTCACTATCGAACCCTGACCGTAAAATAAACATGCTGTAATCAAAGGGACAACACTCTACTTTGCACTAGATACTTTTAACACAATGAATACTTTAATAAATTACAAAAAACTGTGTATTACTTGTACCTAGTACACCATTTAGTCTGCAGTATGATTCTCATGGGAGACAGCTGATGGTGCTACCTCATTTGTCTCAAAGTATTTGGACCTGATTCATAACTATAACCTTAAACAGATCATTGTAATATTGTGGTTTGTTGTGGGTCTTTACATTGAGCTGTTCTTTTCTTGGTGTCACATTAGCACTTTTGTTTGTATTAAAGTGGGAAGAAATGATTTCTGAAAGCTCAACAAACTCCCATACTCGAGCTGTACACATGATCGCACTGCTTTCGACTTATAAACATATTCACCGTCATCTGAATGTTTTGAATACTGCTGTAGATTGTGGAGTCACTATGAACGCCCAGTTGCAAAATAAAGCACAAGACACATGAAAATGTTTTTTTTTTTCCTGATGATTAAATCGCACTAAATAAAGATATAAGTGATATTTATTATCTCCACTCAGATGTGGGGAATCATCTGAACTTGCATTTTGAGTCGATTTTAGTGTTCACCAGCATCGCGTGTGTCGACCACGCTGTCGCCTCTGCGGGGGGGCGTGGCTGGGTGGACGCGAGTGGGTGTGGTGGACCTCATCACGTCGCCCCTTCCTCGGGTTTTCCACAGCGCGAGCTCGACTTGGAGGGACGTAGAAGTCGCTTAGGGGGAAATAGAGGAACGAAGCAGGGATAGCAACTACACCCTAGCACGCTGGTAAGTCCTGGGGTTGGGACGAAGGCGTGCTTAAGCGTCTGAGTCACATAATTTGACGTCACGGGGTTTCTAAGCGAGTGCCATGCTGCTTTTTGCGGTCCGGGGAGCCACAGTTAGCCGGCGGTGGCTAACGTTAGCATCCGGGGCCTTTAGCAGGCCGCTGGGGTTTGGGCGCGAGGACAGAAATGCGTCGATCCGGCGCTCTTCAAAATAAGGCCACGGTGCTTTGTTTCAACTAGCTAGCGAACAGGACCCTGCAGAATAACGTTCTCTGTTTATGTAGTGCAAGTCTTTTCGCTTATTTGAATGTGGTGGAGCAAAAAAACAAATACACCCCGGTGCGTATAAAATCTCGCTGTATGTGCTGATCTTGCAGCATCTTGCATATGCTAACACGCTAATGCTACCTAGCTAGCTAGGCCTCTGCACGTTTCACATTAGCTGTATGAGAACCATATTATTATTATTATTAACTGGTGTTTGTTGGGACACAAGTGGTTTCGTTACAGTCTTAAAGTCAAACATTATTGCTAGCATTGAGCGAGAGCATTGTCGACTGGACAACCTGCGTATCATCTTTTATCAATCGGCCTTTTTGTTTCCTCAGCTGGAGAAATGGATTAACTGATGTTGTATGAATCATAACCCTTAAGTTCTATGTGCACCAGCTATTGTTTTTACCACACTGTTTCTTTACTTTTTAAAATACTGCATCAGTAAATCCAAAGTCAGATTAACCTTCGTACTTCATATTAACCGGACACGGTACAAAAGTACAACCACAGGAGCTTCATCCACTAGAAGTGAAAAGGGGGCTTATTACTTAAAAGTATAGACACGCATCAGAAGTAGAGAGAAGTACTGAACCATCAAAGCACGTTTACTTGTCAATCTGCATCTTCTGCAGGTTATGCAATAGATAACAAAATGCAATCCTTGGTGATTTCTAAAAAAATTAGGCAAGAGTAATTATTAATAATACACCCCTCTTATTTTATCCTGGCCATGGTTTGCACAGCACTAAACTCCTTCATCTGCAAGTGAAAGTGATGTGACTAGGCAACAACAGAAATCAACAGCACCATTTAACTGGAAAAGCCATTTAAGCCTTTTGGCTTGGGAACTAGCTGGAACATTTACATGTACGTCTACTTTGTAAATGATCGAAAAGGCACTCCAGCCGTTTGTCAGCCGACTGATTGTGTTCAAATGACATTATTATGCACAGTTTTTTTTATGTTAATGAAGTTACTGGATTTTTGCCTTGTACCCAAACAGCCTTAGGAGCAGTGAAGTGTCTTCATGGCAGTTCGTCGAGGACACATTAAGTACTTGAAAGTGAGTAAGAGTTCTCTGCTTTCCAGTCCAATAGCACTGTTCTGTGATTGATCAAGCTAATTCTATTAGTATGATTAAATGTGTTGAGGTGGCCAACAAAGATTTCCTTCTTTTTATATGGTAGCAGTTATGTTTAATGTGAATGAAACAGATCTACAGACTGACTGGAAAAGGTCACTTCACACTAAAGAGTAGCCAGAGCCTTGTTATTTGGCTAGGCTAAATATAATTTAAAAATAAGTGAGATTGCATTGAAACAAGGAGTAACAAAAACCTGTCCATGCCAGTTTCCACAAGTCAGGCCCATGTTTACTGGGTTGATACAGGACTCTCATTCATTCTCTCCGGCAGTGTATTGTACCCACCAGAATACACAATCGCAGCCCTTCTTTTGCCTGAATGGATCTCTGTCAGATTGACCACTGGACTGGTTCCCATTTCATGGCTGATCCAACTTCAGCCACCAGCAAATGTTTCCAGCAGCTGGACAGATAAAATGCAGAAAACATTTATAGATTACTTTGAAGTCAGACACAGCTCTTATTGGCAGCTGTTTGCATTGTTAAATAAACCCATCTCAAATGTTTTAATTTAACAGCCTTCAGTTCAGATGGCTTGCACAGGCCTGATTTGATATAGTGTTTGATGTAATTCGTGAATCTTTAGGTCCCTGACAGTGATGCAGTGAAGGTGGCAGAGTAGAGGTCAGCACATTAATAGCAGTTGTCTACTGGCAGCAGTTAAATCTGCTTTGCTGTAGTGTCTGTTCTTTTGCCTGTTTGGGAAAAACAGAACCGTTAAATCATGTGAGTCTAACACATGAAGACATGAAGTTTTTAAAAGTGAGTTAAACATTATTATCTGCAGCCTTGAATCTTCTCTGTGCTTACCTTACTTTGTGTTCTTTGTCACACCTGGCTGACCTGCAGGAGGTGTATGAGATGTCAAACGGATATGAAGACCACATGGGAGGGGACGAGGGGAAGGACGCCAAGACCAACCTGATAGTGAACTACCTGCCTCAGAGCATGACGCAGGACGAGCTGCGGAGCCTCTTCTGCAGCATCGGGGAGGTGGAGTCTGCCAAGCTGATCCGTGACAAAGTAGCAGGTATGACACGCTCCAAAGCAGCTGTGCCAAACAAGAACACCACAAATGTTTGTTTTAAATGGCAGAGGGTAATTCAGGAAAAATGAAAGCTGTGGCAGCAACCTCTGAATAAGAGAGGTGGTTCAGTTTAGTGAAAAATCCAAAGGTTTGGAGAAATTTTGAAAAAAGTCCTTTGTATTTATTGGAAGAGTGTGACCCGAAGCTTTGTTTTCCGGCCCCAAAGATTTTACATTGTAATTTGTTTTTATTAAGAGAATTTAAATTATTTAGCTTTGCACCAGACGTGTTTTATTTAATCCAACCCTGTTCAGCTATAGACTGTTTGTTTGTTTGCTTAGACTAGCATGCAATGTTCAGATTTGGTTTTGTTTTTAAATATTTATTTGTTTGCAACTTTTTTTGAACTATACAACGTTTTTTTGTTTTATTTTGTTGTTTTCCTTTTTTTTCTCTAGGCCACAGTTTAGGGTACGGATTTGTTAACTATCTTAACCCTAGTGATGCAGACAGAGCTATCAGTACACTGAATGGACTAAGGCTACAGTCCAAAACTATCAAGGTAACGTGCCGTAAGGTGTTCTACAATTCTCAAACCAAAGATGTCATGTCATATAAGTCTCCTGTGGCTCCTGTGCTGTCTGCTAACTAGTTAGTACATGTCAGCCTGAAGAAGCCATACTGCTTTACAGCTCAATTACTGCCTTATCTGATGTGTGTTGAGGTTTACTTTAATATTAATTTATTTTACACATTCTTCATATCAAATTTATTGATGATTATATGACTTAGAGGCCAAAGTTACTGCTCAAGTTTGTTCTGAAAATTTTGACTCCACTCATTTTGGTCAGACTGAAGATTTGAAATGATAGTTGGCTTATCAGCGCATTGTATCTTCTTAATATAGTTTAAAAATGCTAAACACAACCTTTAACATGAGCAAGTTGATTGCATTTGATCTCAGTCTACTTATTTTGTTTTACTGTCCTGTATTTTGTTGCTTTGCTTTTGAACGAGTTTTAATCTGATTATCTGCTCTGCAGGTCTCGTATGCTCGGCCCAGCTCTGACACAATAAAAGATGCCAACCTGTATATCAGTGGCTTGCCCAAGTCCATGACCCAGAAGGATGTGGAGGACATGTTTTCACACTATGGTCGCATCATTAATTCCCGGGTACTTGTTGATCAGGGTACAGGTACGACAGGTGAATGACTTCCTTGCTTTTTAAATATTTACTTTAACTAGGCTGCCCTTTATTTAGAAAAAAAAAAAATCTGCAGCCGGGGAGCTGCTGGATGAATCCAGAAATGCAGGTCGGCTGCTTGTTTTTAAAATAGGCAGTCACCAGCTTCTCTTATCTTCCCAGGCGTGTCGCGTGGGGTGGCTTTTATCCGGTTTGACAAACGTGCCGAGGCAGAGGATGCGGTCAAAAGCCTGAATGGCCAAACGCCACCGGGAACCTCTGAGCCAATCACTGTGAAGTTCGCTGCCAACCCAAACCAGGCAAAGAACACTCAACTGATCTCTCAGCTCTACCACAACCAGTCCAGGCGTTTTGGTGGGCCCCTGCACCACCAGGCTCAGCGGTTCAGGTGAGTAGTGTTTACATACATTAATGCAGGACTTGTTGTAAAATGTTGGTCTTTCTCTTGCATTGTCCTGTAGTAACAGGCCTTTCCTGTGGCTTCCGTTGTGATGGGCAAAAGCACAAGTGCTCTAACAGCAACTCTTTTTCAGGTTCTCCCCGATGGGTGTTGATCACATGAGTGGCATGGGAGGAGTCAGTGTCCCTGGGAACTCCACCTCAGGTTGGTGCATCTTTATCTACAACCTGGGCCAGGATGCTGACGAGAGCATCCTGTGGCAAATGTTTGGCCCCTTCGGCGCCGTCACCAATGTCAAGGTGATCCGAGACTTCAACACCAACAAGTGCAAGGGCTTCGGCTTCGTTACCATGACGAATTACGAGGAGGCGGCCATGGCCATCGCCAGTCTGAATGGATACAGGCTTGGAGACAGGATGCTACAAGTGTCCTTTAAGACCAGCAAGGGCCACAAGTAGAGAGAGGTGGACAATTAGGCGTAGAGGATCGAGTAGAGTGACCTGCGTCAGGCTTTATTAGCAGAGAGCAGAAGTATGTTTTTGCAAAGTCTGGCACATCGTTTTTGATTTTTAACATGTTCAGAGTTATGCGAGACATTCACTGTACTCACTGTATGACTGTCTAGGCCTTTTGTTTTTTCTCTCCCATCTTAATACTCCTCCTTGCGGCTCAGTGACACTCGATAGTTTTAATTACTAGAGGGAACAGACACCTCCAAAATAACATTTGAGAGTGACCTACAAAACTACAATACTGTTTGTGATGCATGTATAACTGTGGGGACTAGATAAGGATACAGGCTGAATCCAGTGTGTAAAGAAGCCCAGAAAATTGCTCTGTCCTGGATTTTCTTTGTAAGTAGAAATAGATGCCTTAAATTTATCATCCAGTGAACACAGACATACAGCTCCACTCACTCTCTTGAGAGAAAAGCACTTTTAACCAGTTTTAGGTTACTATGGACATCTTTTTCTATGTTAATCTATTACGTTTTCTCACTTTCTGACCAGGTTAACAGTTTTAAACACAACAGGCTCTGTAGGGAAAATCCCTGTGTGAAGTGTCTTTATTATTAGAAGTTGTATTTCAGGAGGGTCCTGTTGAAAATGACCCATGGATGATGAGTAGGGAATTGAGATGGACCAAAGGCGCAGCGAGAGATTGGATCCTGAAACAGTTGTTTTTGAGCAGGTTCAAAAAGAATTTACAGTTTTTGAATATTGTTTGCAGAGGTACTAAGAGTATATATATATATATACATAATATTATAAGCTGCATCATTCAGGCTTAGTTTGCCAATGTTTAGTTATTTTTCTTTTCCTTTTCTAGGCATAGATGTGTATTTGTTACAAACTTGTTTTAGCAACTGCTTATCTCAAGTTTGTGAAGAAATAATGGCCTTTTGTTATTGATTTCAGTTTAAATTTGCTTTCTTTTATTTCTTTTGTTTTGGTTGTTTCACTTTGAGCATAAACCATTAAATTTTCTTTTGTTTTGCTGACGTTTTGTTTGGTTTGTTTCTTTTTTTAATTACTTTTTTCCTATTTGATTTGGACTTTTAGCATAAAGGCAGCACTGATAAAGGCTCCCCAGTTCAGCAAAACTGTTTTTATAATGCTTGATTCCACTCAGACAGGCTTTGGTTTTTGAAAGATTATCAACACATGGACCAATGCCAGTTGAGTTAGGGTCATAAACTGAATACAGACACTTGTTCAATAGACACATATGAGATGGATGAAGTTAAATCACAAACACACTATTTGGAATGTTTGGCTTTTTAGAAGTTGAGTTGATTTTCAGGAATGTTAATACCTGGCTCTGTAAATATCCTTTATGGAAAGTGGAATTGGACAAAATTTCATATGATTATTTATATTATTTAGCTTTCTTTTACTTTCTTGTAAAACATTACTTGTGTCTGAAATAGTTCCCTCCAGGGTCAAAGTGACTCACAGGCAGAACATTATTGATTATACTGTAATAATGTAGTTTAATCAGAAAGTGAACAGATACCACTCCATGGTATTTAAAAGTAGCAAATAATGTTTGCTTATAATAAGAATGGACTTACAGTCCAGCTCGTGAACCTGACACTCCATTTTTTGCCTATTTAATCTGCCTTTCCCCCTCTTAATGTATACCAGAAGCTTCAGAGTTTGGTCTTAATTGTGATTTTTGATTTCACATATGCCAATTTTGTCAGAATTCTTTTGTGCAATATTTCATGACCTGCTCAGAGCAGGTGATAGAAATGTCTTGTCATTTTGATAATTTCTTTTTCTACTGATGTTATGTCACTGCTTTTTAGCAGTCTTGTTGGCGTTGCATGAAAGATGCAAGTGAATTTGTTTAGTGGCAGCCAGAATAAACTGCTTTCTGCCTTAATTTATATGTGGAACAGTGTATTTTACATCCGAGGAGGTGCAGATATTTATTTGACAGTTATGCGGTCATACTTGAGTTATTGGAGTGTTTTTACTGGATTATTGCTTTTTGTTTTCACAGTTTTGAGCAGACACTAAGTTGAAGTCCATAAAATGTCTTCTAACATTGGATCATTTAAATAAAAACATGGTGACTTTTCAGAATTGAAACAATAAACGTGTCTTCAAAAGCTTTTTTTTTTTATAGCAAAATGTTTAAACTAGCTGCACTGTGCTTTCTTTTGCTACCTAAGTTAGCATTAATGGAGGGAGGAGGACTATTTCCCTTGTGGCATAATGATGCCACTGACAACAGAAGTAGAGAAATCCTAGACGACAAAGTACAATTCGAAAATAATTCTGTTAAATGACCCAGCTGTCAGCCGATCAGGTAGTAAGTACCTTATGAGACCAGATGGGGGAGACGTGTAAACGCTGCAGCTGAGGATCCACAGCATGTGTTTATGCAGGAAAATACCTTGCTTTTATACAGTTGTAGCCCTGGTTCCCATCAATAAATAAGAAGGACTTATTCAACTCTTTCAAATGTTTTTATTAAAAAAAATGGACACAAAGTACACGTATAAAAACACTTGAATTTCTAACTTCTAAGAATATTGTACAATTTTAACAGTTCCTTTATAAGAACCTGTCTACAAACATGGCTTACCAACTAAATAAAATTTCTTCTTTATCATATTACATTTACTTTCAAGTCTTCAAGTCAAGGTCTCAGCATTATGGTCATGTTAAGGCAACTTAAACCCCTCACTGATCCTAAATCTGTGATCAAACTCCAGGACTGTGGTTATTGTTTATTTGCATTGACCGGTTAACACTAAACTCCATCTAATGTTTGTCGTTCTAACACCTGATCACGGTTACATATTCTTTTAGAAAATGAAGTGGTTTAGGTAACGCGTGAAACTCAAGCTTTTGCTCACTTCTGTTCAAGTAACAGCTGATTGGAGACTTACAGGATTCATCAAGTATTAAAGGTCTCTGTTTGACATGGCACAGGCAAAATCCATGCAAGCTGCCAAACCCTGGTGCCGCGACATACTCAGGCTCACTTTGATGCAAACATGGCTGGATTTCAAGCACGCGTGGATTTTTGGGTCCTCAGATCACAGTCCCTTTGGTGGTGAGCTGAGCTGTAGAAGGCAGTGTCCCTCGCTGGCCGTCCTGTACGCGCCTCAGACTTGGCAGAGGTTGTAGCAGGCCGGAGGTATAGGTCGCTCCAGCACATTGTCCCCGTCCACCTCAAATACGTAATCGCAGCGGTGTGCGATGAGAGGGGCGTCGGACAGCGCCACGCTTTGGTTACCAAAGGAGATGACAGTGTCCCTCTGTGGGAGAGAGGCCAAAGGTCCAGTTAGTACTAGGTAGTAGAAGTACTTCATCGACTCACTGGGTGAATGCGGCCGTGGAAGCGTTCGCCTCCTTACCCGGCCGCTCCCGTTGTTCGCCGCCGCCGTGGCCACCGCCGCCGCGGCAGCAGCTGCTTTCTCGAAGTCCTTCTTGCATATGTGAGCCATGATCCCGGCTGCCAGGGCGTCGCCGAGAACGTTGATCATGGTCCGGAAGCGGTCGCTGGGGAGGAGACAGAACAACGGTTAGCGCACGCCCCCTCGAATGGTGTCCAGTTTAGAGTTCGTCAGTGGGACTCACAGAACCCAGTCGATGGCCACAATTAGCGAGATGTCAGCCGGCGGCAACCCCACAGAGGTCAGGACGATCACCATGGTAACCAGGCCTGCCTGCGGAATCCCAGCCGCCCCGATGCTGGCTGCCGTTGCTGTTATGCTGTTGACATGAGAGTGAAGACGTCAGAGGTGTGAAAGGCAATCGTTCCAGCGCAGAGGGCAGCGGGCTTCCTCTCACCTGATGGTGACCAGCTGGCCAAAGTCCAAGTCGTACTCATTGACCTGAGCGATGAAGATGGCCGCCACTGCCTCGTACAGGGCGGTCCCATCCATGTTGATGGTGGCGCCCACCGGCAGCACGAAGCGGGCGATCTGCCGGTCGACTCCGCAGTTCTCCAGAAGACACTTCATGGTGATTGGCAGAGTGGCGGAGCTGCAGGGGGAGCAGGAAAAAGGGCGTGAAGGGGGGTCGTCACCGCACAGACCGGGTGACTGGGGAACGCCCGCTCACCTGGAGGACGTGGCCAGTGCAATGACCAGGGCCTGCAGCAGCCCTCTGATGAAGGGGAAGGGGTTTTTGTGCGTGAAGAAGAAGTAGAAGAGCGGCAGCAGGACCAGGCCGTGCACGAACAGGCCGGACAACACGGTGATGAAGTACATGCCCAGCTTCTCCCCCAGGTGGGCCGGGTCGTGCATGTCCAGGATCTTCCCCGCCACCAGGAACACGATGCCGAAGGGGAAGTACCTGCAGGAGGGCAGAGAAGAGGTGAGAAACTCCTCTCTCTCGTTTTCTGTTTCTCAGTTTGTCCTCAGCCTCAAACACCTGCTGTTCTCTCAGGCACTAAATGTTCTTGTGGCTGAATGGGGGAAATCCCTGCTTCCTAAAGCTATATAAAGCTATGCTGGTCAAACATACAGTATGACATCATCCAACGTCCCTGAGTATCTGTTCTCCCTATTCCACTCACACCAGCGTAATCCACCAGCTGACGCACACTGACGGTGGCATCTACTTTTAGACATAATCTGTCTGTCGTTCGCAGTCTTTTTCTGGATGTATGTGCGTAACAGTCCATGTGTGTGTGTGTGTGTGTGCGCTCCCTACCACATAGCCGCGTTGATGATCTTCATGACGCACTCGTTGATGCACTGGCACACGTTGACCAGTGGAGCTCCACGTTCTCCCATCTTTCCCAGCAGCAGACCTGTGGACACGTAGATCATTCCACTCAGTTGTTAGCAGCTGTATCAGAAACCTAGACCCACCCACACATGAATATGACGTCTATATGATCATGTGTGACTTTCTCACCCATCGTGGCCGAGAAGATGACGATCCCCAGGACGTTCATGCCTTTGCTGGTGCTGGGGACAATCTTGTACTTGATGTCGGGCGCGGGCGTGATCTCCAGGAAGACTGGGTGGCCCAGGTGAGGGTTGTGGTAGTCGGGCATCACATACACATAGTTCACCTGCGACTCCTTTATGTTGGAGTTCTGCACGATGGGCACCAGATCTGTTCGGTACTGGAGCGAGGCAGAGGAGAACACGTGTATCAATGAGCTGTCGAGTTCGGACTGATCAGCTGCGAATTACAGGCTGAATTCCCCTTCACTCACCTGTTGAAACGTTGCTTCTATCAGATTTGATGGAATCATGTTCCTGTGAAATGTAAAGGAAAATTACTTCTTCACTACAATATACAACCTGAAAACATATATATTGTGATGATTTGATATGACAGCCCGCATCAGTACTGGGTCTGTACTTAAACCACACTCAGGCACTAAATGTGACCCTGAAGGCATCAGGTATGAGGCAACAGGTAAGAGAAGGTACAGGCCTCTAAATGATGATTAGTGCATTAGTGGAGCTGTGCCACACACACACACACACACACACACACACACACACACACACACACACACACACACACACACACACACACACACACACACACACACACACACACACACACACACACTGCACAGGCGCCTTCTGAGAAAGTGCAGGCTTAACAGATTGCAATTAAGTGTCTCCATAATCTTGGCCACTGTGCTGCAGCAGTGACGCTGCAACTCTCTGCTGCTGTTGCTTCATCTTTTTTGTGCAGTTCCGAAGCATCACTTGACCATCAGACACATCAGTTCACCAGCATTCTGCTTGATGATTCTTGTTTTGCTGTCATTTACTTTAACTTTCTTTTGTGGCCTCCCTGTATTTCACTCATATGTTCAGGACGCTTTACTGGCTGAGGATGGAACATACAGTATAGGACGTTCTTCTTGGTTGAAATGAATTGTCAGCTCCTGGGATCGAATTGATCCTTTTGGGATTTTGGGATTAAGAAACTCCCTCCTCAACAAAGCCCAGGAAGTACACATGGCTTAAACAGGATTTGAATGATTTGTTTTGGTTTTCCCCACAGCTAATCATTATACAAGGCACTATGAATGAGTGAATGTTGACCTTTTGCCTTTTCATTATTGTATTATCATCTACCTGATGAGGTCCAGCAGGGCGTCAGCAGAGGTCATCACAGGGCCTGAACTAACATGATGACCCTCTTTCTCTGATCCTGTCCCCGGGTGAATGATGAGCACCAGGACTATGCCGACGATGACGGCGATGAAGGTCGTCCACAGGTAGTAGGTGATGGTCAGGACTCCCAGACGACCACTGGCCTTCGTGTCCATGGCTGAGAGGCCGGACATAAGACTGGAAGGAAAGCGGGGCTGATGAGCATTGATATAATAATATATTGATGTTGAGCTGAGTGTGGCCCAGCGTTGGGGAGCAGCTTTCTCACCTGGAGGTGATGAGAGGAAGAATCAGCATCTTCAGCATCCTCATGAGCAGCTCCCCAGGGAAGGAGAAGTAGATCTTGGCCTGCAGCACAGAGAAACCAAGCATTGTGTCTACAGTTCGATAAGTCTCTAGGTTTATTATCATTCAGTGACTCGACCACATCCACTACATGTGGAAACAATGAATGAACTCTAATGGTGTTAGTTAATAAGATGAACTAAATCTGATTTAGGCTATTGTTGTTTGTGCTGCCTTTGTCCTTCTTAGAGTAAGTTGTTTGGCCTGTGTGTGATTATTCCCATCACTTCTTAATGCACTACAGTGTATAGCCAATAAATAAATCAACCCTGTTTGGTTTAGGCTTTTTAAAGCCTTTACCTTGTGTTTGTGTGGAGCTGCTGGTGCACAAGGTTAAACTTCAACCACACAGTGATTGACCATTTAGAGCATCTTACATCATCAGCACAAAGCTCGTAGTGGCTGTAATTTAAATGCATATGGTGAATATTTCTGTCCCTGTTGCACCAACACTTTCCTGTTTTACCCAGTTCCTCTATTACATAACTGACTTACCTGCAGTTCCAGAGCCTCAGATTTTAAAAAGACCAGCTCATGTCCCTTCCTGCTTCTTGAATGCTGTGCTAATTTCTCATTTCCCTGAACACACTTGATATAATTGAAGTACATGTGAATGCCATCTTCCTTTCATCCATACTGTACCTGTGTGGACAGGTTGAGCGAGCGGAGGATGAATCCCAGCACGCAGCCCATGAGCACGGCGAACACAGAGAGCGTGAGCAGGCCGTTCCTCTTGCAGTAGTCCTTCACGTACTCCCTGATCTTCACCGATACCATGTTCTTCACAGAATTCCTTAAACTCTCCATCCTGACTCAGGCTCGGTCTGTGTCCCAGCAGCCCCCACCCTCCCCCCGACTGAGGCCGGGTGTCCGGATCGCCTGGTGAGCGGGCTGTAGCGCGGCGTGTATCCCACAGGAACCGAGGCAGAGGACGGCCGGCGGATGTGGTGGAATGTGGGTCCTGTCTCACATTGAGGAGCTGATCCAGTCTGAGAGGAAGCGTTCACTAACTGATTCCTAGTAGAGCACTGCTTAAAAGGATTATCCCTCTCCGATGCTAACAGAAAGGCTTATTAGAGACGCAAGCCCTCAGCACTGATTAGCTCCTCCATTCATAGCTCACTGTGAGTCCAACCTGCATGCCTCCACTTTGTCATCATAAAGTGCTTCTGTGAACATAGTATACGGCTACATCTAATATTTTATACGACATGAAAATCCAGCATCGTCTGTAATAAGTCTGAACAAAATATAAAAATAAAAAAGTCTCATTTATAAGAACAGTGTTTTTAAATATGTTATTGTTTCATAGTTTCTTTCTAGGGACATAATGATGAGTGGAAGTTGTATAGTCTAGTAAAGTAAAGTAGTTTAAACAGTGCAGGCAGGATTACCTGAGGTCAAAGGTCTCACCGGCATCAGTCCTTGATGTTCAGAACATGTCCTGACCTTTGACCTGCTGTGATGTAATGTCGTAAGGTCTGAGGAGGACACGGGTGCTTAGACAGTGAAATAATGCTGCGTTAGCTCTAGGAAACAGGAGTGAACCAGCAGGTGTCAGTGTGAACTTCAACCCAGCAGCAACGGTCTGTGCCATAAATGTGACAAAAATAAATCATTTAAAGAAAGAATGTTAATGTTTTAATATTTTATGACTGTGAGACGAGAAACTGACGAGGCTGCATATTGTCACTGACTCTTCATGTGAGTGTGTGGATTCCTTGTTTTTTTTCTGTAACCCGCTCACGTCACAGTCTGTGCTGACCTGGAATCAGACCCAAGATGGAGGCCGTTCTGTCTGAGGAGCTGAAGAGCTGCCTGCGTCACTTGAAACAATTCCAATAACATTCAATCCTTGACCTGAACAAATTCACCGAATGGCAAAAAGCGACACGTGGACATTTGACTAACTTAGTTCTGAAGAAAGAGCTGGACAATGTTATTACATCATTAAACTGCCATTAAAGTTCCATATAATTTAAAAGTTATGCTGCTTTAAGAAGAACAGTGTATGATGTGAATATATGTGAGGGTTTGTGTTTGCTCGGTTTCTTCTTCAGCAGCTGCAGTTGGTTCCTGCTGTAACAGCTCAGTGTCTCTGACTGAGGAGGTTTTTGTACGGCGCTAAATCACTGTGTGAACTCTCCACTACTATGACGACTCTGACAGTAATAAACTGCAGCATCTTCAGCCTGAACTCCTCTGATGGTCAAAGTGAAGTCAGAGCCGCTTCCACTGCCACTAAACCGACCTGGTGTCTCTGACTGCAGCTTTTTTACAAAATAGATCAGGAGCTTTGGGCTCTGACCAGGTTTCTGTTGGTACCAGTACATAGCCTCCTCACCATCATCCCACTTGTGAACAACTGGGTTGGTTTTACAGGTGAGCGTCACAGTGGATCCTGCAGTGAACGTCTCCACTGGAGGCTGAGTCACCGTCACCTGACCACTGCATCCTGCAGACAAAAAGCAACCATTGATTTATCAGCAGAAATCAAGGAGAGAAAAAGCAGCACATCATGTTTGAAGCCTTGCTGAGTGAGTGAACCTGTAAAGCAGCAGCAGAGCAGCGTCCAGATGAGGATGGTGATGAGAGTCATGCTGCTTGTGCTTCCTGCTGTGTTGACTGACACATGTGAGTCCTGCAGTGTTGAACTCACACCACTATAAACCTTGTGAGTTCACTGGAGGATCAGCTGATGATGCAAAGCCTCCTCTATGGAAATGACTGGTCTGCTCTCAACACACGCAACACAAGGCGGGAAACAGCAGCAGGAAAAACTGCTGGATTCATCACATTTAATATTTTAATGCGACAGAGGAAAAAATTTTTTGAAGCTGAACTTGTGTTTTTTTCATTTGTATCAATTGGATCAAAGTTTTATCTCTGTGGTTTGTGGAACATGCTTTTCTGTTGTTTAAAATAATCCATGTTTATTAATTTGCATTAATATTGTTTAAATTACATGTTAACTCCGAATAATTATCAGGTTCCATGAGTTTTATGAGTCTGATGATACATAAAGTAAAACTGAAGCAAAGGAAGCAACAACTGAGTGTTGTTGACAGTGCAGGAGGTTTTTGTACGGCCACTTCATGACTTTGTATCATTGTGGTTCACGTTTGGTGGAGGAACCAAACTCATCGAGTTCTGTAAGTACAAGACTTTTCTAATTTATACAAGAAAATCATTTTACAATGATTACATTTTTCAAAGCTTGAAATTTTTAAGACAGATTTTTTTCTGTGAACAATATTTTATTCATTGAGCTGTCATTGTGTTGACTCCTGGGAAAAATTTACATTTTAGATTTATTCATGCTAAATTTGAAAAAAAAAAAACATTCATTGGATGTTTGGCATTTTATATTAAGCTCTTCATGATGTTTGGTTTTAAATTATTTTAAGGAAAGACTGTTAACATCTTTCTTGTTAGATGATTAACACTTCTATTTGTCATTTTTAATGAAATCTTCCCACTTTCACAAAATTATTTGTAATAATATATAGTATTATATATATTAATAATAATAAATTAACGTTTTTATGTAATGATACTTTGTCTTTATTTATTCTAATATTAAGAAAAGGAAGTGAAACAACCAGATGTTGAAATGTCCGTTCAACGTTCCTCATCTTCTCATAGTTATTTAGCATAAAGTCCAGATGATATCATTTGTAAATGATGAACACGTTCCGTCCTATCTCTAAGGCTGAGTGACTGTTGACCTCTGTGCTGCGTCCTAAGCGTGTGCTGCTCAGCTGTCTGTCCTACACTGGACCTCAACCTGCTCCTTGTGTGTCTCTGCTCTCTCCTCCAGCTGGTCCCGTGGTCAGACCCTCCGTCTCTCTGCTTCCTCCGTCCTCTGAGCAGCTCTCTGGGGGCTCGGCCACGCTGGCCTGTCTGCTGAGCGGCTACTCTCCTCAGGGAGCCGTGGTGAGCTGGGAGGTGGACGGTAGCGAGGTGACAGAGGGCGTCCAGAGCAGCTCAGAGGAGGAGAAGAACGGACGCTTCAGCAGCAGCAGCACCCTGACCCTGAGCCAGGAGCTGTGGAACAAGAGAACCCTGTACACCTGCAAGGTCCTCCATCACGACCACAGTCAGGTCCAGGTCTTCCACAAGAGCCAGTGTCAGGACTAGAGGAGCTGTGTGTGGGAGAAGAGGAACAGACCTGCTGCTCTGAGCAACATGAGTTTAATGGAGTGAAAGGAAAGCTTCATGTGAGAAACGCGTGGAGCTCCGTGAATGTGTGTCTGCTTAATGAGTGACCTGATGATTCATGACAATAAAGCTTGCTTTTATATGAAACACGATGATGTGTTGGCGTCTTTTACAAGTTACAGACAAGTAAGAAATTAAATAATTCAAAAAACAATACATTTTTAATAAAATTTATGAATGTATGAATAAATATAATGTATTGAGGCACATGTGTCTGTTTAGCTGAGAGTAAGAAAACTGAAATGAACCTATTGATTCAGAAATTATATAATTTTTTGTTTTATATAATGTATGAATATGTTTTGTGTTTGTTGAGGTTAGTTTCAGCTCTGAGTTCAGTGTCAGTGTCAGAGTTTGTTCCTCTTCAGCAGCTGCAGTTGGTTCCTGCTGTAACAGCTCAGTGTCTCTGACTGAGGAGGTTTTTGTACGGTGCTAAATCACTGTGTGAACACTCCACCACTATGGTAACTCTGACAGTAATAAACTGCAGCATCTTCAGCCTGAGCTCCTCTGATGGTCAAAGTGAAGTCAGAGCCGCTTCCACTGCCACTAAACCGATCTGGTGTCCCTGAATGCAGCTTTTTTACATAATAGATCAGGAGCTTTGGGCTCTGACCAGGTTTCTGTTGGTACCAGGACATATCCTCATCACCATCACTCCACCTATGAACAGCTGGGTTGGTTTTACAGGTGAGTCTAACAGTGGATCCTGCAGTGAACGTCTCCACTGGAGGCTGAGTCACCGTCACCTGACCACTGCATCCTGCAGACAAAAAGCAACCATTGATTTATCAGCAGAAATCAAGGAGAGAAAAAGCAGCACATCATGTTTGAAGCCTTGCTGAGTGAGTGAACCTGTAAAGCAGCAGCAGAGCAGCGTCCAGATGAGGATGGTGATGAGAGTCATGCTGCTTGTGCTTCCTGCTGTGTTGACTGACACATGTGAGTCCTGCAGTGTTGAACTCACACCACTATAAACCTTGTGAGTTCACTGGAGGATCAGCTGATGATGCAAAGCCTCCTCTATGGAAATGACTGGTCTGCACTCAACACACTCAACACAAGGGGGGAAACAGCATCAGGACAAACTGCTGGATTCATCACATTTAGCATCTTACTAGAAAAATATTACATTGTTTTGCACAGACTCTTAAACTGTATGTAGCTCAGGCATCTTTTGTTGACTGTGCTTCACTTTTGGAAGAGTTTCTGCACAGCGACTTATAATCTCATGGGAAAACAGCACAGTGTTTGTTTATACTGTAGTTGTCTTCATCGCAAAGACTCTTTTTTGTAGGTCAGACGATTCACTGTGCTTCATTTTCAAACACTTTTCAGTGACTTTGTTCACCGTTCATTTATTTTACATGTAGTGAAAGAGACAGATGACAAAGGTTTTAACTGCTTTACGTAAATGAGTCACACCTTCTTTTCAGTCAAACCCTGGAGACCAAGTAAAGCTGCATGGTAGAAACTGCCTGAGGGGATGTTTGTGTTTTATTTATATCAGGGTTGTGTTCACTGGACCGTTCTTCCTCATCACAGTCTTGTCGTCGACCATCTGCACCTGCAGCAGGTTGTTTGTAGCAGAGCTCTGACTCACGTCATCACCATGGCCATCAAGACCATAATAATCTGCAACACCTTTAAACTGAACACATGTGGATGAGTCCAGTGACAATCAGCTGAGAGGACATTAAACAATGTAAAGAGAGTTTATAGCTGATCCCCAGTACAGAGCATGGAGTTCTGTCACACATTACTTGTACAGCAGTGGTCTGTTCTGTTCTGCCTCTGTCCTACACATTATCATGTGTAGTTGGTAGAGCAGACTGGAAAACAAGCAGAGCAGCACCATTACCCAGTCCTTTGGAGGCATCAACAGGTGTATGATGCTCCCTGCTGGTCAGACTCAGTTACTGTACACTTCTTTTATATATTCTGACTTGTGAGAGACATTAAGTCAAAGGTGTTTAGACCAGCAGTGATTGTGCTTTGATTGTGGTCAAGTGTGAAAATAGTGTGATGATGGTAAAGTGAGAAATGAGGAGCTGTGTGTTGGAAAAATGCTGCATTTAATCATTGAAACATATTTTGCTGAAGCCTCTTTAGCTGTGCTATAGCCTTGAAGTTTTCTCCCTTCTGCTCTGCAAGAAATAGGGAGTACCAGTGTGTAGCATCCTTATCTGATGAGCCCAATGCTTGCTTTGTGCAGGAAATATTTCCCACGTTCTGTGTGACTATGTACTTCCCAGAATGCAATACATATTATGAGCTGAATCCCTGTCTTCTCTTCAGTGAGAGGAAGTTGCCTTTGCTGTAAACTGCTCACTCCTTGCAAGTAAAATCCTGAAGAAGGTCTCAACTGATTGTGTCTGCTTTATTTAAGATTTACGAAGGGAACTAACAATTTCCCTAACACTGTGATCTGGGTCAAATAAAGAAACCAACCTGTTACTTTGATCAATATGACCTATAGTTCTGATGCCACTCTGTAATTACTTTCTATGTGATCAGGAGGCTCCTTTCTTGTCTGTGTTCATTCCTGTCTTCTCTGCCTCCTCTTTTCTTGCTTGTGTCTGATGTAATTATGTTGATCACCTGCACCTTTGTCCTGTTGCTTGTATTTAAGGTTCCCTCCCTCATGTTTCTGTGTTGGTTCGTTCCTGATGTCAAGGTCATGCTGCTCATTATTGTCCTGTCTGTGTTCATGTGTTGTCACTTTATTCGGTTGTGTTTGTTTGTGACCCACTGTTCTGTATCCTGTTTTTTTGCTACGGTGCTGAGCTGAGCAGGCTTTCTCTCAAAAGTTACAGTAGGAGCAGTTTCACAACACTGGTGTTGGCTTTTAGACTGACTTCTGTGTGGATGTGTGGCAGTGTGTAACAGAAGGAGTCAAAACCATAGACTTACTTGAATTGCTGGAAGGCTGAACATTGGGGTGCATGAACAAACAATCTGGCAGAGAGTGTGGTGAGAACGGGGGCTTAAACATCGGGTTGGTTACTGATCTGCAGCTGATGAATCACATGACTGAATACTGTAGTAAAGCATGGAGGCACAACCAGAACGTGCTGAACTGGAACCAGGCTGAAGACTGGGGTGGAGCTTGAACAGCAACTTGGCATGGCTGAAGGTGGAGCTGACTGCTGAAACACTAAATACCAAATTAGAACCAGAAAAGAACATGAATAGTGGACATGATGCTGGAACCATGAAAAAAGTCACATACTGGTCTTTCATATGTTTATATGAATTAACTGCTGTTTTTTTCACATTGGCAACAATCGTGTCTCTGTATGAAGCCTCTTTTCAGGTCAGTGAGACAAGCATGATTCAATATGGTGCCGTTGTTTGAGGCCTGTCATCAGACACTCCTCTGTTTATTGTCTGTTCTGTCCTTTGAGTAGTAGACAAAACAAACACTGACAGTATCAGCTCTGCTGGTATATGTTCATGCAGCCATGCTGAAAATCTGTCTATCCATAGAAAAATGGACTATTACAATCATAGATCACTAAAGATTTGCCATCTCCACCAGTGGAGGTACTGGTACATCTGTCAGGTTTTGGGTTCATTTCCTGTTTTATTTTGTAACATTTCCGGTTTCTGTTCTCATCCTGTTGGTTCCAGCCTCGCCTCTGTTTCTCATTACACACACCTGTCTTGGATTAGTCATTACTCACCTGTGTATTAACCACCACTAGCCACCATAGCCAGTTGCCAGATTGTCATATGTCAGCCATCGCGTTCCAGCAGTGTCTTTGTCTCGTTTACCTTGTGTTGATCCTGTTTCGTGTCCCTGACCACCGACTCCGGCCTACTCCCGAACGGTACTGTTGCCTAGAATAAACTTTGGATACTGACCGGACTGTCTGACCTCGAGCTCGCCTGTTCCCTGCCGGTACTGTAGCCTGATTGATTCTGTTACCGAACCATTGCCTGTTTTTGGACCTGATCCAGCCTGCTCCCTTGTACCGACATCCTGAGATTCTGTGTTTGACCTGGACCGCCTTGTACTAAGATTTACGGATTAAACTTTGATTTTGCCACCTATCCTGTCTCCTTACACTGTGCATGTGGGTCCGATCTCTGCCTAAGTCTGACAACATCTCCACTGACCGTACCTTATCTGTCCGGAGAGAAAGCGGTGGAGGAAATGATGAAAGCGCAGTGGAATGGCTGTGCCTCTTTGCACGTCCACCTCAGTGAATACTCCCAGAAGGTGGAACAGTTTCTCCATTATTTTATTGATAAAACTACCAGTAGAAGACCAAATTTTGCTGCTAATCTTCCTGATCCATCAGTCAGCCCTGTTTATTCAGCTGCTCTTGATCATTTCATGCCAGTGCACCTCTCTTATTCTTGTTATGATTATTATCAATTGCTCTTTAAATACTGGGTCAGTCCCTAATGCCTTTAAACATGCTGGTGTCCAACCTCTTCTTAAAAAGCCTGATCTAGACAAGTCCAGTCCATCGCAGGGCAACACACACTCACACACACAACCATTCACACACACACTCACACCTACGGACCCGGAGAGAACCCACGTGAACACGGGGAGAACATGAAACTCCACACAGAAAGGCACCCGGTCTGAACCCAGGCCCTTCTCACTGTGAGGCAACAGTGCTACCGCCTGCACCACCGTGCTGCCCTAGACAACTCATTGCCTTCTAACTCTGGACCTATTTCTAATCTAACATTTTTGTCAAACACTGTAAAAAATGTTTTTTTCAACTCCAGTCATTTTTGTGACATAATGAAATTGAAGATAAACATCAATCTGGATTAAAGTCGTGACACAACACAGAGTCCGTATTAAGAAAACTTAGTAATGATATCTCGTTGGCACTGGATGCTGGGGACTCAGTTCTGATGATGCTCTTAGACTGCATTATTTGACACAGTGGATCATGAAATCCTTTTAGCTCGACTGGAGCACTGCTATTTTACCAACAGCCGTTTATTAAATGAAGTCTGTCTGTGTGGAGAAGAGGAACAGACCTGCTGCTCTGAGCAAAAACTTCAAAACAGCACAAAGCCTCAACAGATTGATGTGGATGTGATTTGTAGCTGTGATGCTTTTGGTTGATAACACTGATTAAACCTCTATAAGTCAACATGAACAACAAATGTGGTCATTCTAAATATTTGAAAAAGAAAATTTTTATATTTTTTATAGGTTAAACTGGTGTCGTTTATTAATAATTTTATTTCATAAGAATTTCAAAAGACGTAATTAACAGACATGTATCAGTGTTATGAGTTTAAGGTCTGAGTTCAGCGTTTGTGTCAGAGTTTGTTCCTCTTCAGCAGCTGCAGTTGGTTCCTGCTGTAACAGCTCAGTGTCTCTGACTGAGGAGGTTTTTGTACGGCCGTAAATCACTGTGTGAACACTCCACCACTATGGTAACTCTGACAGTAATAAACTGCAGCATCTTCAGCCTGAACACCAGTGATGGACATGGAGAAGTCAGAGCCGCTTCCACTGCCACTAAACCGATCTGGTGTCCCTGACTCTAGATTATCTACATAATAGATCAGGAGCTTTGGGCTCTGTCCAGGTTTCTGTTGGTACCAGGACATATACTCAAACACACCGCTAACTCCATCGACAGCTGTGTTGGTTTTACAGGTGAGCGTCACAGTGGATCCTGCAGTGAACGTCTCCACTGGAGGCTGAGTCACCGTCACCTGACCACTGCATCCTGCAGACAAAAAGCAACCATTGATTTATCAGCAGAAATCAAGGAGAGAAAAAGCAGCACATCATGTTTGAAGCCTTGCTGAGTGAGTGAACCTGTAAAGCAGCAGCAGAGCAGCGTCCAGATGAGGATGGTGATGAGAGTCATGCTGCTTGTGCTTCCTGCTGTGTTGACTGACACATGTGAGTCCTGCAGTGTTGAACTCACACCACTATAAACCTTGTGAGTTCACTGGAGGATCAGCTGATGATGCAAAGCCTCCTCTATGGAAATGACTGGTCTGCTCTCAACACACACAAGGAAAAAAGATCACACATTTAGGATTTTTGACATTTAGAATTTTAAAGGAACAGGTGAAAATATTTTAACACATGAGCAGTTGAAGGATTTTTGTTGTGTAAATGTGTTTGTTTATCACAGAAATTTTAATTCAAGAATCTATTCAGAATATTTTAATCAGTATCAGAGTAAACATGTTTTTATGGAGTAATTTTAACTGATTAAAAATAACTAAAGAAGGAGATATTATATTGCTACATGAAAACTAATAGTTTCTATGACTGTTAAAATTAACCAAAACTGAAGAAATAAATACTTTTTCAAATGACATTTATTCATTTTCTTATTGTACCTGGTCACCAGTGTTGGTTTTATGATGTTACTGGAACAAACCAGGTTTGTTCTCATTGCACAGAGTCTTGTTGACAGTGCAGGAGGTTTTTGTACGACCACTTCATGACTTTGTATCACTGTGGTGGACGTTTGGTGGAGGAACCAAACTCATCGTTGACTGTAAGTACAGAGATTTTCACTTTTGTTCAATATTTAACAGTAAATTAATCCTTGAATTTAGTTTGTTATTGACAGTGTGTTCAATGTTAGTTTTTGAATGTTGCTAAAATGTATTATTTAATCAAAGGTGAGCTCCACCTGTTGAAATGTCAGCAGTTATTTAATTCAGATAAAAAAAAGCTTTTAGAGCTTTTATTAAGACATATGATCAAATAGTTTCATTATTATACAAAATATGTCTTTTCAAAAGTCAATCTCATGCTTGCAATCTTCAAAACTTATTAACTATCATTTGTTTTTGAAACTATGACAGAAATTCAGGATTTTCTATTACTAATATTATATAATTTTTTTTTACAAATGATTGTATCAGTAAATGCAGATGGTTGTTGAGTTGATGCTTCATTTATTCTACATGTAGAGAAAAGGAAGTGAAAGAGACAGATGACAAAGGTTTAACCGTTAAACACTAATGTTTCAGTTCAGTCACTTAAAACAACAAAATGATCAGTCGACTTATTAACTGTCACATATTATGAAGCAGACATGAAAATATGATCAAATATTAGGATTCATTGTCCATTTTAGTTGTTGGACCCTTGAATCTGGTGATGTTGTGATACTGAGTGACTGATAGCAGCAACAGTAGAAGCAGATGTGTTTGATGGAGTGCAGAATCGGAGGTTCTGCTGCTCGTCACACCTTGATGTGAACCTTCTCTCTCTCTCTCTCTCTCTCTCTCTCTCTCTCTCTCTCTCTCTCTCTCTCTCTCTCTCTCCTCTCTCTCTCTCCTCTCTCTCTCTCTCTCTCTCTCTCTCTCTCTCTCTCTCTCTCTCCTCCAGTGGGTGTGGTGCCGCCCACCCTGAGCGTCCTGCCTCCCTCCACACAGGAGCTGGAGCGGGGCAGTGCCACAGTGGTGTGTGTGTCCAGTGGGGGCTTCCCCTCCACCTGGAGTCTGGCCTGGAAGGTGGGGGGCAGCAGCTCCTCAGGGGGGTCGCACAGCCCAGAGGTCCTGGGGACGGACGGCCGCTACGGCAGGAGCAGCACCCTGAGCCTGTCTGCAGAGCAGTGGAGGAAGGCGGGCTCAGTGAGCTGTGAGGCCAGTCTGACTGGACAGAGCCCTGTCACTCAAAGCCTCAACCCTGACCTCTGCTCTGAAACAACAGCCACTCAGTGCTGAGGCCAAATGTGCCTTTACACACAGGTCACACATGATCAGTGTGATGTGATCTAAGGTTATTCAGCAGTTTGTGTGTCTTCACAGCTTTTACACATTGTTACAGTCACATGTTGGACTTTTGTGCTTCTGCAAAACAAATAAATATTTGATGCTCTCGTGTCGTATCTGCTGGTCGTGTTTAATGAATAAATTTTTTTGACAGCTTTTAATAAAATCTTTATTTTATAAAATCTCATGCACAGATGTTTATGTATCAGTGTGACATAAAGTGAGTGTTTTTTGAGGTTAGTTAGAACCAACCCACGGATCATAACAGGAGTTTTGCAAAAAGAGTTCACGGGATTTGACTCATGCAAGTCTCCACTTAAGCAGGGAAGAGTGCTGCTTTGAAAATGGAGTTATGGTTTTGAAAATTTGGCCTAAAGGCCTGATTATAATATTTCAGCAATTGAGAAAAACTAACAGATGTATTACTGTACATGCAGTGAGTGTTTGGTGAGTTTAGTTTCAGCTCTGAGTTCAGTGTCTGTGTCAGAGTTTGTTCCTCTTCAGCAGCTGCAGTTGGTTCCTGCTGTAACAGCTCAGTGTCTCTGACTGAGGAGGTTTTTGTACGGCGCTAAATCACTGTGTGAACACTCCACCACCATGAGCTCCCAGACAGTAATAATCTCCCATATCTTCAGCCTGAACACCAGTGATGGTCAGAGCGTAGCTAGAACCAGATCTACTGCCGCTGAATCTGGACGCAGTTCCTGAGTTCAGAGTTGATGCTCTGTATATTAGAAGCTGTGGGTTCCGTCCAGGCTTCTGAAGGTACCAGCTGAGATCATCATCAATGTTTGAACTCCCTGTGGCGCTGATGGTCACAGTCCCACCAAGACTCACAGCCTTGACTTTGTCAGGCTGAGTCAGAAAATTATTGGCAGAACAATCTGAAATCAGAAATAAATGAGGACACGTTGAACAGCGTCTAGAACAGTGGGTCATGTTAAAACACACAGCAGCAATAACGGCTCATTTAATGACGACTAAGAAAAGCTCAGACTGGTTGAGCTTCTTTCCAAACGCCTCACCCTGACTCAGAAAAGCCACGATCACCAGCAGAGACACTGGAGACTTCATCCTGACACAGATTTCAGTGTGACTCAGTGGAAAGTGTTCAATCAGGCCTTGACAGCAGAGTTTAAACTCTGAGGAGCAGTGAAGCGTCACAATCATGCAAACTCCACCCAGGAAGACGAACACACACCTGTTACAGTGAAACTGAAAGAGCAGAAGCAGCAGCAGCTCATCTCTTCACCAACATGTGCACAATAGAAAACGTAGAGTTAGTTTGTGTAGATTATTCAGGAGGTGCTTAGTTAACAACAGGCCTCACATGAGGAGCAGCAGCTCTGTGCTGGATTAATATTATGTTTAAGAAGATCTAGTCAGCAGATTAGGCGTTGGTGATGAGGAGATGAGTCCAACTATAACAAGCTCAGTAGCAGAGGAGGCAGAAGTAGACTGGGAGCTGTTGAAGAAAGGAATGAAGTACACAAAGTAGAACATTACACTTGGTTAAAGTATAAGGATCATGTAAAAGTATATACAGATGCATCTAGAACAGTAGAGGTGAAGGTGGGGGTGAGTAGGAGAATCAGTGATGGGCTGTCAGTTTTCACAGGGGAATTACTGGCTATTTTATTTGCAGTGCAATTAGTAGAGGTAAATGGAAAAACAGTTTTAGAAGAGAAAAGTTTTAATAGGGTCTGATTCCAGTAGATCACTAATGAGCATAAGACACATTGAAGAAAGCTCCAGATAAGATGTGGTGCTAGAAATTATAAGCACTCTGTACAGGATAAGGAAGGTAGGGGTGGTGCTGCAGTTTATCTGGGTTCCAGCGCATGTAGGGGTCGAGGTTAATGGAAGTGCAGACAAGCAGGCAAAAGAGCAGCAGGGAAGCAGAGATGGAGAAAAACATGAAGTACATTAAGGCAGAAATAAAAAGTATAGTTCATAAGATTTAAAGAGATTTGAGAAGGAGACTGGAACAAAAGAAATGAAGATATTGTTATAACAAAGAATATCCCTAACTGCACTATTCTAGTTATTTGTACCATGTCATGATGTATTTTGTACTGCCTGTACCTTTCTAATACTGAAATGCACCACCTGTCAACACCAAGTCAAATTCCTCGTTCCGTAAAGTGCACTCTACAGGACCTGGCAATGAAGCGTTTCTGATCTGATTCTGAGAGCGTGTAGTGGGAATAGGAAAAGGGATGATGTGATTAGTGTTAAATTAGTATCAGTATTAAAAGAATATTAGGGAAACGGGGAGTTGTGAGTGTTGAGTAGAGGAAACGGTAGAACATGTTCAGATATATTGTCCATTATCCATTCAGCAAAAAGGCAGAATGACAGAGGCCCTGACAGGAGGAAGAACAGGGATCGATTGAAAGATGCTGTGAAAGGTGAACAGGTCACAGAGCGGTGTTTAAGTTTGTAGGGGACTGCGTTGCTCATGTTGAGCTCATGCTGCTGCTTGTCTGTCTGAGGGTTGTCTGTGTTAATGTGTAGTCACGTCGTCATTGGGTTGTGTTTTGTTTGTGACCAGCTGTTCTGTATCCTGTTTTTTTTTTTTACATCTCATGTTGAATACATTACTTATTTTACATACAAGTCATGTTATTGGGTTCTCATTACACTCTTGTCTCTGTTCACATAATGTGAGCAAGTTTTCTCTTAAAGGATTAAAGTAGTCTCCCTGTCTTTAAGACCAGAGCAGACAAACGAAAGACAGGGAGAAACAAAGAATTATGCAGAATAAAAGTCTACACAAGAAGAATTAGGGATAGTGTGACATGTAGTAAGTGTTTGTTGAGGTTAATTTCATCACTGAGTTCAGTGTCTGTGTCAGAGTTTGTTCCTCTTCAGCAGCTGCAGTTGGTTCCTGCTGTAACAGCTCAGTGTCTCTGACTGAGGAGGTTTTTGTACGGCGCTAAATCATTGTGTGAACAGATCGACACTGTTTATATAATGGTAACTCTGACAGTAATAAACTGCAGCATCTTCAGCCTGAGCTCCTCTGATGGTCAAAGTGAAGTCAGAGCCACTTCCACTGCCACTAAACCGATCTGGTGTCCCTGACTGCAGGTTGTTCACCTCAAATATCAGGAGCTTTGGGATCTGTCCAGGTTTCTGTTGGTACCAGTGTAACCCCTCATCACCATTACTCCACCTATAAACATCTGTGTTGGTTTTACAGGTGAGCGTCACAGTGGATCCTGCAGTGAACGTCTCCACTGGAGGCTGAGTCACCGTCACCTGACCACTGCATCCTGCAGACAAAAAGCAACCATTGATTTATCAGCAGAAATCAAGGAGAGAAAAAGCAGCACATCATGTTTGAAGCCTTGCTGAGTGAGTGAACCTGTAAAGCAGCAGCAGAGCAGCGTCCAGATGAGGATGGTGATGAGAGTCATGCTGCTTGTGCTTCCTGCTGTGTTGACTGACACATGTGAGTCCTGCAGTGTTGAACTCACACCACTATAAACCTTGTGAGTTCACTGGAGGATCAGCTGATGATGCAAAGCCTCCTCTATGGAAATGACTGGTCTGCTCTCAACACACTCAACACAAGGCGGGAAACAGCATCAGGACAAACTGCTGCATTCATCACATTTAGCATCTTACTGGAAAAATATTACATTGTTTTGCACAGACTCTTATACTGTATGTAGCTCAGGCATCTTTTGTCATTGTATGTATTTTGTATTTGTATTTCTCCACTGTGCTTCATTTTTGGAACTTCATTTTGGTTCCTGAACACATCGGTGACTTAGCATCTTACTGGGAAAACAGCACAGTTTTTGTTTCATGAGAATTTCCCCACTGTTCTTGATTTTCAAACACTTTTTATTGACTTTGTTCACTGTTCATTTATTTTACATCTAGTGGAAGAGACTGATGACAAAGGTTTTAACTGCTTTAAGTAAATGAGTCACACCTTCCTTTCAGTCAAACCCTGGAGACCAAGTAAAGCTGCATGGTAGAAACTGCCTGAGGGGATGTTTCTGTTTTATTTATATCAGGGTTGTGTTCACTGACCGTTCTTCCTCATTACAGTCTTGTCGTCGACCATCTGTTGTTGTGTTGGTGGACAGGTTAAGTTTCTGCTTTATGGTGTGTGTGTGGGAGGGAGCAGCAACCAGCTGCTGAGACCAAGCAAATCTGTTAAGCAAACAATCGGTGCAACATAAATAAGCAGCGATGTACATTACCTTAGGCTAATACATTCATAACTAAACAACTGTTGTACTGTGGTTTACCTTGGAGATTAATACTAATACCAATAATAGTGTTAAGGTATGTGCACATACTTATACAAACATATACATATCATATACATACATATGTGCATTGTTATACATATCCCATACTACTTAATAAAAGTCATGACATACAACACCACAAATTCCAAATTCACACATTATTGATATTGGTAGTGATAAGTATCAGTAATACTTACAGTTGGGTTTGGAAAGCCTGTTTATCAGCTCAGGTGTTAAGTGTCCCACTACAAGGTTAGTAAAGCTGTAGCTTAACATTATTCACCCAAAGGGTGAGGCAGACGTTGGTGCATGAACAATGCCACTTATGGAAGCCAGGGTGATGTGAGGGGCTCGGCCACTACGCCCATCCAGCAAGCAGAGGAAGGAATCCCAGCAGCTAGGAACCCACACACCTTCAGTCCCAGGAGGGCAGGTGTTGCGACCCAACAGAGCCCCCCAGGTAGAGCTGCAGCAGCCACAGAGACAGCACCCGAGGTCAGAGTGGGCCACCGTGGGTCAACGCTGTCCGCCCAATGAGAACCAGGGGCAAACACTCCCCCCAGCGGGAGGGTCGGCCAGAAAGAGTCCACCCCTACACCAGCGGAGCGGGGCCTACCCCATCGGCCCGACCACACCGGGCCTTCAGCACAATGCCAGCAATTGGTGGGGGTCAGCAGAAAAGAGACTACCCAGGCAGCCGATCAACGTACCCCGGGCGGAAAACCGGACCCCCCAAACTCCAACCGCACCATACGCATTCAAACTCACACAAATACAGACGCATACACCCACCCACACGTACAACACACATCATCACATCAACACACACACACCATAAACTCTCTCACAAAAAACTAGTCAATTATACGTGAACCAATGCACTCTCAGATACATTCTCGCTCCCACACCATTCGCTTGATCACATTCGTGGGGAGGATAGGTCTCTGGCCTGCTGTCCATGTAGCCCCAGGCAGGGACCGCAGCTTCTCCCGAGCCCCGCCCAACTCCCCCAACCCGGGAGAAGCAGAGGGCAGCGGAAAAGGCACCCCAGAACCCTTTAACCCAGCTTGGACGTGAGTGTGTGGAACTAAAGTGCACTGGGTGGTTGGGTGACACCTCCAAGAGCACGACCGCTGGCTGACGGTGTGTCCCCCGGACAGTGCCCCCCCTAACCCTAAATGTCTTTTTGCAGTTAAAACTGGGTGGTAATCTCTCCACCAGGGCCAGCGGGCGAGGCCACAACTGGCCTCAGCCCCAGGCCCCAGTAAAAGAGCCCACCCCTGGCCCTAAATGTATGTGTATGTGGCTAAGTATGAGGAACGAGGAAGGCCAGGTTCCCGACTGGCTCTGCAACCCATCCCACCGCCCCCCACAACCCCCAGCCAGGAAGAGACAGCCGAGACCCAGGGACCGCAGTACTACTGCCCAGGCACAACACACAGCACAGCTAGAGCCATCCTCACCCTTCTTTCAAACTTACCCATTCTCTCGCTCAAGTATGCCCATGCTCGCCCCCTGTAGTGCTAAACTCAAACCTACACACATACTCTGCGGATGTGCATTGAGGGCCAACCTCCACCCAGGGCCCAATAAAGGTCGTAGCCCGAGTAGTCCCCCCGCAACAGGCCCGAGCAGTTTTCGGAGGACGTCGGACCGCTAGGGCAGGCAGCACCCCACACGAGCAGGGGCAGTGCCCCAGGGAAGAGACACCCCTCCGGGCACAGGCAGGCACCCCCGGAGGGACTCCCCCGGACAGAGGTCACCCAGGTCTCCACCCCCACCGCACACTGGCAGGGAGCCTCACCTCCGCTCCCCTGAGACAGGCACACGCCAACCCTCAAAATGGCCCTACTCCGGCACAGGACCGCCGGTCTCAGCAGCCACCACACCCCCGCCGCAGGGGGCCCATGCGGCCAGCCCAGAATCCACCAGTCCCGTTGTCCCGGTTCCTTAGGTAGGGAGGCAGCCCCAACCACCAGTCACCCCCCCCACCACTGTGCCAGACATGATGCAGCACCCGAGCTCCACGCATCCTTACCTGGAAATGAAATCAATCAGAGTACAGTTTTGGTCATTGATTTGATGAAACAGACAATGTGTCTAAGGTGGTATAATCTAACAAGCTGTTCAGGTACTGAGTAATGCTTAATTTTTTTTTAGTTTTCCAGTTTACAAGGATGATTTACTTTATGACACAGAGGGCAGAAAGAAGTGTGTGTGATGAGTTTGTCTCTAGATCAAGCCCACTTAGATCTCCTAGAAGACAAAGTGCAGGGGCCGCTGGGATTGGACAGCTTAACTGGGTTGACAGGTGTTCACATACTCTTTGCCAAAATTGCTGCACAGGTGAACATGACCAGAATGCATGTAGGAATCTATCTGCTGTGTTATCTGTACAGTGAGGGCAAATATTTGAGTTTGTGAGACCCATTTGGAACATCCTCCGTCCTGTATAGTGAGTTCTATGGAGAATTTTATATTGTATTAGTTGTAAATTTGTATTTTTTGTCATTCTGAATAAATTAGAACATATATTATTCCAGAACGTGTAATTAGTGGTGATGTTGAGATCAGCTTCCTATTTAGAGATCGGAAGGCTCACTGTCTGATCTACAATGAAAATTAAGATATAGATTTTGGATACTGTCCTTTTCTCTGATATATCAATATATCGCTCTATTACTGGTGGTGGTTGCATGTGGATGGGAGTATTCTTACTTTTTGCATTAAGTATTGACTTTAGTTGTTGTTATTCTAAGAAATTGGCACTAGTGATTTCATAGTGGGACACTAGTTCTTCAAAAGAGGTAAACTTGTCTCTTGTGAAAACATGTTTCAGATGTGTTATCCCTTTGATATGCCAAGTTGGAAAGTGTATTGCTTTTTTGTTTTGTATGATGTCTGGATTGTTCCAGAGAGGTGTGTTTTGGCAAAGAGTAAACAAAGAAATATTAATTTAAAAAAAAATCCCACCAGGCTGTCAGAGATGCTTTTATGCTAATGCTCTGGTAACAACTATGATGTTTGATTTTGGTGCTGATAAAAGGCAGCTCTGCAACCTTAAGATTTCCACAAAATGTTTGTTCAATGTCTATCCAGGAGGAGTCTGCTGGCATGGTTTTTATCCATTTGTGGACATGGTTCAGTCTATTGGCAAGAAAATAGTGGTGGAAGTTAGGTAGTTCTAGGCTGCCGGAGCGTTTGGATTTTTGTGGAGTTTTTAAACTAATTCGTGGTGGCTTGGTTTTCCACAAAAACTGTGACATGTAGGAGTCTAATGTCTTAAACCACGTCTGGGCTGGCTGAGTTGGAATCATTGAGAATATGTAATTAATTTTGGGCAGGATCATCATTTTTATGGTGGCAATTCTTCCCATAAATGAAATGGTTAAGGACTGCCATCTTTTGAGGTTGGCTTCTATTTGTTTTAATAATGGATTGTAGTTTAGATCAATAAGCTCTGATAGCTTAGGCGACAATTCAATGCCCAAATATTTAATGTTCCCTGAATGGAGTGTGGTAGAAGAGATGTTAGTCACCTTAAGGTTAAGTGGTAGCACTATACTGTAGATATGGTCCAGTTAATAGAGTATTCTGAAAGTCCTGAGAATTCATCTATGAGGCTGAAAGTTGTAGGAAGAGACGTCTGTGGCTCCAGGAGAAACAGTAACACATCGTCAGCATATAAACTTATTTTATGATTTACTGATTTGGTCAATATTCCAGTAATTCCTTCATGCTGTCTTATTGCCACGGCTAGAGGTTCAATAAATATTGCAAATAGTGATGGGGAAAGTGGGCAGCCCTGTTCTGTCCCTCTATGCAGATTAAACCTTGGTGAGGTCTGGTTGTTTGTTCTGACTGCGGCATGTGCTGAGCTGTATAATATCTAGCAAGTACTTTACACACTATTTTTAGATCTACATTTATTAGTGAAATTGGTCTATAACTTGATGGGTAATTAATGCTGTTGTTTAATTTCAACTACCGTTTTGTAAAAGCTGGGTGCCAGCATGGACCAGAACTCCTTATAAAATTCAGTTGGGAATCTATCTGGTCCTGGAGCTTTTTTATTGGGCATTTCCTGCAGAGCTTCATGTAGTTCTGCCAAAGATAACAATGAGTCTAGAGTTGTGGATTGTTTTTCCTTTAGCTTTGGCAGTTCTAGTTTATTCAGAAACTCCTCTATGGCTGAGGTGGATGGATCTATTTGGGACGTATATAACTCTTTTGGTTAATAACACTGATAAAACCTATATGAA
Organism: Betta splendens; assembly: GCF_900634795.4. Classification (NCBI taxonomy): domain Eukaryota; kingdom Metazoa; phylum Chordata; class Actinopteri; order Anabantiformes; family Osphronemidae; genus Betta; species Betta splendens. The sequence continues at coordinate 6,874,426 of NC_040900.2, read as the reverse complement.
CAACATAAGTGGTGAAACTTTTTTTAACTTTCCCGGCGCTCGCTCGTGGGCGTCAGAACTCACAGAGACGAACTCCTCGAAGCTGATCTTCTCGTCCTTGTTCTTGTCCCCGGAGACGAAGATCTCGGCGATCTCCCGCACCTTGTAGCCCGGCAGCGAGAAGCTGGCCTCTCTGAACAGCTCCTGGAGCTCGAAGTCGCTCACGTAGCCGCTGTTGTCGATATCTGGGCACCAAAAACAGGCAAAGACAACACACTGTATATAGACAATCATGCAATGCAACAATATTTTGTCACATGTGGACATTTGTAATAATCAGAGTAATATTTCTTCAATATAATTTTGTATGTATGAAACAGAAATTCTGAAAACATATTCAGAATTTCACAATCGTTATCTCAGCAACTATTAGATGATCAAAGTTTAGGTGTTGTCTATTGTAAGTGACTTTGTCAGTAGCTCATTAATGGCCTAAAATCTGTCATATCGTCTTTAACTGCTGATCTTGTAATTACTCATTAACAATAATAACTTGATCTCATAATCTCAAAAATGTTTTATTGTGGCATCTCTCTCTCTCTGACACACACACACACACACACACACACACACACACACACACACACACACACACACACCACAAACAGAATGTATGCATGCTCATAACTCAAAGTAATAAAGGCCTCTTGCGCACTTTATGGCGAGCTGTAAAGCTCTTACTTTGGTCCCAAGTGTAAACTCAGCTTGCGGGTGTCGCTGTGAAACACACCGATTTTATTGAAGGCCTCTCTCAGTTCCTCCAGGTCGTCTCTGGAGATCTGTGTGACATGGTTCTCCATGGCGGGTCCCGCTTTGTTCCCCTGAAAACGTCACACACTTGAAGCCTTGCATCACATCAGACTCAAAGCAGGAGCGACACGACTCCTGCAGCAGGAGCGGGCTTCAATGCCACAGACCACGACTCGCTCAGCATTGGAATAAAGTCACACATCTGAGGTTCCACGTACTGTAAAGCGGCTGTTTGTCGGACAGATAGCAGCGCGTACCTTCATAAGAGCCCGTGTGCGTTTCCTCTCAGTCCTGCCTGAGTTCGAACCCCCTTGGTGCAGATGCCTCAGCTGCAGGAGTGGAGCCGTCCAGAGGGAAGTGACTGTGGAGTGGCCCGGTGGACCTTTGGCCGGGCTGGACCCTGAGACAGGCGGAGGCTGACAGTTAACATTTAACACCTCCGCTGTGTCATCATCATTATGCGGTCCGAGGGCACATCGCTACACCAGCAGCGCAGCGGAGGAGCAACAGGTGCGTGCTCATGCGCGAATGGTGATTTAAAAGCATTTAAAGGGAAACAACTACAGCGACAACATCATTTTCCACATATATATATATATATATATATACATATACATAAAGCGGTTCTCACGCTTCGGTTACGCCGTCTCCTGTTGCTTTTGAACGAGGCACAGTCACATTTTGCTCACACCCATATCCGTCAGACATGTTTAAAAGATGAGGCCTGTGTTTGTGCCACACAATGCAGTGTAACCCGAGGCACGGAGCCAACAGCGTCCCTCGCATACACTACAGCATGTGGCCTTTAATGCAGCTGCGCTTGGTTAGAACCACTGATGCGAAGCTCATAAAGTGTCATCTGAAGCCATTTCCATTCATTACACAGCGTTAACCTGTGCTGGAGAACAACAGTGGAAGGAACGGACGCGTAAGGAGCTTACGTTCAGTCCCAGACAGGCTGAAGGTTCTTAAAATTCTTCAGCTTCTTCTTCTTCTTCTTTTTATTTCCCACGTGTGTAGATCTTGGCCATTGCTCGTCAGCTCCCTTTTTCTGCTTCTAACGCGTCTCTCTTCTGACCTCCAACACAACTTAAAAGTCCAGGCGATGCGGCGTGAATCCCCCTCGGCCAAGAAAAACACATTTTTTCTAACTTCTCCCATAAAGAAGCTGCTTGTTTCCTCTTAATCCACAAAGCCGGGGGACTCCATCTTCCCACCTGCCCTTTACTGTGAGTAGCTCTGTTTCTTTTCAGACACCTGATCTGCTCAGTTTCACTCTGTGACTCTGAGGTGATCTCCGGTTACTCCCTCCTCCTTATGACGGGTCCCGGCAGGCACTCCACCTCTATCCGGTGAAGTGGACCCTGAGCCAAGACGGGTTCCGATGGGTCCAACGGCTCAAAACTTTCACATGGGCGTTTTGTATGATTCAGTGGCTCATAAAAGCACACAAGCAGAAAGGTGAAAACCACAGAGATGAGCTTCTGCTCACGTGGGCCACACACCGCTGCGAGCAGCTGATGACTGGTTCCGGTCCAGTCACGCACTGTGGGAGCCGTGGGACCCCACATGCACGCGTTCACTGTTTCTCCCAAGTGATTGACAATCAAAGTGCAAACATCATTATTATTATTGAACACATGACCTCGGGGAGAGCGACAGAGAGGGAGAGAGGGACTGAGGGGCGTGTCGGCTGTCACTGGTCACGTGACCCGGAAAATGTGGGGCTTAATTCCTGTGTTGGACTGTTCCAGCTGCTGCGCTTTTGCCCTTCGCAGTGCAAACGCCGCGCTGTGCTCATCACGACCTCCGACCCCCGGCTGGACTCTCCGCTCCGCACCATGTCGGGTAAGACGCGCCGGGCTCCCTTCGGACCTTGCGGCCGTCGCACTGACGCAAACATGGCCACCCCCGGCCGGGACCGGGGGCTGCGCTGTCCGTCCTACGCTCCCCAGAAACGTCGCGAACGCATCGAACGATGCAGGCCGATGGAGAATCGGCTGCAGCGATTTTTGCGAAGCAGAAGCGCGCGACTTTTATTCCGTCGTGCAGTTGCCGTGGCGTCATTATGAGGATTTGGATGCATTTGATTGGATTGGCGCTGTAGCGGTTGTGGACCACAGTAAAGCGGGACGGTGGTATAAACCAACACTTCCGGGTGGAATTTACAAAGTTAAAGCTGGTTTGGTTATACAGACGTTTATAATATTATTTAAAACATACATTTGGACGTGTTCTCGTGTTTTTAAAGTTAATTGGTCCAAGTTGTGCTGAATTTTTTAGGGTTCGTAACTCCTATATTTAGTTTAGGGATTAAGCACTAACGAGCAGCTGGTTCAGATATGTACTGTCATGAGGAGGTTTAAAGAACAAGAAAAAGACTGTTTGATTCTTAAACAGTCACTTCATCTTTTCCCCTCAAATAAGATACAAATTTGGGAACATTTTAATGTAGCTCAAATTTGGCTCATTATTGTCCTGGGGGCTTCAATGGGCCTCTGCCTTCCCCACAGCTCATAAAACTCTTTCTCACTGCACAGTGACGGTCCTCGTGAACACAAATAAAGTAAAATTAGAATTAAGCACAGAGAAAGTAGACATGGGGCGTTTATTTAAAGCTGCTCCACGTGGAAAGTTTGAACGTCATAATCAGCTGCTTTATGTTTTTAAAACTCGTGTTTAACGGCTTCCTGCGTTAATGCTGACTTATTCCGTTTACGCTCATTGCGGACGTGCGCTCCAGAATGTGACTTCAAAGTTGTTTTTAAAAAACCATATAAGGCTCGTGTGTCACACTTTTTTGTAGTGTATTTATATTTATGGGACTTCCGGAAAAGTAATTTTACACGTAGGGGCTGATGTCCCAAAACATGTGATTAACCTGTGCAGTGTATTTACCCACAACAGCAAACTGACAGCAAATAAAGTATATGGGTGTGTTTTCAGTACAGGTTGTCCACAAAAATTGTATTGAAATTTACTTTTTAGGATTTACACAACTGTTTTCGTAAATCTCTGTACCCAGACGTTTAAGTTCCAGCACGTGCTTTCTCTAAGGCCTGGAAGGTGACAGTCAGTTTATAGCTCCCTGAATCAGGCCTTAGCAACCGTACAACAGCGTCACGCTGATCAGGTTTCCCAGAAGCCCCCGTTCCTCCCACATTCAAGCTGACCGTCTGCAGGCTGAGCTGGCTCTAACACACCCCTCTCGTCTTCATGTACTTCATGAATGAGAGAAATCATTGTAGGCCTGCAGATGGTGACGCAATAGATCGTATAGTATTGACAGGACGTGACAGCGGATTAATGTTGTTATTTTCAGATCGGAAGACTTGATTTGATTATTGATCAGTTATTGATCAGAGTTTGATCTGCAAGTTGTCAGCTAAATGATTATTTTTTGCTAATTTTTGGGGAGGATTTTGTCAATTTAATGGCTGATTGATGATTAATGGGTCTTCTTTTATGTGAACACTGTAGAACAGAGATAATCACGTGTGGAGGAGTTTAGCAGGAATCTTGGAAGCTGGATGGAGGAATTTACTTGTCTATGCTTTAGGCTATTGTTAACCATGAATAGACGAGGGTATCTCCTTTTCAGGAGGTTTATCAGTACCGCTGGTCTGTCATTGTTGTTTTGACAGGTCAGTAATCAGGGTCATGGCCTGGGATGAAGTTACACTGAATAAATGTTTTTTGTTTGCCTGTGTTATTTTTACTTTTCAAGGTTATTTTATAACCTTATCTTATTATAAGATAAGGTCGATTTAACCTTTTTATAAAATAATTTTGAAACCCAATTTAAAAAAAATGTCTTCTCCATACAGACCAAGCTTTTGTGACACTGCCACAAATGACAGCTATGTGAAGGGAGCGCTGGTCCTGGGTCAGTCGTGTAAGAAGCCACAACACCACCAGGAAGCTGGTCGTACATCATAGGGCCACACGTTGCAGAGCCCTGCAGGGATGCGCTGGGCTCCGTTTTCGACGAGGTGTGCGTGGTGGACGTGGTGGACTCGGGCGACGCGGCTCATCTGGCCCTGATGAAGCGTCCAGAACCTGGGAGTAACCTTCCACCAAGCTGCACTGCTGGACTCTCACGCAGTACAGCAGTGTGTGTTCATGGACGCAGACACACTGGTGAGAGACAATGTGTAGAAGAGAGCGTGGTGAAGAGTCGCCTCATCGGCAGGTTGTCACCGTGAATGTCGTTTGTCTTTATTCAGTGTGCTATCAAACGTAGATGAGCTCTTTGAGAGGGAGGAGCTGTCGGCGGCGCCGGATCCGGGTTGGCCCGACTGCTTCAACTTCTGGGGTCTTCGTCTTCAGTCCGTCCAAGAAGACGCACGAACAGCTCCTCGCGTTCTGCGCTGAAAACGGCAGCTTCGACGGTGAGACCTGGACCCTCGCGCTCCGTTCCCCCAGACGTGCCCTGTAACCGTGAAGGAAAGAACGCTTTCTATTCACGCTTGCAAATTAAAGCATGCAGGGGCCCCTACATTTGATGACCGGAATAGTCTGATGTGATGGCCTTCATGGAACGCTGGGGAAAGGTCACCCTGCCTCTCTAAATTTAGAGCAGCTTCCACTCGCTGTCTGAGCGAGAGTCTGACTGTGCTCTGTGTTGACTAGGCGCTAATCTTTACCTGCTCTTTGGTCTGCACTCGCAGGTGGCATGGACATGTCACATGCACTCACCATATAGTATGTACATACAGCGGCCTGTCAAGCCTCTCTTTCTATTTATAAATGTCTTAAAGGGAATATAGAGAAGTGTTAAGTGACGTGTGATGAGTTCCGGCTCCTCTCATTTTGCTCTATTGAGTAAAACTGTTGCGTGTCTGCGTCTGCAGGTGGAGATCAGGGGTTCTCAACAGTTTCTTCAACACATGGGCGACGGCAGACATTTCCAAACACCTTCCCTTCATCTACACCTGAGCAGCCATCTCCATCTACTCCTACCTGCCCGCGTTTTAAAACAGTCAGTAAATGCACGGGCCACTATTTGCCTCCGCTCACACGTCCAATGCCCTTGGTTTGTTTGTGAATCGCAGCGGGCGATGTCGCGCGATGTCGCTCAAGCGCTGACCGGGTTGTTACAGGTACGGTCACGGCGGCCAAGGTGGTGCACTTCCTGGGCAAAGTGAAGCCTTGGAACTACGCCTACGGACGCCCAGAGGGGCGAGGTCAAAGGTCACTCCAGTCCGCCGACTCCAGCCAGCTGCACCCCGACTACCTGCTCATGTGGTGGCAGCTCTACACCAAGTCTGTGCTGCCGGTGCTGCAGCGGGCCTACGGCGACGCGCCCTTCAACAGCGGCTTCATCGAGGCCACGGAGGACGTAAGTCTGCAGCCTGCGTGTTTACTTGTTGCAGCTTGTTGCATATTTCCCAGGTGCGTAAACCTGTCGCGTTCTGAAATTAACGGCCTGTTAAAGTGTCACATTCGCGCATTAAATCCACCCATTAGGGGAGAATGGAACACGCTAGACTTTCAGTTCTCACAGGTTAAAAAGTGATGACTGAGGGCGAGTGTGGAGCAAGAACGCAGCCGTGTCACAGTTGGAACTGTGGAGCTGGTAGCAGTCGCCGTTACAATGGCGCAATGACTTTACTCTTTTGTCTTGAGTCAGTGGCTTTAAAGGAAAGGAATATTGGGCAAACTGATCGCCGCACCTACTGCAGCCACCTCACAGCAGATGACTGTAAACCTGCTGCTTGCCCGGAACACGCTCACTTCTTATCTGCTGCAAGGCTCTTGCAAAATGTCTTGCTGCACTTTGACTGACGAAAGGATCGCGAATTCCCTCTGAGGAAATTCCAGCGGAGGAGGGAACATCAGACCTTATAAAGCGCTGCTCTGGCCTGTCATTAAACCGTTGGTGCGTGTCTTTTTGTGTTGCAGAGTGAGCTTTGCGAGGATGTGACGGAGCAGCCCGCGGCCTCTGTCCCTCCTCCCCCGAAGGTCCTCGTCAGAGGAGAGGAAGCACCGCTGGGAAGCGGGCCAGATCGACTACATGGGCGACGACTGCTTCGCCAACATCGAGCGGAAGCTCAACTCCTTCTTGAAGTAGCGGGGGGGGCGGGCGAGGGAGCACCATGGACGGAGAGAGAGCACCGGCTGACGCTCTGTCGGGGTGGGGGGGGGGGGCGTGCGCCACCACCCGTCATTAGCAGGTGACAGGACGGCTGCGTCTGCGCAGCCTTAAGCTTCACTCTTTGCGTCAGTTCGACTGTCCACGCACTCTTGGCATCTTCGTTTTCGCACCTAAAAGAAAAGTTTGACATTTGGGGATTGCGCTGATTCACTTGGTTGCCGACGGTGAGGATGAGAAGATTAATATCACTCGCATGACTGTGTGACTGTTTGAAGCTCGTGCCCGATAAGGTTCATCTGTGTCTGCACTTTAAATGCTAAAAACTTCCACGCAGATGCTTGATGAAAGTACATTTAAATAGACACATTTAACTGCTCAAGCACAAATATATTTTCTTTCCTACATGGGCTGGTTCTTTTGCTTAAAGTTGCTATTTATCTATAGTCTGGATTGAGTCAGATGAATGTTGGTAGAACTTAATCTTTTCATCCAGCTCTGGGCAACAAGAAAGTGAATAAACAGCTGCTTCCCCGAATGCTGTAACTGTGTCTTTTAAGTGTTCTGGTGCGTCCGATGGAACCGGATTCACAGCCCTTCGTCTTCCTGTGGAAACGTTCAGCAACAATACAAACTTGGATCCTGGATCGTACCACGCCGCCTCTCCTGCACTAAACCCCTCCACCTGAACCACTTTTCTCCTGCGGTCGGTCCCGCTTCAATCCCACCACGTTCACCTCAGCGGAGGACACGGACGGATCTGTGCCTCCGACACCCCGCCAGCTCCCCGTGGCTGCAGCTTTGTAACGTCTGGTGTCGTATTAGGGCCGGGCCTGTTGTTGTATTTGCATGGCACAGAGTTAAAAATTGAGTCAATAAAGAGACAAAAGTACATCCCCTGACATCTTTAAGTGATTTCATGTGTTTGTGTTGCCTCCCAGACACATGTACGCGTGTCCTGCATGTTATCAGACCCACATCCGTGTCTTTGTGCCATGACCTGGGTTTCATCGGTTCCTGTCTCTAGTGTTACCGGCTGCCTTATTGCCTTTCACTGTTTACAATACCTTATTTACTGTAACTGCTGCTAGTACCGCCACAGAGTTCTGTTTCCTTTTTCTGTTAGATAACTCTTTTTTTTCCACTGCAGCTGTTTGCTCTTGAGCTATAATCTGTAACTTCCTAGCTGTAATTGAAGTACACTCCCAATTCCACTAAAAGCTGCCAAGCTTGAGGGAAAACTGTCTGGAAAGGTTATTAAATGGAGGAAGTGTAGGGAAATCAGTTAATACAGGTCTGTTCTTAACCCCAGATGTTAATGTCCATCACTGTAAAAGTGCTAATAAAGAACTGATTAAATCCTTCTTGTCTTCACTGTTATGTTTTTTCATCAGCCTAATAAAGAGATCACTTTTGATAATGTTTTTATTATCAAGGTCCCAACAAGATCATTGTTATGAAAATGTTGGGTTTTTTATGTTAATTTAGAAAATAAATTGATTACTTTAAATAAAAAAGGGGAAAATGAAAATCTGCATCAATTGCTTATTAGGTCAGTTAAGTCCATCAGACTGGTCAGTTTGAGACTTCTACAACTCCATCAGAGCTTTGATGTCATCGATGCGAGAGGCTTTCCTGTCCGTGCTTGTGGAGCCAAACGCCTTCTCAAGCAGGTCCTGCTTCTTTTCTCTGGATCTTCACCATGTTCTCCTCCACGGAAGTCCTTTACGATGAACTGTAGCAGCACACAAACACACACTAAACAAATGTAGGCCTTTTTCGTGGGTTTGGGTTTAAAGTGAAGGGATGTCTGACCTTTGTGACGACGACCTTCCTCGTCTGGCCCAGACGGTGACAGCGGTCAATACACTGCTCCTCAGTAGCTGGGTTCCAGGCCTAGAGGAGAGAATGACGTAACTGCTCGAGGCCTTGTGCTAAACGTCACAGACTGAAAAAGGAGTGAGAAGCTGTACTTACAGGATCCATCAAGAAGACGTGGAGAGGCAGCAGTGAGGTTAAGCCCAACGCCCCCCGCTTTAAGAGACAGCAGCATTATGGCAGGACTGTGTCTGCAGAGCTCTGAAACTCCTGGATCACCTGGGTCCTCTTCTTTTGGCTCATGGTTCCATCCAAACGCACAAAACTCAGCCCGTGCTCCCTGCAAAAGGAGGTTCAAAATGCAACTAAGTAAAAGAGCAGATGACATCATGTGTCCTTTCATCTCCTCCTCCTGATTCGTGTTTCACCTGAGCGGCGTCTGCAGGATGGTGAGGAAACGTGTAAACTGGGAGACGACCAAACACTTGATGCTGCTGTCTTCACTTCGCAGCCTGAGCAGGTTCGCCATCAGCGCCTGCACCTGCAGAAACAAATGGGCAGACAAAAATTATTTTGAAACTATAAACCACTCACTAACAAAATTATGATTCACCACGAAAATGTTTGGCAATGTTTGTGCACGTTTTAGATGTGATTGTACTATTTTTATTCTCTCATTAAACTTCGCACCTTTGAGCTGGTCCTCCATTTCTCAGAACTTCGACTGTTGTCTTCCTCCATTTCCTCTGGTGGAAACTCCACCAGCTCATTGGTCTTGATCTCGCTGCGACAGAGAGGACACCGTGCCCTCTCCTATGAGGAGACACATGGAGCCCAGGGGAAAAGCGAATCTCTTTGTGAGTGTAAGCTCATTAATAAGTCAAGACCTACTTTCTGTGGAGGGGAGCGCATTTACCTGCTCAGTGCTGATGACTTGGGCGATGCACGGCCGACAGTAAACATGAGCACAATGTGTAATGACGGGCAGATGGACCGATTCCAGACACACAGAGCACTCCTCATCAGAGCCGCTGGCCAGCACCATCCGCAGCTTTTCTATCAGACGCTGCCTGAGCTCTGCAGGGGTCCCTGCAGCTCCTACAGAAAGGGAGAGGGAAGGAAACAGTTGATAGACTGGGTGACTAAACAACCACTTCTATATAGTCCACTGTACAACATGTAAGTCAGACTACAGGGTGTTACCTAAATCTGTCGAGGTCTTTCCCAGCAGATCAGGGTGACAGCAGTGCTGTCGGAGCCTCATAAGGATGGCCAGCACATGTGCATAATTACTCAAGACCGTCCCTTCAGCTACATATCTACATACAGACATACAACATGATGTTCAACATGCATCCACCAACAGTCATATAATCAAATGTTGTACTTGTAGTTGTTTACATCCTGCAGGCCTAATTTAATCAGACCTCACAGACTGTACCTGTTGATCGTGTTCCTTCCCTCATCTCGAGCCAGCTCGTACTCCTCCCTCTCCCACTGGCTCAGTTCCACCTGCTCCACGCATACGCTCTTCTCCGGCAGAGACACCAGGGGGCGCCCGTTCACCTCGCTACTCTTGGTTCGCCGCAGGGTGATGCACCTGACCAAGGTCTGAAGGTTCCTGCAAGCGAACGGCTGACTTTAATGACATCTAAGGAGCAGTTAAAACAGTTAATAATTACCAAGTAAAGTGCCCACTGCAGTTTTCCTACTTCATGGCAGTATATGAGGGATCACTCACTTCAGGCCGTCTTTGTCTCCCTGCATGACAGGTCTCTGGATCACTCGGTTCCACCACTCCTTCACGTCGAAAGGCTTCAGACGCAGGAAGGCCAGCAGCATCCACAGGTCCTTCACACTGTTCTGGATAGGAGTACCTGTAAGAGTGGAGGAATCGCTACATATATTACATTGAAAAGCTGCTGAACAAAAACATTTGTGTAAATATTGACCTGAAAGAATCCATCGTCGCTGCGTGTTAAAGCCAAGCACAGCCTTGCTCATGAGTGCGTCTGGGTTCCTTACAACGTGCCCTTCATCCAGCACCACCCTGAGCCAATTGACCCCATGGAGAGGACTCTTATCCTTAAAAGAAACAGAGCAAACACCATCATTGTGTTTTATATGTTTAAAAACTGCATATCTCTTAGTTGACACTTGTTATTTTAAGCCCGCCACACATTGGAGCTGTTCTCCACTCACCCCAAAGTCAGAAGAGAGAACATTGTAGGTGGTGATGACCACATCCTGAGAGGACAGAAACTGTTTGCTTCTGTTGCGGTCGGAGCCATAGTACAGGTACACATTTAGCTTCACATTAGCACGTACATGCTGCTCAAACTGGTCCTGCATGCACACAAATGACAGAGGAGCAAAACAGCTGACTGGTGGGAAGGAATGCAGAGCTCAAAGTGACACCTCCAGTTTTAGAAGTCTCACCTCTTACCTAAGTGACAGGTGTGTTTGTGTGTTGTGTTGTGTTGTGTTGTGTTGCTTCCTACCAGCCAGTTGCTGAGCACAGATAGTGGACAGATGATGAGAGTTGCTCTGGCTTTTAAGTCCTCTGCGCTTTCAGGGAAAGATGAGTCCACACCTGCAAATGCAGAAGGGTCACAAACAATCCAGATTCAGAAAACAAACACTGCAAGTCAAACATCCAAAGGAACCATCAGGTGGAGCTTCACCGTTGGAACTTACTGAGTGCGTGAGTGGCTTTTTCTTTCTTCTTCTTCTTTAAGCCTGAATCTGGTGCCAAGCCTCCCAACGCTGCAGCAAAGTCCAGATCCTCCTGCAAAACTGGAGCAAAATGAAAAAGACATCAAATCATTGGCATTTACGAGTAATGATCCTTTTATAACACACAGAAATCCTGTACATTGTACCTTTACTGGGCTTTCGCTTTGCAGCCGATGCTTTCCCTTTGCTTGCACCTGTGAGGGCAGAGGTGCAGCCATAAGTCACAGAATCCAAGAGGGAAGACAATAATACGTAAATGGTGCAAACAAACAGTAAAAGCTTGAAAATATGAAAAAGATGGAATCAGCTTTTACTTTTCTCTGACATGTGTGTAAGGTCCACCACGTCTGGTGCCTGAGGACTGACCAAAAAGGTGACGAATCAAGTTCAGTCAGTTGATAAAGGAAATTTGGGTTACTACAGTACAGTACATCCTAAACTAAAGATGAGGAGGCCTTTGTTTCACTAAAAATATGACATAAGCCAACTTAAATAAATCACTTACAGGTTTGAGACTAGGGAACCAGCTGCTACGTCGCTCACTCCTGCTACATCACTACCACAGCTGCTTCCTGCAACAAATATTTTTTGACTTCTCATTTGTACATTTGTGCAAATGTTTCTACATATGTTTAAGTGAGGCAAAGAGTTAACAGGAGGCAGTGAGGAGTTTAGAAAATACCTTTCGCCATGTGGGATGTCTGGGTTTTACTTTTGCCTTTGAGACGTGAAGCCTGCTCCTCCCGCTCGCATGTTTCCACAGGTAGAGGCTTTCCTTTATGGAAGTTAGAGAGGATGAGAGCAATGGTTGTCAGAGTCTTCCCCTGTAAAACAACACAAACAGGATTTGATTCACGGCCACTGTGACGTCCTGCTCATCAGTCGAATGTGTCACTCACCAGCCCCATGTCGTCCGCCAGTATTCCCCCCCGAACCCTTTCTGGTATTTCTTTGGCAGAGAAACATGTGAGGCTGTTGTAGTACAGCTCGCCTCTCTTCTCCCAGAAGGGTGGGAGTCCCGATTTGTTCTCTCGGGCACACATCCAGGAAAGCGCCTGCTTCTGGTGAGGCAGGAGTTGAGTACCCACAGACTGCAGAAACAGGAGGCGAGGTCACAGTAATGACACAAGACATGTCTTAACCACCATGGTAAATATCTGAGTGAATGTAGGGAAGAGCTAAAAGATGAAAAACAGATGAAACGTGCACCTCAGCTGCTTCCTTTTCCCCGTCTTTACTCTCCATCAAGCCTTCAAACAGATTATCAAATGCATTCTTTAGCTGAAAAACAAAAATATATTTTTTTATGTTTTAAAGAACTGCAAATCAGGTTAAAATAAACAAGCCTATTACCTCTTCAGCAGTTAGTGGGATGGTTACACCTTTTTTAGATGGCAAAGCCCCTTTACTTGTGGATGACTGAGTTGAGCCTGAAACCAAACACACACGTACGTTAAATACAGGACACTAACATGTTCTCCAGACTATCAGAGAGCAGATGCCAGTGACTGGTGGAACCATGGTACCTGTTTGTCTGCCAGCCAACGTGTTTAGTTTATATCCACGACGTGCCATGATTTCAATCACGGCATTTTTCTTTTCTTCCTGCCCCCAGAACGACAGCATCACTGGCATGTTGAACTTGTTCTTGGTCCCTGAGTGCACCACTCTGTCAAATTATACATTTCACAGACACGTTAACCTCCTGGTTCCTCTTACCACCGCTTAACAGAGAAAATACGGTGCAGTATGAGACACAAAACATGAGTTGACAGACCAGACAAGTAATGACCTACTCACCCCTCTACTTTGGCTAAATTATTGTCCATGACATGGGCCATAGCAGCTGCCAGCTCTTTCTTGATGTGTCCCACCTGGTTGCCATAAATGTTGGCAACCATGACTGCATTGCGGTCGTACGGGTTCTGGGGCTGTCGCACCAATCCAACCATTTCACCGCTATTCACCTGTTAAGACAGAGAGAGCCCAGGTGATTTCCTAACGTGTATTCAGTTGAAATGGCAGTTCTGCTTTGCCTCTCTAATGAAATCAGTACAGGGGACCCTCACCACCCCGGTGTAGTATCGAAGGCCCACCACAGTGCCCTGCAGATGCCCAAACAGGACGCTGCCGTCCGCATCGGGCTCCTCGGACACAGCAGCTCTGATGGCCTGGGAGAGCGTCTCTGCACTGGCGTCAGTGTGGTCTGAGAACAGGTCCACGTCAGTGAACCTGTTCCAGCCAAACCTCCAGCCGCTGGAAAACATGAGGCCTGCAGGACACGGAAACACAAAAACAATCACACAGGCTGGCAAAACGAAGAAAGTTACATTTGATAGAAGACAAAAGTTAGAAATTATTTAGCAGCACCATTCCTTTTGCTTTAGACTACGATAATACTGCACATGCTTTTGCCAAGAACAAGTTTCATAGTATATCTGCTTTAAACCATTCTGTTTTCATTCAATTCACGGTAAACAACAACAATATTTATTGTCATCAAAGTGACAATAAATAATTGCAGCCTTGGGGTCGTTATTTATCTGCAGACTGACTTTACCTGCTACTTTACATTTAAAAGGTTGAATGGTTTAATAAATCAACCTTCACACTGACAGTAACCTACATTTACCAACTACCGTTAGCTCATAATAGCTGCTTTCAGGCCCGCGCTGCGTTGTTTACTTATACTTTGTCCATTTAAGCATTTACGGCGGCAGACAACGTGTTATTTATCTGTACTCGTCAGTGTGTTCATACTGTATTTAACGTCCCTCGACGATTATCCGTACTCACTGTCTGTTGTGGTGCTGCTGCTAAAGTTGAGCTAGTTTTTTGTCCAGAGGTAAAGCAAAGTTTGCTGTAGTTAATGGGCAACTTCCGGTAATCTTACAAAATAAACTCGTTAGAAGGACGATAGTGGAAAAAACTGAAAGGTCGAGAGGTCAAAATCACAAACATTTTATTAGGAAAGGCAAATATAAAATACTCACAATGGCAAAATAGAAAACTTAAAAAACGACTAAACATCAAAACAAAACAACCATTAACACAATAGTAATACGTTGGCTTCTTTTTTTCAATTGCTGAGTTAAATACTACTACTACTAAATACAGTGTAGTTCCACAAGTAGAGAAAGGGAATCAGCCTTAAATAACTAGTACAATAGTTTTGCTTTTGTTTATTCCACTTTTCAATGTTGCCACGAGTTCCCAGTTCGTTATTTTAAATACATGAACGATGTAGTAAACATTTAACGAATCAGTTAAACTCAGTTTCAGTGCTTTCAGTTAAAGAAAAAAAACCTCTGAAATATATAAACGTCTTGCTGACGTCAGGAAGGAATTTTGAAAAGTCACCGTGATTCCGGTGTTGTGCTGTGATTTACCGTAGTGGCGCTCAGGCGCATCGCTTACGCATGCGCTCTAGGCGCCATGTGACCCCTACGGAAGCCACGAGGTTCCGACTCCTCGTTTGTTCTTACGACGTTCCGCTTCCTCCCCGCCAGGTTCCTCCCCGGCCCGAGCTAAGAACCAGGCTGAGCGAGTCCTTGGGGAGAGAACGGAGGGAAAAAGCCCCGTGTGGTGGACCAGCACCGCTTTATCCACGCACATCCAGGAGCGGTAGTGAAATCTCAGCGTGACATCTGAGAGCAGCCGGAACGGGCCGGAGTTCGGCAGGAGTGGGGGATTTTTTCCGTGGTTGACAGCAGCCGGTGAGTCTGTTTGCCCCTTCAGAACCACCAGGCCGCCTCTCGTCTCACACTGTAGCTGTTTACGCTATAACCTTTGGCTCATGACACATTCAGTTGACCATAAACATTTCCTGTCTGTAAAGTACAGCAGTGGACATCCAGCTTCTGGTTCTGAGGTCTGGGCTTGGCTTTCATGGACTCACATAAAGTTCAGAATTTACTGAAAATAACTTGTCTCTTATGAAATATCATTTATTTACCACCTCTCTCACTTGTTTGTTTATTGTTTATCTCCCTGCAAGCATTCCACTAAAAGAATTTAGAGGTAATAATCCTCATTTATACAGCAGGCGTTTTCTAATTAGCACATTCTGTGAAGTCTCAGCTCTTTGTAAACAGATTCTTTCAGTTTCTGTCCTGTTGATTCGCCAAACAAGCTGGTTGCTGGTCGGCTTTGTGTGTCGGCCGTGGCCGCTCCACGTCAGTGGCTGAGCGTGATTTCTCAGTGGGAATAAATAGGAACACAGCAGCAGCAGTCATCCGTGTACAGGGACAGACTGAGACGTGAACAGGCGTCTGATTGTGGGGCCGGAGCCTCGTCTTGCAGTTCGGTCGCTTCGCCTCGCCGGTCCGGTTCCGTCTGGTGGACGGTGATGTTGACACAGAGGGAGGGCAGCTGTTTGAATAACAGGACGGGGTGAACAGCTGGGCAGTGTGTGTTTCACGCTCCAGTCACTGGCTGAGCCCAGTCAGTGGAGTGATTCAATAGTTGGAGGGGGAAAAAGTGTTTTCTTACATGTATTTTCGCTTGAATGAATGGGAGTGGAGCTGGCTAATGCGTTTGTGCGTGAGCCTCATCACTCCTTCCAGGAAGTCCTCTGCAGAATTTCCTTTTATAGAAGCTAAACACAAAAGGCTTGCTGTCTGCTTCCTGTAAACAGCTCGGCGGCGGTGTTTGTGGCGCGCTGGTTGGCTGGAGCGGGCCCTGTGAACCTCGGCGGCTGGGGAAGTTCCAGGATGAGGAAGTGGGTTTCCCTTGGCATTGCCCAACCACAGGGAATAGAAAGTTCTCTAGAGCAGTGAGAATAAGGAATAGAAATCATGAAGAGAACAGCTGATGATGAGCAGAGCTTGTGTGATTGGAGAATAGTTTCATCTATATCCATCACATCTGTTTCCACTTTGTAATGATGATTTGACATTAAGGTGCTTCTTTTATTAAACCCTAATTAAAAATAGAGTACAAGCACATTTCCCAAAATGCTGAGCTGGCCCTTTAAGTAACTGTAATGATTAACAATTCAAAGCAGGCTTGTTAATCCATTCATGTTTGTTGTACTAGGGTGTGGACATTGATACAATCATATATGAACATGTAGCCTGCAGAGTCGCTTTGTTCACCTGCTCGGTCACCTCAAGCTTCTGGCTGTGACCATTAAGGGCAGAGCAGTGTTCAAGATCTCACAAAAGAGCCTCTGTTGCTTGTGTGTGTTTCAGGACAGGGGATGAGTGTGTGTGTGTGTATCAGGGCAGGGGATGAGTGTGTGTGTGTGTATCAGGGCAGGGGATGAGTGTGTGTGTGTGTGATCCTGCCTGAAAAGCAGCCTTGTGTTGTGTTGTGTTGTGTTGTGTTGTGGTGAACAGGAGAACACACCTGCTGCAGCCCCGCAGCTATGGAATTCCTGCAGAGCGACGACTTGTCTCGGCGTGGCCACCCGGCACCCGATACTCGGCCCAGAGCGCGCGCGCCGAGTCTCGGCGGGCCTAGTTTTGTCCTGCAGGGGCAAGAGCGCACTTGTCCCGCTCGAGATTGCAGAGGAATGAGGCAGCCAGCTAAGACCTGCCCAGAGAGAGACAGAAAAAGAAGGGGGAAAGAGGACAAGTAGGTAAATGAGCTGTAGAGCGGGAGGCGCACACACCGTGTGGGAAGACGTCTTCTGTGGGACGCAGGAGAGGCAACAACCCGGTGAGTGCTCCTAGATGAAGGGAGGATGGTACTTGTGATCACTTTGTCTTTAACACACCAAAGGCCGCCTCAGTGTGAGCAGCAGTGACAGCTGGGAACGCTTCGGTCGCACTTTACACCCCAGTGTGTCCGGACAACAGCCATGTGTTGAGTCGAGGCAGTGCTAATGAGTTTGTGGCCCGAGGGCTCAGGTATTACATCAGGAAAAACCAGATTGAGTGAAAAATCCTATTGCATGACTTCAAAGGCCGGAGTGGTGTGCGTGCGTAGTTGCTGTGCTAGGCTGACTTCAGGTCAGCGTTCGTGTGTAGGCGAGGCCACGCTGGGCCCACCTGAGCTGTGTTTGTTACCCAGGTTTAACGCACGCTGTGCCATCAGCGGTCGGACACGCGAAGTGAGGAAACCTTTGTTTGCTTCCTGTTTCCTGTCTGTGACGTCACGAAGAATGCAGGCCCGCGGCCCCGAGTCGAGCGAAGTGCTTGCTCTGCAAGACAGAAAGTGGTGCTTCTGCGGTACGAAGAAATCGGGCCCAAGTGTCAATCTGAGTTTTCTCCCTATTAGGGTAATGGATGGGGGAGCAGAGACAACTAAAGTCTGCACGTACTGTACTGCAGATTAAAAACACCAATGTTAGACGTTTTATTTATGTCATCAATCACATTTCTGAAACACGTCCTCCTGATGGAGCAGTTATGCAGGATTGTTGTTGGACCTGCACAACAAAGAGTCACTAGAGGAACCTGAGACGCCTGGATGCCTTTTATGGGTCCAGTTTGGTTCCATGGTTCCTGCTCCTTCTCACAAATCTCTGCTCCATTCCTCTTTCTTCCCCTCATGTTGTCATTCTGCTCTTATCCTTTCTCTCTCTCTCTCTCTGTCTCTTTCTCTCTGTCTGTCTGTCTGCCTCTCTCTCTCTCTCGCTCTCTCTCTCTCTCTCTCTGTCTGTCTCCGTCTCACCCTCACCGCCTCCTTTCCTTCCTCATTCATTTGTAACGGCAAGACTCAACACGCCACCTTTGCCCGTTCAGCGCTGCTTCCTGCGCTCGCTCTGCGTTCCGTCGGCTTTAACTCGGTGCTGACCCGGTGGTCGCAGCATGGACGGATCAGCCAGGTCTGTGTGAGGTATTCTTCCATAGTCGTACAGTTGTTGAACTTGATCTGCAGCGGTTCCTCTGTAGCCTCTCGAGCTAGCATGCGATGCCCTCCGTAGCGTTGTGAAATAAAACAGGAAGCGGTGAGGCGGCGGCCCAGCATGCAACAGTCGCCGCGTGTTTCTGGGCTTCGTTTGAATTTGTTGCACCTTACCCCACCTCTGCAGGTGCGCGTGAGTGTAGATGTGTGACAGCGGCGTGTGTGACGACAAGCCCCCCGCCCCCCCTGTCAGGATGAGCAGCCAAGTAGGAGGAGCCAAGGACCCCCAGCTGGCCAATCAGAAGCCACTGCCTTCTGTACCAGAGGAGAAGAAGTCCAGGAACAAGATCATCTCCATGTTCGCCTATGAAAAAGGTGAGGGATGCTCAGGTCCACGCGTACTCACAGACTCAGGTCCAACTGACTAACCCTCTGCCCCGCTGACTTGCAGGAGGCAGGAAGAAGGACAGGGATAAGGACCGGCCTGAGATATCGTCACCGTCTGACTTTGAACACACCATCCATGTTGGCTTTGATGCCGTCACCGGAGAATTCACTGTACGTATCTGCCCCTAAAGCTCAATGTGCGCGGTGCCTGTTGTATCCACCGACTCCTCCAACAAAACACCTCATTCAGCAAAAACATACTGATCATATTGAGCGCCGTCCTATCATAAGCAAGTAATGAAATAGGAAGTTACTCTTTTAGCTTTTGTAAATGTAGCCGTCAAATAAGGAAATAAGTCACAGAGAGTTTGCCGCACAAGCGGTCAAGTTCTCCGTTTAGTCTTTTTAACGGCATATTCCTGTGATTAAAGCCGTTCTATTTGATATGATTATTAAGCAGCTTTGAATTTAACAGTCAATCAGAAAACCTGAGCCTTAACAAATCAGTCTGAGGATTCTGTTCGCTGTAAAGCTCCCAGTGTTGCTGTGAAACGAGTGCCATGCAGGCAAACCTTTCCACATTCTGTCATTATTGAATTACAGTAAACGAGCAGGAAGACCAGAGAATGCATCAGTGGAAAAGAACCCAAATTCTTTTATAAGCACTCCTGGCACTAGCTTCTGCAAATGAAACCTTAGAAACCTTTGAAAATCATTGTCATCATCTTTCAGTGAAAAGACGTCTGTATATGTTTCTGTTTGTCCAGGGCATGCCGGAGCAGTGGGCCCGTCTCCTTCAAACCTCCAACATCAGTAAATATGAGCAGAAACAAAATCCCCAGGCCGTTCTTGACATTCTCAAATTCTACGACTCCACCAGTGGAAAACAGAAATACCTCAGTGTCTCTGCCTCGGGTCAGTCTTCTCTGTGGCTTATTTAAAGCCTTGTGTTGTAGCTGTGCACACTGAGCCTTGTGTCCTCACTCTGTTGTTGCTCTCTTTCAGATAAAGACTTACAGTCGGTGAGTGGCTCAGCTCATTACGTCCACTCTCATTAGTTACTACATTGAATAGATCATTGAACACGTTTGTGGCCTTTGTTCATTGCTTTTGCAGCCAGGCAAACCGGGTACGATCACCGGGGCGCCCAGCAGCAGAGACGGAGAGGACGACGATGACGACACGCCGCCCCCAATCGTGGCCCCACGGCCAGAACACACCAAATCAGTGAGTTGTGCTTTCATGTAAAAAACAGACCACGAAAAAATATTACAGAGCTTTTCAACACAGTAACATGTGTGTGTTATGGATTATTCAGTGTTTGGGTGAAGTCACTGAAAAGCATCAAGATCGATCCCTGAATTCTTTTCTGTGTGCTGTCAGGTTTATACGAGGTCGGTGATAGATCCTCTCCCTCCTCCGGACAAGGCCGCCGACAAACAGAAAAAGAAGGGAGGCAAGATGACAGACGAGGAGATCATGGACAAACTAAGTACGTAAAACAGAGAAGGCACATTTCAAGCAGAGCCACGTGTATTTAAGACTCCAGTAGAGCTGACTTTGCAGTTTTCCTGTGTTTTTTAGGAACTATCGTCAGCGTTGGGGATCCTAAGAAGAAATACACTCGCTACGAGAAGATCGGCCAGGGGTGAGTCCCACCTGAGCACACAGAGCGCTGACGTTTGGTTGGCTCGTGGGCAAACAGTGAATTTGACCTCCCTTTGTTTTCCTCTTTAGGGCATCTGGCACAGTTTATACAGCAATAGATGTTGCTACTGGACAAGAGGTAAGCTTGATTCATATTCCACCATGTAACATCATCATCCATTTTAAAGAAGTAAGAGTGATTGTGTTGGTGAGTTGTCTCTGGACTCTAGCCAACCTTTAACCACTATGCACATTTTGCGGTGTTGCAAAAGGCAAATGAATCATATTTTGATTTAATTACTGTTTGATGAAGTTGGTTTGTGTTTGCTGTGTTTTGTAGGTGGCCATTAAACAGATCAACTTGCAGAAACAGCCAAAGAAAGAGCTAATTATCAATGAAATCCTGGTCATGAAGGAGATGAAGAATCCCAACATTGTCAATTTCCTGGACAGGTAATGCTGGTGTATCACATGCTTAGTTAGCGCTGGTCAGCCGCTTTGAGTCTCACTGCGTGTTTCCCTTTTTCAGTTTCCTCGTAGGAGACGAACTTTTCGTGGTCATGGAGTATCTTGCTGGCGGCTCGCTTACCGATGTCGTGACGGAGACGTGCATGGACGAAGCTCAGATTGCGGCAGTCTGCAGAGAGGTGGAGCTCTAAACTAAAACAACAGCAGTGCGTGTCCCCTGTTGGTCTCTGTACAGTGTTAGGTAAATGTTTCCTGTGTGTATCCAGGTTCTTCAAGCGCTGGAGTTCCTTCACGCCAACCAGGTCATCCACAGAGACATCAAGAGTGACAATGTTCTGCTGGGGATGGATGGATCTGTCAAACTCAGTGAGGGAGAGCAAAAACACACATGCACAGATATAAATAAATTGTAGCTAAATCAACATCAACACGTCATTCTTGCTCTCTTGCAGCGGACTTCGGCTTCTGTGCTCAGATCACTCCAGAACAGAACAAACGCAGCACCATGGTGGGAACCCCCTACTGGATGGCTCCTGAAGTGGTGACAAGGAAAGCTTATGGGCCCAAAGTGGACATTTGGTCTCTGGGAATCATGGCCATAGAGATGGTGGAGGGAGAACCTCCGTATCTCAATGAGAACCCACTCAGGGTGAGAAAGCGCTGTGAAGCACGGACCGGCGCTTTCACTTCCATCCTTTGTTAACTGATGGTGGTGGTTATGTTAATCTAATCAGTGACTTGTACTCTAGCACCATCATGTGGTTAAACTTTTAATGTATAGTCTTGTCTGTATGTTTGTGACTGTGCAAAGATGCTAATGATAAACTGTTGTGCTGCGTTCAGGCTCTGTATTTAATCGCCACCAACGGGACTCCTGAGCTCCAGAGTCCGGAGAAGCTGTCTCCCGTCTTCAGGTCCTTCTTGTCCCGTTGTCTGGAAATGGACGTGGAGAAACGAGGATCGGGCCGAGAACTGCTGCAGGTAGAGCCAGACTCTAATATTACCTGAGTGTGTCCATATATCTCTCAGAGACTGTTGAGTCATTAATACCTGACTCTACGTTGGCAGCGGTTGATGGTGTATTTCTGTGTGTCTGTAGCATCCGTTCCTGAAGCTGGCCAAACCTCTGTCCAGCCTCACTCCCCTCATCCTCGCTGCTAAAGAGGCCATGAAGAGCAACCGCTGAATCTCCGTCTCTAAGGACGTCACCATCGCAGCGCGTTAGAGTTGAACGCCTCCACACTCCACACAGCACGCCTCTACTGAAGCCATATTTATTTACCCCTGTGCCTCGTATGCAGCCGTGACGTATTTCCTGTCTGTCGCTGCCGTAGCACGTGTGTGTTTCTACTACACTACACATAACAGAAACGCTGGGTCACTGCTGCAGAGTTTTGGCAAACATAGACTCATCTCACCAGTAGGCGTCCTCTTAAAAAGCATTAACATGCAAAACCATTGGTAGTGTATAGTGTAAATACTATATAGAATTACCATGAAACTAGAACAAAGTATAAAGTGATTGGTTAATATTATTATGACTATAAAGAGATAGAAACAAATGTTCTGCTCTTAAAAACTAAAGTGACTAACTTGTTCATTCCCTGCAGCAGTGCCTTCAGTCCTTAATGGACTCTTTTTGCCTTCTCAGAGACTCCACTCATTTAGGTTGAATATAATTTTCTGTTTTTACATTTGAATATTTTTCTGTGATGGTGCTTTTGTTTTTTTCGGGTTGATCACAGCCATCGTCACCGTAACAGACGACCATGTCTGTTGTATTTGTGGCCTTTCCTGTACAGACGTCAGCTAATCATGAGACGGCACATTTAAATCTGTTGTCTGCGGTTGCTACGGTAACACGTGAACCAGGGACCTAGTTGGCCTAGTTTCACCAATATTCTCCAGCGGTGGGTGGACAGGTCTAGATCTTCTGTCGCTCACGTTTTCTACCAAACTCTGTGCAAACACTTTCTCAGAAAACTTAGGCGTTGAACCAAAGATCCACATTTCTCTCAGCGGGATGTTTTGTCTTTCTCTGTGTGTATGTTCTGCAGTAGATGCCTGACTGTTGGTGTGTTGGTGCTAGTTCAACACAAATACTGTGTGAAATAGTCCACGTGTTGAACTGGAGGAAGTCGTTTTTGTATATTGTGTATTGGTAATGTCTTATAGCTTATGAGACGTTTGTGTATCTTTTTGTATTTTTTTTAAACTAACACAACAGAAAAAACAATTTGCTTTAATTTTAATGATCGACTGGTGTTTTTTTTTTCATGATTTGTGTTGATCTTTAGTTTCCCTGAATGGTGCAGTCATGTACTGCTCATTCTGAGACACTCGAGCTAAACCTGAGTCCAGTATTTGAAGACGACTGTTTGTTTTAGCCGGTGCAGAACAGAAAGTCTGTCCCTCATATCACTCGTAAAGACAATCACTGTAAAGTATTTTAATATTTTAGACAATGTGCCTTTAGAGTGGTGCACGATGCAATAAAACCTGCTTAGATGGTACTAAGCAGGTTGACACAGATGCTGAGCAGGCTGGACTCCACCCTGAGGCTCTGGACCAGAACACATTCCAGTCAGAGTGTGTGTGTGAGATGAGAGGTTTGAAATGTGTTGTTGTTCATCATGAAACCAACAAATTCTGGCATTGAAACACATCCACATAAATTATTATTAAAGGTGGCCTTAAATAAACAAGTGTGGATGATGGATTTACTTCGTTGTTTCTGTCACAAGGGGGCAGTATAAAGCCTTGTTACTACTGTGACCTCTGATGTGATACAGGAACGGAGCAGAGCTGGGCCAGCAGGGGCCTCCATGCTGCTGATTAGTGGAGTCTAGAAAGAACAGAATCAACATTTGCATAAGATTCAACATTTTGTGAGCTTTTTCTACTTTTCTACCAGAACAGGTGTGAGTTTGCCTGTTTACAACTTTATGCATTCGATTAATAGTCACATCACTGTTTTACAAAACTTGAATCTCCTCGTAGCTCATTTTTACTCTATTCAGATGTTGCAGATTATTATGATGTTTCTGGTCATGGTGACGTGAGTCAGAGCTTTGATACAAACAACCTGCTGCAGGTGCAGATGGTCGACGACTAGACTGTGATGAGGAAGAACGGTTCAGTGAACACAACCCTGATATAAATAAAACAGAAACATCCCCTCAGGCAGTTTCTACCATGCAGCTTTACTTGGTCTACAGGGTTTGACTGAAAAGAAGGTGTGACTCATTTACTTAAAGCAGTTAAAACCTTTGTCATCTGTCTCTTTCACTTCCTTTTCACTAACTGTAAAATAAATGGTGAACAACCATGATGTGTTTAACTACTCTGACAAAAATGAAGCACAGTGTAGAAATAGTCAAGTGCGTTTTTATGCAAGTTCTGCATAAAAATGCCTGAACTGCAAATAATGTGTGTAATCTGTGAAGAAAACTATAAATAAAAAAATGCTGTTCTAAATGCCATTAATCCAACAGTTTGATGCTGTTTCCCGCCTTGTGTTGAGTGTGTTGAGAGCAGACCAGTCATTTCCATAGAGGAGGCTTTGCATCATCAGCTGATCCTCCAGTGAACTCACAAGGTTTATAGTGGTGTGAGTTCAACACTGCAGGACTCACATGTGTCAGTCAACACAGCAGGAAGCACAAGCAGCATGACTCTCATCACCATCCTCATCTGGACGCTGCTCTGCTGCTGCTTTACAGGTTCACTCACTCAGCAAGGCTTCAAACATGATGTGCTGCTTTTTCTCTCCTTGATTTCTGCTGATGAATCAATGGTTGCGTTTTGTCTGCAGGATGCAGTGGTCAGGGGACGGTGACTCAGCCTCCAGTGGAGACGTTCACTGCAGGATCCACTGTGAAACTCACCTGTAAAACCAACCAAGATGTTGGCAAGGATAGTGATGGTAATGAGTGTATGTCCTGGTACCAACAGAAACCTGGTCAGAGCCCAAAGCTCCTGATATATTATGTAAAAAAGCTGCAGTCAGGGACACCAGATCGGTTTAGTGGCAGTGGAAGCGGCTCTGACTTCACTTTGACCATCAGAGGAGTTCAGGCTGAAGATGCTGCAGTTTATTACTGTCAGAGTTTCCATTATATAAACAGTGCCTGGGTGTTCACACAGTGATTTAGCGCCGTACAAAAACCTCCTCAGTTAGAGACACTGAGCTGTTACAGCAGGAACCAACTGCAGCTGCTGAAGAGGAACAAACTCTGACACAGACACTGAACTCAGACCTGAAACTAACCTCAACAAACACCAATGTGTTGTCATTGTGCCATTTAAAAACACAAACAGGAATATTATCTTTAATTGTACCACAAATTTGTGTTTCTAGTTAAATTTACAATGTTTTCAATGAAAACCTAAAACATTAGTGTAATAATTACCTAAAAACAAATATCATAAGAACTGAGTGCCTTTGACCTCTGACCTTTGTCCTTCATAATGTGCTTGATTTGCTGCTAGAGGCTGGTGTAGCAATCCACGTCTGGACCTACGTAACTTAACACAACGTGTGAGCTTCACTCCCTTCCACAGAGACAAAGCTGCGATTCACGAGAAGATAAGAATACACACAGTTCCTGTCTATTCCACAGGACACTGTTTGCTCTCACGACAGAACTGTGAGTTTAACATAAACAACACACATATGGTTAAGTGCACATCAAAAGACCATGGATACTTTTAGGTGACACCACCTAAATCTCACCAGGGTCCTCCTCTGCCTTATCACTAACCAGACCAAGACCTGTCTCATAATTTCTCTACCAAGACTCACTCCATGGACTCTCCCACTCGTCCAGGAGATCTGGATCGTAAACCAGGAATGTGAAGCAATAAAAAGGAAAACTCTTCATTTGGACACAAGTTCTGGTTCAGATGTAGCAGAACCTTCAACTGTCAAGAAACAGATGCCATTGTACTCTTTGGACAAAATGTTTTTATTTGATATTAGATTGGTTTCTGTGTGATGTTTAATGCCTGATCTACAGATTTGCCAGGAAATTCCTAAAGTTACAAAGGGACTTCAACTTATTACCACGCTTTCCTTTGTGTGAAGACACAAAGTTGAAATACAGATACTCACCTTCTATACTTCTTTTAATCTGTGCAACATACACATAGACTATGTCCACCAGCTACATTTAGGTATCCTCATTATTGTATTACATTTTTAAGTGTTTAATTCAATTAAGTTTACAATTGTTTAATTAGTAATGTCCAGATTAGGTCATTTATAATTTGATTTTGCTTGCATTTATTATTCGTGTATGTTTTAGTGTTTACTGGGTGTTGCATAAGACAAGACCAGGCATCATGAATAACATTTAATTTGTTACAGCGTTGTAAGGGACCACATATAAGACCTTAAGATTCTATGCATTTAATATTGCTGTTTAACCATTCTGACGTCTCTGCTCATTTGAGTGTCAAAGTGATCATTACATGTTTATTGTGTTATGGTGTGATGGAACTTTGAGCTTGATGAAAAGAGGAAAGCTTAGTTATCCCAGATTTAGGAGCAGTCCAAACCAAATAGTTTGATTCCTGATCTGAAGAGGTGGAACTCTTCACCACTGGTTGAAGTCATTTCTCCGCCCTGCAGTGACCACTGCCCCTGGGGTATTTAAATCAGTGACACCATAGTGGAATCGGATTTCCCTCTATCTTCAAACTTCTTTCACCTTCTCCTTTTGCGTCGCATTACTTTTCTTTAATTTTCCTTTGTTCTTAAATTTTGTAAACCTAAGTTAAACTTAGAAACACGAACGAACAACGATTTTTGTTATGTTAGAAAGTCATCAAGAAACTCCGCGAAACTGAAACTATCACAACCAGTCCTTAATTGACTCTCTATTTTGGATCAAACAAATTAAATTAGATTCCAGCCGTTTCCTTTTTTTTTGGGCCAGTTTAAGCAACGCTGACGCTTTGAAACACCTTGAAAGTCCAGCCTGGCCGACTGTTACTTCGCTGAACCCGAGTCGTCATCATCACCGCGGATGACGATTCCTGGCCCAGAGGCCGTGGCACCTGGACCAGAGAGGGCACGCCTGCTCAACCAACCGGTAACGAGAGACGCTGCACAGCGGCTACAGCTCCAAACTAAGGCAAGACGAACATCTCTAATCCTCTGAGAAGTCTGGCGTTTCTCAAAGCGCTAAAACTGAACATTCCAAATTCATTAGTTATCCTTAGATTTGAATTAGTTAGACGTCAGGACGTCAGAACCCAGACACCGTCGTGTGGTTGGAAGGGGCCATCCTGGTCACGCTTCTGTCTGATGTGAGGCATGTCCTGGGCTGAGATGATGTAGGTCTCATCCCGTACTGATACTGGGCTGCACACACCCCGCCAATTAGGTGGAAGATAAAAGTACAGTGATGAACCACACAGCCAATGAACATCTGGAATGGGAAGTGCACCTGCACGTCCTGGTGCTAATTCTGAATGTTTGCAACAGGATCTTATCTGAGTGATATTTGAGCTACGTATTTTAGCTGCTTTTGTGTTTTTAATTGGACACCATCACAATACTTGGTCTTATCTGACCTCCTTTGATGGGACATGACAAAACGGTGACACACATGAGGTGGATGCGTGAAAGTACAAACTCCCTCTCAAAACCCTGTGCTGCTCAGATGGTTCTGGCTGTTGTACATTCTGAGGGCTGCTCGTACCTACAGTAGCTGGTCAGGGAGCCACTGCTGAAGCTACCATGCAGAATACTGTCTTGCCATTTGATCTATTGTTACAGATACTGGTCACAGTCAGGGTCAAAGATCATGGGACAAGGGGATACACTTCTGTGGAGGGAAAGTCCCCACATTCACCTTTCCATTACCTAGGTAGCAATGGAACAGTTTAAAATGTGCTGGGACACGAACACCCGCCAATGATCATTAAAAGTTTTGAAATTCCTGGTAGGACCTACATCCTTGTATTATGTTTGTGTTCCCTTTCACCAGTGTGTAGTTAGCATACTGTACCTCCACCACATGTTGGTAGCAAATGGATGTGGAGGATCGGGATGCTCCATCCATCCACATTCAAGGTCCCTTAGGGCTCGGGCGGTTCTGTTGGTCGCTGTAGAAGCTGGCAGTTCTAGAGCAGGCAGTATGACTATATACCACAGGAGGAAATACATCATAAGAGAAGCCGCACCCAGACCTGCTAGCCAATGGCACCATGGACAGATTTCCTGCCTTCTTTCATAAAGGAGACCAACCTCCATTTTACAAAGTAAACCCCTGGACTTCGAACACATATAACAGATATAAGCGCAATAATTGCTTTTATTGTACAATGGCAAAAGATATAGATGATGGTTGTGTGGGTGTGTTCTTTTTCCTTCAATCAGGTTTTCCAACTCAATCCACCTCAGGTGTTGGTGGATAGGGTGTTCTCGCCTGTGAGCATATGTGCGATGTTACAAGTTTACCTGCAACCCCAGGTTTCAGTTCTATTCATTTGGCACAGGTCGGAGTCTTTTAGGGTCGTGATCAGCTGACAACAGAGACACTTGGGATTTGTTATCACCGTTTCCCAATGTGGCCTGAGTCACTGTCACTCCGGTGATGTGGTGATGCAAAGAGTCTACACGTCGTCCATCGTGGCGACTCCAGGCTGCTCGTGTATGTGTTTTCTCATCAACGTGTGTATAGTTTAAAGTGTGATTCACCGATGCAGCTTCAGGCGGCGCTTGGCTCACACCTCAGCTGGACGCTCAACGCTGCCTCTCGTATTGGCTCCAGAACCTTCCTGCAGTTACTGGCGTGAATCCAAGTTGCTTGTTGTGCCACCTTCAGGGCCGTGTGGGTGGTCAGCAGCACCTGGAATGGGCCTCGCCGCTCCTGGAGTTCCAGTGGTTCCTGCGATGTTCCTTCACGATCACCCAGTCTCTGGTTGGAGGCTGTGGAGGGGTCCCTCCGCCTGCTTAGGGAGGGCTGCCTTCACCTGCGGAGTGATTTGAGAGACAACAGAGGATACGTTTTTACAGTACTGTAACATGGCATCTTCACATATGACTGTGGGTGGCAACACTCTGGTTTCGGTCCCATCATAGGAGGTTGGCAAAACAAGATCTCATATGGCTAAGATTTGTTCTCGTGCTCCTCCTCATCCTCATATATGAGAGCACAATGGGAAGAGCCTGGGTCCATTTAAGGCCAGTCTCTGAGCAGCATTAGGCAGTTTGTTTTTATAGAGTGCCATTCTTGCGTTCCACTGCTCTTCCACTCTGGGGACGATAAGAACAATGCTTCCTAATGTCAATGTTCAGGAATTTTCCTACTTCCTCTAAAGCCTGATTTGCAACATGTGAGCCATTGTCACTGCTGATTTTCGCAGGTTTTTCCCATATGGGCATTTTTTCTGTCTAAAGCTCCTAGGTGACTGCATGGCTGTTAGCATGTTTAGCTGGAAATGCCTCCACCCATTTTGACCACATATCGCCTGTTACCAAACAGTACTTTTTACCTTCTGCTGGTGTTGGCTGGTGTTGCCATCCGGGCCTAGCCAAATATCATCTTCCTTTGTGGCACCTGCTCGTGCCCAAACCGTGCGTTCCTGAGTCGTTGCAAAAGTTTTCATGTCCAGCAAGAAGGAATGTGATGGAGCAGGCGACACAGGAGATGAATCACACAAGCATATTTGATCAGGCGGCAAAAACTAATCAGTGACTTTTACTCTAGCACCATCATGTGTATGGGGTGCCAAATGTAAAAGGAGCACCTATAACTAGTTTTCTCACATTTAACTAAATGACACAACATGTTTTCTCACATTTAGTTAAATGTGCAAAAGTCTAAATGTAAATGTTAAATATGAATGTAAATGTTAAATGTTAAATGTTAAATGTAAATGTTAAATGTAAATGTTAAATGTAAATGTTAAATGTTAAATGTAAATGTTAAATGTTGGCCGAGTGTAAAACTGAATATTCATGAATGGGCAAGTAGACTCTACCCCTACCCTCAAACAGCGCTGGTCTCAGATCAGAGACGCGAACTCAATCACCTCAAACATTTAACATTTAGATTTAACATTTAGATTTAACATTTAACATTTACATTTAACATTTACATTTAACATTTAACATTTACATTTAACATTTAACATTTAACATTTAACATTTAACATTTAACATTTATATTTAACATTTAGATTTAACATTTAACATTCAACATTTACATTTATATTTAACATTTACATTTATATTTAACATTTACATTTAGACTTTTGCACATTTAACTAAATGTGAGAAAACATGTTGTGTCATTTAGTTAAATGTGAGAAAACTAGTTATAGGTTCTACTTTTACATTTCACCCCATACATGTGGTTAAACTTTTAATGTATAGTCTTGTCTGTATGTTTGTGTGGCTGTGCAAAGATGCTAATGATAAACTGTTGTGCTGCGTTCAGGCTCTGTATTTAATCGCCTTGTCCCGTTGTCTGGATATGGACGTGGAGAAACGAGGATCGGGCCGAGAACTGCTGCAGGTAGAGCCAGACTCTAATCTACTTCTCTTTGGGCTTTTCCCATCAGGGGTCCCCTCAGCGAATCATCCTTCTCCATCCATCTCTATCCTGGACATCTTCTCCACTCTCACCAGCGAAACTCATGTCCTCTGTCAGCACATCCATCTCCTCCATGGTCGTCTTCTTGCCTGGCAGCTCCATCTCCAACATCCTTCTACCAATATATTCACCATCCCTCCTCTGCACATGTCCAAACCATCTCAGTTTGGCCTCTCTGACTTTGTTGCTAATGCAGCAATGTGAGCCGTCCCTCTGATGAGCTGGTTCCTGATTCTGTCCAACCTCGTCACTCCTAAGGAGAACCTCAGCATCTTCATCTCTGTTGCCTCCATCTCCACCTCCTGTCTCCTCCTCACTGCTGCCGTCTCCAACCCATAGAGGAAATTTTTTATTGTATTTCTTGTTATGGTGACGTGAGTCAGAGCTCTGCTACAAACAACCTGCTGCAGGTGCAGATGGTCGATGACAAGACTGCGATGAGGAAGAACGGTCCAGTGAACACAACCCTGATATAAATAAAACAGAAACATCCCCTCAGGCAGTTTCTACCATGCAGCTTTACTTGGTCTCCAGGGTTTGACTGAAAAGAAGGTGTGACTCATTTACTTAAAGCAGTTAAAGCCTTTGTCATTTGTGTCTTTCACTTCCTTTTCACTACATGTAAAATAAATGAATGGTAAACAAACATCACTGATGTGTTCAAGCAGAGAAATAGTCACAAGTTATTGTATAAAAAATGTTTGAGCTGCAAATAAGAGTCTGTGCAGTGAAGACTATAAACAAAATAGGCTCTTCTAAATGCCATTAATCTGAAAGTTTGATGCTGTTTCCCGCCTTGTGTTGAGTGCGTTGAGAGCAGACCAGTCATTTCCATAGAGGAGGCTTTGCATCATCAGCTGATCCTCCAGTGAACTCACAAGGTTTATAGTGGTGTGAGTTCAACACTGCAGGACTCACATGTGTCAGTCAACACAGCAGGAAGCACAAGCAGCATGACTCTCATCACCATCCTCATCTGGACGCTGCTCTGCTGCTGCTTTACAGGTTCACTCACTCAGTAAGGCTTCAAACATGATGTGCTGCTTTTTCTCTCCTTGATTTCTGCTGATAAATCAATGGTTGCTTTTTGTCTGCAGGATGCAGTGGTCAGGTGACGGTGACTCAGCCTCCAGTGGAGACGTTCACTGCAGGATCCACTGTGACGCTGTGGTGGAAATTTTCCATAAAGAAGTAGATGAGAGAGAGTTGTCCTTTTGTGCGATTTATTGAAATAATAAAGAAAATAAAAATAATGGGGAAAGCAAATAAAAAGCATGGATGTTGATCGTGCACATCAACAAACCAAAAACCAGCTGGGGAGATCAGTGCACACACCACGAAGGTGTGATGCAAAGAGCTCACGATCCTCAATTTGCTTCTGCCTTTTAGCTTCTCTGTCCGACTAGGGTGGAATGTCTTTCTAACCCAATCAAATTACATGCACCATCTCCTCCCTGTCGCAGTGTGTGTGAAGATTTTTACTTTCTCACACCTGCATCGCTGACGTCCAACTATCTGTGAGAAAGGAGCACCAAGTCTCAACAGACAGAGACACAACTCCCCGACCTTGGGTTTGGGAGCTAGAGTTGAGAGTCTATCAGGCAGAGACAACCATTGAACAATCTAGGTGAAATGTCAAATGCATACAGTAAGACAAAACATAAGATATTAATTGCAGAACATAAGTCATAACTCGTATAATAACTGCATAGAAATGCATAGAAATAAGGAAGAGACAATTTTTCCCATAACACTCCCCCCTTTTGATTACACATTAATCAAACCATAAAGGAATAAAAATTGTCAACATCACATTCTGTAATAATAAAAGATCCTTGCAAATGAAACAATAAGGGTATTAACTCATCAAGATTCAAAATACACCTTCACATAAAATGGAAGTAACTAAGGGACAAAAGGTTGGGAGCTGTTTTTGGTGGGTAGTTAAACAAGAATAACCTCTGTATTGGCATGTGAAGAAAATAAGCCAATACCATCGTCAAAGTCATTAAGTGAGTTAGAGTTGGGGTTTTTGAACATAGTGCATTGTGTCATCTCATACGAGAGTGTTGCTGAGGTCGCACGCATGATGAGACCTCTAACCAGTGGGATAACGTAAAAACCAAACAAGAGAATCACAGCCATCACAATAATAAAGGAAACAGCTGCAGACATGAGAACAGATTTCCATTTTCCAGACATTTCGTCTAGCCAATTCCAAGAGGAAGAACCTATACCAGAGTTAGCTGAGATTCTGAAGGCCGTGTAGCGCCTTCGCCACAATACCATTAGAATCAGTGTTATTCAGGATGTAAGTACAATATGCGTCTCCAAACATAACACAACCGCCTTTTTTCTCTGCTAACAACGTGTCTACGGCCATTCAATTGTAATGTAATAAAGATAATTAATGTATGATAGCCATAGGTTTCCGGTGGGGTTCTGTTTCATATAATCTTAAGATAGATTTCATGCTTTCGGATCTTTAATTGTACATTTGCGTCTAGAGCGAATAGGAGATTCAGGGATTTAACCAGAATGATGATGCGTTTTGTCTCATAACCTCTGTCATCTGTAGATGAAGGATAAAAACTAATTGTAGCAGTGAATAAGTGATTGTGAGCAAATTAAACACCAAATCAACTTTAGGATATTTAAACTCAGTGTTGTGAATTATGTGAAATTTTCTCATTCAAAAGTAGTGTGTAAAGTTACATAGAAACATCATATGATAAAGACAACAATCCATGTAACATAAAATGAAGTTTAACAAAACAAGGTTACAATTGATGTCTTGTAACAATCTGCTTCTTCCTGTTGAACAGTAGCGTTAGATTGTTTCCAACCTGTGTGTTGAAGTATTGTCAGTTCGTTGGAGTTCTTCAGGTTGTGATCAGCTGATCACAGAGACACTTGGGGTTCGTTATCACCGCCAGGTTTCCTCCCAATGTCGTCTGAGTCACTGTCACTCCCGTGATGTGAAGAGTCTACACGTCGTCCAGCGTCGGCAACTCAAGGCTGCTCGTGTGTGTGTTTTCTCAGGAGCGTGTGTGTAGATGTATGGTCTGATAGTGTGATTCACCGGCGCAGCTTCAGGCGGCGCTTGGCTCACACCTTTAGCTGAACGGTCAACGCAGCCTCGCCTCAGTGCGTGTGTGAGCACAGCGAGGGTCGTCCTTCTCAGTTCTTTATGTCAGTGGTGGTTTTCTCCGTGTGGTGTAGATGGAGGGTCGTCTGTCGGATCCGGGACCTTCCTGGATGGAGTTGGTCCAAGTCGCTCTCTCTGCGATCTTTACAGCCGTGTGGGTCGTCAGAAGGACCTGGAAGGGGCCTCGCCACCGTTTGGAGGTCCAGTGCTTCCTCCTGAACTCCTTAACGATCACCCAGTGCCCTGGTTGGATGGTGTAATGGTCCTGTCGCCTGTTTTCACCTGTTGGGAAATCTGAATTGTGGGGAAAAAGTGTTTGGGCGGCACTGCTTCCATCAGGCCCAAACCAGACTCCATGGCTACAGGTGGAACCATTCGTCAGCCAGAGTCTGCGTTCCTGTGAGGTACAAAATGTTTAAAGCACAGGGAGAGAGGAAGGAAAGGATAGAGAGAGTTGGAGAGAGGAAACAAGGATCAGGAGAGGGAGGGGTTGTTGGGCAGCGACCTTCGCAGCAGCGTCTGCAGCTGCATGTCGGCAGAAACAAAGTCGTCACTGATGTTGGACAGTTACAAACAGCATTAGCTGTAGGCAGCAGGACAGCGTCCAGCAAAGCAGAACCTTATCATGATGTAAGATAGGTTTGCAATCAGACTTCAAAAGCTTCCTATGCTTCCACAGAGCGTCTGTGAGTCTGTGTAGATGGTAACAGACTCTCCTTCTGCTAGTTTACTAGCTTCAGTCAACGCAATCAACTCTGCAGCCTGAGCAGAGTAGTGTCTTAGCAAAGTGCCAGACTTCAAGACGACGTCTTGATAGTAACGTTCAGCAAGTTGAGTAAGGTGGTGTTGTATCTAAGCCGTCGAGCTGTGGAAAGATGTGATGTTTTTCAAAAGAATCAAGGACACAGTATGAGGACAAAAGAACAGAAGTCGTACAACCTGATTTCTCATCCACTGTTTGAGTGAAAGGTCGCGTAGGGTCAGATCAGGAAGACCCAAAGTAGGAGTCGACTGAAGAGCAAGCATGAGGTCGGTGAACGTTGTTCAGCCTCAAGCGTCCACGTGAGACAAGAAGTGGACGATGAAGACGTCTGCATCAGAACCCTGAGTGGGACCTCAGAGAAGGTAAAGTTAGGACTGAAGGTCCTACAATAAGAACAAAGACCTAGAAAAAACATCAGCTGTTTTTACGTGCACGGTTTAGGCAGGTTTCAAATTGCTTTAACTCAGTTGGGTGAGATGGATTTGCCATCAGCTGTAATTACAATGACCCAGAAAATAACCTTTGTCTGAACAAACTGTAATTTAGACAGGCTCTCTTTGTGGCCTGTAGCATCCAATGTTTCAGTAGCTTAGTGGTGTCTGCAGTAACGCCATCTATAGCTTCCTTTAAGAGGGTGTTGTTGTTTACATGGTCTGTGGTCAGATTTAGGTGTGATGACCACTGGTTCACATCCTCTGATCAAACCTACATCATGTCTGTGTGTGAGCCACAGGGAAGCAGGGCTTCCTGTAAGGCTGAGTGTTGGGTCAGAGCGTCCTCTGAAAAATGAAAATAAAAACATGTAGTGTGTCATTAGAATGTGGAGGTTCACTGCTTGTTGTGCATGACAGGCAGAATAAAAAAAAGTTTTTTTTTTTTTTTAAAGTATGCAAAGTAGGTGAATACGTCACATGGGGTCAGAAGTCGTTCACCAGTCTCCACCCCGTTCACATCTGTTCACGAAAGGACCCACGTCCTGCATCTGTCTCCATCATGTTTTCACAGAGGGACGTGTGGAGCTGTAGAATAAACATCAAAAATCTTTTTGTTCGTTAGTAAAAGAAATCGCAAGCGCAGACCTGTGTTCATCCCAAAAGAGGGAAGTTGAGGTCAGTTTGTGTGTGTGTGTGAAATCATAAACAAGCTGTGATGCAGCCTGTGTGAGGGCCTCAGTTACAGCCCCCCCTCAGCAGCCAATGATAAGAGCACAGCTGAGCTGAAGTTAACACCAACAAAAGAAGGATTATTTAGAATGTCTGTAGATGTAACCTGCACTCCGTCTGGAGTGGAAATCAATCAAATATCTAAACTACATGAGATCTCTTCCTAAAAATTTAACTGGGCACAAGTTTGAAAGCAAAAATGAATGTTAAGGTGTCTTGCTGCAGATGTTGCACAAGACAGTGAAACAGTAAGTTTTCTTTAATAGTCTGGTACGTACAGTAATTATTATTACTTCTCTCTAATAGTCGTCTTCCCTTTAATAGTCATTAATAGTCTGTTTCAGTCAGTCTCAGTCTTCCTATAGTCTGTTTTTTTGTTTTTTTCTACAGTCTGTTTTGTTTTTCTACAGTCTGTTTTGTTTTTCTACAGTCTGTTTTGTTTTTCTATAGTCTGTTTTGTTTTTCTATAGTCTGGCCAGACAAACCTATATTGTGCACAAGTATTTTTAGAAACATGAAGGATTTTATTACTGAATTTGTTGCAAGTTAAAATAGTTTAAACCCATCAGACTGTAAAGTCATGCAGCAGTTGTCATTTAGCTGTTTGTCATCATTTTAAAATCACTCTGTGGGATTTTTTTGAGCAAAAAGCGATTCTTCATTGCGAGCAGATAAGCATGAACATGAATTTGAGCGTGTATCAGCTGTAAGCGTGTTTCTTCATTGCGTGTATGAATGTGTGTGTGTTTGCGGTACCGTCTTGTACATCACGTGAAAAGGAACCGTCACCTTCCTCCTTCCCCAACCATCAGTCTGATGTGAGCACCAGTGGGTGAAGCCTTTCGATGGGACAGTTGTTCCTCGATGACAGACCTTTCCTGGATCCTCGCATGCAGCTCTATTGGGCCGATCACGTCTGAAGCCTCTCCTGTTGTTTCAACCAGTGTCTGTGTCAGAGCACGTTTTCCCTGCTGTTGCTCTGTCCTTGTTTTCCTTTGCTGATTGTCATAAGCAGGTGTCTGTCAGACACACACGCGTGTATGACACTTTCACGGCTTCAGAAGCTTCAGACACAGTCCTTTCATGCTGGTGCAGGCCTTGTAGTAGCTGGTTCATCTGATGAGCCCAGAACGTGATGGCTGCAGACGTTGTGGGAGTCTGTGAGGCGTCCATGCTGTGGTCTGTGTCCTCCAGCTGCTGTGGTGTCAGAGCTTCCACCCTGTTCTGGTTGTTGGTCGGCGCTTCTTCTCCTTCGGTTCTTCTGCTGATGGTGGGAAAGGAGTCCAGATCCGGATTTACCCTCATCCCGCTCAGTTCTGCATTAGAATAGAGAGCAGAAACAATGGGAGCATTTGCTCTTGGCATGATATGTGTGTGTGTGGTGTGTGTGTGTGGTGTGTGTGTGTGGCAGAGTGCAAACAATTCTTCCCCAGAGTTGTTATCTCCTTTTTTTTCCGTTACTTTCATCTTTTGTTTCTTTTAGGGCTTTAGTTTTGATAGTTTTCCTTTTTCAAGTATTTTCTTTTGTCTCTAATTTTTCTTTTAAGGTGCATATGTCCTTACACAAAGCGATTCTCCTTTTGAACCCATAACCAGTTTCCCACTCATGGAAACATGAAACGCACTAATAACCATATTTACTTTTTACTTTTAATTACCTTTAGTTTTGTACGGTTGCTGTCTGGTGGTGTAGACTCAAATTGCCCCGAACCCGTCTTTCAGAGTCCGGCGGTTTCCTGCCTTAGATTTTTTTGTGTTCCGGCCGGAACCTTCCCAAAATGCCTTTTTATCGGACGTCTCCGTAAAAAGGGAACCAACCTGATCTGGCGACAGAGCCTTTCCCGAAGTATTTCCTCAACGTTAGGCCCCTCTAGGCCCGGGTCCCTCGTATCTTGAAAATACTTCACTCTGCAAACGCGCTCCCTCTTTCAGAAGCCGTCTTTTATACTCAGTCCCCCATGTGTGGACCACGCACAGATCAAAAAAACATGTCTGTATCCTCAGTACAGACGGAAGCTCGGTTCCACGAGCCAACCCTTAGCAACCGACGTCTCACCACCCAGAGCAGACTTTCACCTAATTAAGAACATGTAATATTGGGATTTTTTTTCTCGATCTAATTAATTTTCCTAATCAAATTTAGTGTTTCAACCAAATAGAAGATTTCTTTTCTTTTTCTTTTTCAACCAATTGAAATGTTTCAGCTAAATTAAAAATAAAAGTTCCAATCTTTTTGTTTTTTCCCGAATCAAAAGGAATCTCTCTCACCGAGCCGAGCCAAATTAGGATTTGAGTTTGAATCTGAGTTCGTGGATCTCGTCAGAGGCGATCCAGACGGGTGAGCAATCCTCCCAGCTCTGAATGTCTGTAGAGGTTCGGGGGCTGAGCGACCCTAGTCCTCAGGACTATCGTCCCTGGTCACACCGTCCAGACGACCTGCCGCGGGATCCTGCCGACAACGCCAATTTCTGTGGTGGAAATTTTCCATAAAGAAGTAGATGAGAGAGAGTTGTCCTTTTGTGCGATTTATTGAAATAATAAAGAAAATAAAAATAATGGGGAAAGCAAATAAAAAGCATGGATGTTGATCGTGCACATCAACAAACCAAAAACCAGCTGGGGAGATCAGTGCACACACCACGAAGGTGTGATGCAAAGAGCCCATGATCCTCAAGTTGCTTCTGCCTTTTAGCTTCTCTGTCCGACTAGGGTGGAATGTCTTTCTAACCCAATCAAATTACATGCACCATCTCCTCCCTGTCGCAGTGTGTGTGAAGATTTTTACTTTCTCACACCTGCATCGCTGACGTCCAACTATCTGTGAGAAAGGAGCACCAAGTCTCAACAGACAGAGACACAACTCCCCGACCTTGGGTTTGGGAGCTAGAGTTGAGAGTCTATCAGGCAGAGACAACCATTGAACAATCTAGGTGAAATGTCAAATGCATACAGTAAGACAAAACATAAGATATTAATTGCAGAACATAAGTCATAACTCGTATAATAACTGCATAGAAATGCATAGAAATAAGGAAGAGACAATTTTTCCCATAACAACGCTCACCTGTAAAACCAACACAGATGTTGTCAGTTATGATGATGGTGATGAGGGTTTGTTCTGGTACCAACAGAAACCTGGACAGAACCCGAAGCTCCTGATAAAATATGTGAAAACCTTACAGTCAGGGACACCAGATCGGTTTAGCGGCAGTGGAAGCGGCTCTGACTTCACTTTGACCATCAGAGGAGTTCAGGCTGAAGATGCTGCAGTTTATTACTGTAAGAGTTACCATGATGATGATGATGATGATGTGTTTACACAGTGATTTAGCGCCGTACAAAAACCTCCTCAGTCAGAGACACAGACACTGACCTCAGAGCTGAAACTAACCTCAACAAACACAAAACAAAGATTCATATATTATATAAAACAAAAATGTATATAATGTATGATTCAATAGGTTCATTTCAGTTGTTTTTTTAACCCCAGCTAAACAGACACATTGTGCCTCAATACATTATTCATCCATTCATAAACAAGCTTCTAAATTTTATTAAAAATGTAGTATTGTTTTTTGTAATTTGTAAAAGATGACAACATATCATCGTGTTTCATATAAGAGCAAACTTTATTGTCAAAGTCATGAATCATCAGGTCACTCATTAAGCAGACACACATTCATGGAGCTCCACACGTTTCTCACATGAAGCTTTCCTTTCACTCCATTAAACTCATGTTGCTCAGAGCAGCAGGTCTGTTCCTCTTCTCCCACACACAGCTCCTCTAGTCCTGACACTGGCTCTTGTGGAAGACCTGGACCTGACTGTGGTCGTGATGGAGGACCTTGCAGGTGTACAGGGTTCTCTTGTTCCACAGCTCCTGGCTCAGGGTCAGGGTGCTGCTGCTGCTGAAGCGTCCGTTCTTCTCCTCCTCTGAGCTGCTCTGGACGCCCTCTGTCACCTCGCTACCGTCCACCTCCCAGCTCACCACGGCTCCCTGAGGAGAGTAGCCGCTCAGCAGACAGGCCAGCGTGGCCGAGCCCCCAGAGAGCTGCTCAGAGGACGGAGGAAGCAGAGAGACGGAGGGTCTGACCACGGGACCAGCTGGAGGAGAGAGCAGAGACACACAAGGAGCAGGTTGAGGTCCAGTGTAGGACAGACAGCTGAGCAGCACACGCTTAGGACGCAGCACAGAGGTCAACAGTCACTCAGCCTTAGAGATAGGACGGAACGTGTTCATCATTTACAAATGATATCATCTGGACTTTATGCTAAATAACTATGAGAAGATGAGGAACGTTGAACGGACATTTTAACATCTGGTTGTTTCACTTCCTTTTCTTAATATTAGAATAAATAAAGTCAAAGTATCATTACATAAAAACGTTAATTTATTATAATTATATAGAATATTATCATATTCTATATCAGTGTCAAATAATTTTGTGAAAGTGGGAAGATTTCATCGAAAATGACAAATAGAAGTGTTAATTATCTAAGAAGAAATATGTTAACAGTCTTTCCTTAAATTAATTTAAAATCAAAGATCATAAATAGCTTAATATAAAATGTCAAACATCCAATAAATGTTTTTTTTTCAATTTTAGCATGAATAGATCTAAAATGACTTTTTGTAAATGTTTTCCCAGAATAAAATATTGTTCACAGAAAACAATCTGTCTTAAAAATTTCAAGCTTTGAAAAATGCAATCATTGTAAAATGATTTTCTTGTATAAATTAGAAAAGTCTTGTACTTACAGAACTCGATGAGTTTGGTTCCTCCACCAAACGTGAACCACAGTGATACAAAGTCATGAAGTGGTCGTACAAAAACCTCCTGCACTGTCAACAACACTCTGTTGTTGCTTCATTTGCTTCAATTTTACTTTATGTATCATCAGACTCATAAAACTCATGGAACCTGATAATTATTTGGAGTTTTTTTTTGTAATTTAAACAATATTAATGCACATTAATAAGCATGGATTATTTTAAACAACAGAAAAACATGTTGTTACTCAAACCACAGAGATAAAACTTTGTTCCAAAATGATACAAATGAAAAAAACACAAGTTCAGCTTCAAACATTTTTTTCCTCTGTTGCATTAAAATATTAAATGTAATGAATCCAGCAGTTTGTCCTGATGCTGTTTCCCCCCTTGTGTTGAGTGAGTTGAGAGCAGACCAGTCATTTCCATAGATGAGGCTTTGCATCATCAGCTGATCCTCCAGTGAACTCACAAGGTTTATAGTGGTGTGAGTTCAACACTGCAGGACTCACATGTGTCAGTCAACACAGCAGGAAGCACAAGCAGCATGACTCTCATCACCATCCTCATCTGGACGCTGCTCTGCTGCTGCTTTACAGGTTCACTCACTCAGCAAGGCTTCAAACATGATGTGCTGCTTTTTCTCTCCTTGATTTCTGCTGATAAATCAATGGTTGCTTTTTGTCTGCAGGATGCAGTGGTCAGGTGACGGTGACTCAGCCTCCAGTGGAGACGTTCACTGCAGGATCCACTGTGACGCTCACCTGTAAAACCAACAGAGATGTTTATAAGTGGAGTGATGATAAACAGTCTATGTCTTGGTACCAACAGAAACCTGGTCAGAGCCCAAAGCGCCTGATATATTTAGTGAACAGGCTGCAGTCAGGGACACCAGATCGGTTTAGTGGCAGTGGAAGCGGCTCTGACTTCACTTTGACCATCAGAGGAGCTCAGGCTGAAGATGCTGCAGTTTATTACTGTCAGAGTTACCATGGTAGTATTCTGTTCACACAGTGATTTAGCGCCGTACAAAAACCTCCTCAGTCAGAGACACTGAGCTGTTACAGCAGGAACCAACTGCAGCTGCTGAAGAGGAACAAACTCTGACACAGACACTGAACTCAGACCTGAAACTAACCTCAACAAACACCAATGTGTTGTCATTGTGCCATTTAAAAACACAAACAGGAATTTTAAACAATACTTTATCTAACTGTAACCACAAATTTGTGTTTCTAGTTAAATATACAATTTTTTTAATGAAAACCTCAAACCTTAGTGTAATAATTACCTAAAAACAAATATCATAAGAACTGAGAGCCTTTGACCTCTGACCTTTGTACTTCATAATGTGCTTGATTTGCTGCTAGAGGCTGGGGTGACAATCTAGGCCACCGGCCATTTTAGGTGCTGTTGTCCTATAGGATTCAATGGGATTTCTTCACATACAATCACTATTTGACAAAATAGTAAACTTGCTTAGTGTTGTGGAGGACAGACTCCAGAAAGTTTGTTATCGTATGTAAGAAGAAAAAAATTGAACTGTCTTCTTCACTGGACCCTCCAGTGTGGAGTCTCCTTCCGACCTAGACACATCCTCCTCCTCACGGTCTGAGAGGAGAGACTGTCTGGTTCTTGATACTCGTCAGGTGTCTCATTGTGAATTTGCACTGCTGTAATGTCTAATGCGGTCGTTGTCACCTGAGTCACAGTCGCAAAGGGCAAAACACACACTGCAATACTGAAATAGACACACCTATTATGATAAAGTCGTGGTGTGGGACGTCAGAAACCAGACACCGTCGTGTGGTTGGAAGAGGCCATCCTGGTCACGCTTCTGTCTGATGTGAGGCATGTCCTGGGCTGAGATGATGTAGGTCTCATCCCGTACTGATACTGGGCTGCACACACCCCGCCAATTACAGTAGGTGGAAGATAAAAGTACAGTGATGAACCACACAGCCAATGAACATCTGGAATGGGAAGTGCACCTGCACGTTCTGGTGCTAATTCTGAATGTTTGCAACAGGATCTTATCTGACTAATATTTGAGCTAAGAATCTTAGCTGCTTTTGTGTTTTTAATTGGACACCATCACAATACTTGGTCTTATCTGACCTTCTTTGGTGGGACATGACAAAACGGTGACACGCATGAGGTGGATGTGTGAAAGTACGAGTAGAAGCTGGTCTAGCCTGTCTGTCCAGGGCCTCAAACTCCCTCTCAAAAACCCTGTGCTGCTCAGATGGTTCTGGCTGTTGTACATTCTGAGGGCTGCTCGTACCTACAGTAGCTGCTCAGGGAGCCTCTGCTGAAGCTACCATGCAGAATACTGTCTTGCCATTACAGATACTGAACAAAGATCACAGTCATGGTCAAAGATAATTAACTAACAGAAAAAAACATTTTGTTTTGGTTTTAATGATCGACATTCTTTTTACGATTTGTGTTGATCTTCAGTTTCCCTGAATGGTGCTGTCATGTACTGTTAATTCTGAGACACTCGAGCCAAACCTGAGTCCAGTTTTTCAAGACGACAAAAAGAAGAACAAAGTCTGTCCCTCATATCGCTCGTAAAGACAATCACTGGAAAGTATTTTAATATTTTATACAATGTGCCTTTAGAGCGGTGCACGATGCAATAAAACCTGCTTAGATGGTACTAAGCAGGTTGACACAGATGCTGAGCAGGCTGGACTCCACCCTGAGGCTCTGGACCAGAACACATTCCAGTCAGAGTGTGTGTGTGAGATGAGCGGTTTGAAAAGTGTTGTGGTTCATCATGAAACCAACAAATTCTGGCATTGAAACACATCCACATAAATTATTATTAAAGGTGGCCTTAAATAAACGTGTGTGGATGATGGATATAATTCGTTGTTTCTGCCACAAGGGGGCAGTATTACGCCTTGTTACTACTGTGACCTCTGATGTGATACAGGAACGGAGCAGAGCTGGGCCAGCAGGGGCCTCCATGCTGCTGATTAGTGGAGTCTAGAAAGAACGGAATCAACATTTGCATAAGATTCAACATTTTGTGAGCTTTTTCTACTTTTCTACCAGAACAGGCGTGAGTTTGCCTTTTTAGAATGTGTTGATTTAGAAAACATGAACCTCCTCACAGCTCATTTTCACTGCACTCTTTACTTTGAAGACATTGCAAATTTTTTATGGTATTTCTCGCCATGGTGACGTGAGTCAGAGCTTTGCTTCAAACAACCTGCTGCAGGTGCAAATGGTCAACGACTAGATTGTGATGAGGAAGAACGGTCCAGTGAACACAACTGATATAAATAAAACAGAAACATCCCTTCAGGCAGTTTCTACCATGCAGCTTTACTTGGTCTCCAGGTTTTGACTGAAAAGAAGGTGTGACTCATTTACTTAAAGCAGTTAAAACCTTTGTCATCTGTCTCTTTCACTTCCTTTTAACTACATGTTAAAAAAAACGGTGAACAAAGTCGCCGCTGTGTTCAACTACTGTGCCAAAGAAGAAGCACAGTGGAAAAATAGTTATTGTATAAAAATGTCTGCTGCAAATAAGACTCAGTGCGGTGAAGACAACTATAAACAAAAAAAGACTCATCTAAATGCCATTAATCCAAAAGTTTGATGCTGTTTCCCGCCTTGTGTTGAGTGTGTTGAGAGCAGACCAGTCATTTCCATAGAGGAGGCTTTGCATCATCAGCTGATCCTCCAGTGAACTCACAAGGTTTATAGTGGTGTGAGTTCAACACTGCAGGACTCACATGTGTCAGTCAACACAGCAGGAAGCACAAGCAGCATGACTCTCATCACCATCCTCATCTGGACGCTGCTCTGCTGCTGCTTTACAGGTTCACTCACTCAGCAAGGCTTCAAACATGATGTGCTGCTTTTTCTCTCCTTGATTTCTGCTGATAAATCAATGGTTGCTTTTTGTCTGCAGGATGCAGTGGTCAGGTGACGGTGACTCAGCCTCCAGTGGAGACGTTCACTGCAGGATCCACTGTGACGCTCACCTGCAAAACCAACCCAGCTGTTTATAGGAGGAGTAGTGATGGTAATGAGTGTATGTCCTGGTACCAACAGAAACCTGGACAGAGCCCAAAGCTCCTGATCTATTGGGTGAAAACCTTACAGTCAGGGACACCAGATCGGTTTAGTGGCAGTGGAAGCGGCTCTGACTTCACTTTGACCATCAGAGGAGCTCAGGCTGAAGATGCTGCAGTTTATTACTGTCAGAGTTTCCATACTGGGCCAGTGTTCACACAGTGATTTAGCGCTGTACAAAAACCTCCTCAGTCAGAGACACTGAGCTGTTACAGCAGGAACCAACTACAGCTGCTGTGATAAGAGGAACAAACTCTGACACAGACACTGAACTCAGAACTGAAACTAACCTCAACAAACACAAAACAAAG
This sequence comes from Betta splendens, assembly GCF_900634795.4. NCBI lineage: Eukaryota > Metazoa > Chordata > Actinopteri > Anabantiformes > Osphronemidae > Betta > Betta splendens. Next base: position 6,829,839 of record NC_040900.2, on the reverse strand, counting down.
ATTTATATATAAAAAAAAGAATATAATTTCTGATTTAATGGGTTCATTTCAGTTGTTTTTCTTTCTTGTCTGTAACTTGTAAAAGACGCCAACACATCATCGTGTTTCATATAAGAGCAAGCTTTATTGTCAAAGTCATGAATCATCAGGTCACTCATTAAGCAGACACACATTCATGGAGCTCCACACGTTTCTCACATGAAGCTTTCCTTTCACTCCATTAAACTCATGTTGCTCAGAGCAGCAGGTCTGTTCCTCTTCTCCCACACACAGCTCCTCTAGTCCTGACACTGGCTCTTGTGGAATGACTGGCTCTGACTGTGGTCGTGATGGAGGACCTTGCAGGTGAACAGGTCTGCTTTCTTCCACAGCTCCTGGCTCAGGGTCAGGGTGCTGCTGCTGCTGAAGCGTCCGTTCTTCTCCTCCTCTGAGCTGCTCTGGACGCCCTCTGTGACCCCTAGACCATGTACCTCCCAGCTCACCACGGCTCCCTGAGGAGAGTAGCCGCTCAGCAGACAGGCCAGCGTGGCCGAGCCCCCAGAGAGCTGCTCAGAGGACGGAGGAAGCAGAGAGACGGAGGGTCTGACCACGGGACCAGCTGGAGGAGAGAGCAGAGACACACAAGGAGCAGGTTGAGGTCCAGTGTAGGACAGACAGCTGAGCAGCACACGCTTAGGACGCAGCACAGAGGTCAACAGTCACTCAGCCTTAGAGATAGGACGGAACGTGTTCATCATTTACGAATGATATCATCTGGACTTTATGCTAAATAACTATGAGAAGATGAGGAACGTTGAATGGACATTTTAACATCTGGTTGTTTCACTTCCTTTTCTTAATATTAGAATAAATAAAGATAAAGTATCATTACATAAAAGCGTTCATTTTTTGTATATTTTCTATATAAGTAAAAAAATTTTATATAAAGATTTAATAAAAAAAATGACAAATAGAAGAGTTAAATATTTAAGAAGAAATATGTTAACAGTCTTTCCTTAAATCAATTTAAAACCAAAGATCATGAATAGTTTAATATAAAATGTCAAACATTGAATAATTTCTTTTTTTCAATTTTAGCATAAAGGGTTCTAAAATGACTCTGTATAAATGTTTTCCCAGTAGTCAACACAAACTCAATGAGTAAAATATTATTTACAGAAAAAAAATCTATCTTAAATTTTCCAAGCTTTAAAAAAAAGTATTTATTGTAAAATGATTTTGTTGTATAAATTAGAAAATTCTGGTACTTACAGAACTCGATGAGTTTGGTTCCTCCACCAAACGTCCACCACAGTGATACAAAGTCATGAAGTGGTCGTACAAAAACCTCCTGCACTGTCAACAACACTCTGTCCAATGAAAAAACACTTTCATTCAGTAAAAGTGCTTCAGTTTCACTTTGTGTATCATCAGAATCATAAAACCCAAGGAACCTGATGATCATTGGGAGTTAAAATGTAATTTAAACAATATTAATGCACATTACAAACACAAGTTCAGCTTTAAACATTTCTTCCGCTGTTGCATTAAAACAATAAATGCGATGACTCCAACAGTTTGTCCTGATGCTGATGTATTGAGTGTTGAGAGCAGACCAGTGGCGTCTCCAGAACCTTTTCAGTGGGGAGGCCCAGAGAAAACCCACCAAACTGGGCTTCTATTGATCAGACTGAGTTCAGCTACTTATGTTACTTGACTTTGAAAATGACGATAAACATCAAACATCAAATTTACCTTTCATAATTGTCGTATTATCATCAACATCTAAATGTAAAACATCACCAGTAGTTAAATTATGGGCTCATTTAATAAAATCATTTAATCCTGTGATTTGAGCTTTGTTTTTTCTTTCTTTTATTAACTTTTAAGGGTGAATGGTTTGTATTTTCCTCTTCACAATACATGCCTGTATGGTTTGTACACAGTGAATGTGAGTGGAGCCACTTGGGGGCGCCACTGAAGCAGACCAGTCATTTCCATAGAGGAGGCTTTGCATCATCAGCTGATCCTCCAGTGAACTCACAAGGTTTATAGTGGTGTGAGTTCAACACTGCAGGACTCACATGTGTCAGTCAACACAGCAGGAAGCACAAGCAGCATGACTCTCATCACCATCCTCATCTGGACGCTGCTCTGCTGCTGCTTTACAGGTTCACTCACTCAGCAAGGCTTCAAACATGATGTGCTGCTTTTTCTCTCCTTGATTTCTGCTGATAAATCAATGGTTGCTTTTTGTCTGCAGGATGCAGTGGTCAGGTGACGGTGACTCAGCCTCCAGTGGAGACGTTCACTGCAGGATCCACTGTGACGCTCACCTGTAAAACCAACACAGATGTTTTTAGGTGGAATAATGCTGACTGTATGTCCTGGTACCAACAGAAACCTGGTCAGAGCCCAAAGCTCCTGATCTATTATGTAGAAAAGCTGCATTCAGGGACACCAGATCGGTTTAGTGGCAGTGGAAGTGGCTCTGACTTCACTTTGACCATCAGAGGAGTTCAGGCTGAAGATGCTGCAGTTTATTACTGTCAGAGTGCTCATAGTGGTGGAGTGTTCACACAGTGATTTACTGTCGTACAAAAACCTCCTCAGTCAGAGACACTGAGCTGTTACAGCAGGAACCAACTGCAGCTGCTGAAGAGGAACAAACTCTGACACAGACACTGAACTCAAAGCTGAAACCAACCTTGACAAACACAAACTGCACCACAAAACTTTCAGCTGTTTGCAAAGAAAACCTCAAACATTAGTGCAAATCATCTAATAATCAAGAGCAAACGTCCTAAGAACTAAGTGACCTCTGGCCTTTGTCTTTCATAATGTGCTTGACATTTGCGGCTAGAGGTCTGATTCTGACACATCAATTACAGGGTTTGATGTTTTTAGTGCTTAATTACTGTAACATCAAATTGTTCTTGTTTATTTAGATTGTGCTGAAACAACTATACTGCAAATGGAGTTAATTAAAAAAACACATATTTTTTTCAGCTCCCTTGCCACAAATCCACAGTTTTTACTCGTGAGTTTGTTGTTTTCTAATTTAAACTCACAAGAGGGCGGTGTTAATCTAATTCCTAATTCCAAAACCATCACCGTCATCGTCCTCAGCTTCGCACAAACGCATCTAGTGAACAACAAGGCGAGGAAAAGTTTTTCTTTTCGGTAAAACTAATTGCAGTCGTCGATAAACAGTGCACGTCCTGCACAGGCTTCCAGACATACAACGAACACATGCGGTCACGGTCACCTGCTCCGCAGAAAAACACCTTTGTTTAATGAGTTTATTGCGCCGCATTGTTGCTTCAAAGAAGTTTCCGCGTTCTTTTGCGGATCCGGTGATCGCGGACGAAGACTGGTCTACGGCGCCGCAACGCCGCGCGCCGCTCCAAACCTTCCGCGGGCACGTCGCACTTTACTTGATTAAACGCCGTAATTGATCCGCGTCGACGTTTACGCACGTCCACGGCGCGTGACCCGCCTTCAGCCCGAAAATGTGCGAGGGACGAAAAGGTCTGAAAACAGCGCTTCAGCTGGTGTGTCAGCTTCTCTGGGTAGGTCAGGAGCCGGTGATTGCGTTTGTGAAGACTTATACTTATACAGTATGGAATTATTTGCACTGTCTGTTTTAAATGTGTGAATTCGGAGTCTTTTATGTTCGGTCATGTGCATTTATCACTGTCACCTGACACCACGCCACGTTTTGTAAATAGAGGAAGTGAAGAACAGGACACAAAGTCAAATGCTGCTTGTGTTTTGCTTGTATTTATTATTTATTTGTGCAGCCTATTATTGAATCATATGATGGAAATCAATACTATGTTAATACAACAGTTATGTCACGTTTAGTATTCAGTTTGAGGAAAGAATGTGTTTATAGTCGGCTCATACGGGTCCAGCTGACTGTGGTTTTGTGTGCCAGGTGCTGGGCATACTGGTGGGCCTGAGCGGGGTCTACCTGCTCATGACGTACAAACACAGCAGGTTATTCTTCTCTGATTCCTGCATCACTCTGTCGTGTAGTCTTGCACTTGCCAGCGCTGTGTTGCTGTTGGTGAGTGGGAGCTTTGGCTCCTGCCTGAGCTTCAAGGATTCCACCTTCATGCAGGGACTGGTGAGGAGCGTGTTTGTGTGAATGTAGGTCTCTGTCTGTTTATCTGTGTTTAGACTGGACCTGATAATACTTTATTTTGTAGTTTGTTTATCTTCTATTCATGGTCTTCTGTCTGGAAAGTACATCTTCTGCGTTGGCCTATTACCGTACCACAGAGGTATAAAGTTGCAATAAGAATTATTATACTGTTACCTCACTGATTATTCCAGTATTTTGACTGTGTGTACACGTTCTTGGGGCCTCTATTGTTGTGTGTAGCTGGACGCAGAGATGGCTCCTCTCCCTGGAGTCTTTCTGAATTACACTGGCAGCAGCCAGGACCCAAACTCTCGAGCTGTGGATTCCGCACAAGAGAAGGTGAGTTCAACTACTTCAACATATGCAGCGTTCATTGCATGGTCGCCTCGATGGCCCAAAATTGATGCGACTGTGTCTCCATTCTTTGTGTTTGTCCTAGTTTCAGTGCTGCGGAGTCCATGGCTACAGAGACTGGCTAGAAACCACGTGGTTTAAGGATGCCGGAGGCCTGCAGGTGCCTCTCAGCTGCTGCAACACTACTTTCCCCTCCTGCAATGGCACCGTGCACCAGCCATGGCAGCTCTACACAGAGGTAGATGCATTCTCTGAAACAAACTGCCCTGACGTCTCATAGATGGTTCTCGGCATGTGTTTTTTATTTGCGTCTCTCTCTCAGGGTTGTCAGAAGAAGCTGGAGATGTCTGTACATTTTGCTCTGATGTTAATCATTTGGGGACTTCCACTGGTTCTTCTGGTGGAGGTACTGCGTGAATGATATAATATATAACAGGCTTCACACATTGTATAAACAGGTCGTTAACTGAACCTCTCTTCTCCTTTCTTTTTATTTTATTACACAGGTTACTTTGGTTCTTATTGTGATACAGCTGATGAGGAATCCATCCTATATTCACTATCGAACCCTGACCGTAAAATAAACATGCTGTAATCAAAGGGACAACACTCTACTTTGCACTAGATACTTTTAACACAATGAATACTTTAATAAATTACAAAAAACTGTGTATTACTTGTACCTAGTACACCATTTAGTCTGCAGTATGATTCTCATGGGAGACAGCTGATGGTGCTACCTCATTTGTCTCAAAGTATTTGGACCTGATTCATAACTATAACCTTAAACAGATCATTGTAATATTGTGGTTTGTTGTGGGTCTTTACATTGAGCTGTTCTTTTCTTGGTGTCACATTAGCACTTTTGTTTGTATTAAAGTGGGAAGAAATGATTTCTGAAAGCTCAATAAACTCCCATACTCGAGCTGTACACATGATCGCACTGCTTTCGACTTATAAACATATTCACCGTCATCTGAATGTTTTGAATACTGCTGTAGATTGTGGAGTCACTATGAACGCCCAGTTGCAAAATAAAGCACAAGACACATGAAAATGTTTTTTTTTTCCTGATGATTAAATCGCACTAAATAAAGATATAAGTGATATTTATTATCTCCACTCAGATGTGGGGAATCATCTGAACTTGCATTTTGAGTCGATTTTAGTGTTCACCAGCATCGCGTGTGTCGACCACGCTGTCGCCTCTGCGGGGGGGCGTGGCTGGGTGGACGCGAGTGGGTGTGGTGGACCTCATCACGTCGCCCCTTCCTCGGGTTTTCCACAGCGCGAGCTCGACTTGGAGGGACGTAGAAGTCGCTTAGGGGGAAATAGAGGAACGAAGCAGGGATAGCAACTACACCCTAGCACGCTGGTAAGTCCTGGGGTTGGGATGAAGGCGTGCTTAAGCGTCTGAGTCACATAATTTGACGTCACGGGGTTTCTAAGCGAGTGCCATGCTGCTTTTTGCGGTCCAGGGAGCCACAGTTAGCCGGCGGTGGCTAACGTTAGCATCCGGGGCCTTTAGCAGGCCGCTGGGGTTTGGGCGCGAGGACAGAAATGCGTCGATCCGGCGCTCTTCAAAATAAGGCCACGGTGCTTTGTTTCAACTAGCTAGCGAACAGGACCCTGCAGAATAACGTTCTCTGTTTATGTAGTGCAAGTGTTTTCGCTTATTTGAATGTGGTGGAGCAAAAAAACAAATACACCCCGGTGCGTATAAAATCTCGCCGTATGTGCTGATCTTGCAGCATCTTGCATATGCTAACACGCTAATGCTACCTAGCTAGCTAGGCCTCTGCACGTTTCACATTAGCTGTATGAGAACCATATTATTATTATTATTAACTGGTGTTTGTTGGGACACAAGTGGTTTCGTTACAGTCTTAAAGTCAAACATTATTGCTAGCATTGAGCGAGAGCATTGTCGACTGGACAACCTGCGTATCATCTTTTATCAATCGGCCTTTTTGTTTCCTCAGCTGGAGAAATGGATTAACTGATGTTGTATGAATCATAACCCTTAAGTTCTATGTGCACCAGCTATTGTTTTTACCACACTGTTTCTTTACTTTTTAAAATACTGCATCAGTAAATCCAAAGTCAGATTAACCTTCGTACTTCATATTAACCGGACACGGTACAAAAGTACAACCACAGGAGCTTCATCCACTAGAAGTGAAAAGGGGGCTTATTACTTAAAAGTATAGACACGCATCAGAAGTAGAGAGAAGTACTGAACCATCAAAGCACGTTTACTTGTCAATCTGCATCTTCTGCAGGTTATGCAATAGATAACAAAATGCAATCCTTGGTGATTTCTAAAAAAATTAGGCAAGAGTAATTATTAATAATACACCCCTCTTATTTTATCCTGGCCATGGTTTGCACAGCACTAAACTCCTTCATCTGCAAGTGAAAGTGATGTGACTAGGCAACAACAGAAATCAACAGCACCATTTAACTGGAAAAGCCATTTAAGCCTTTTGGCTTGGGAACTAGCTGGAACATTTACATGTACGTCTACTTTGTAAATGATCGAAAAGGCACTCCAGCCGTTTGTCAGCCGACTGATTGTGTTCAAATGACATTATTATGCACAGTTTTTTTTATGTTAATGAAGTTACTGGATTTTTGCCTTGTACCCAAACAGCCTTAGGAGCAGTGAAGTGTCTTCATGGCAGTTCGTCGAGGACACATTAAGTACTTGAAAGTGAGTAAGAGTTCTCTGCTTTCCAGTCCAATAGCACTGTTCTGTGATTGATCAAGCTAATTCTATTAGTATGATTAAATGTGTTGAGGTGGCCAACAAAGATTTCCTTCTTTTTATATGGTAGCAGTTATGTTTAATGTGAATGAAACAGATCTACAGACTGACTGGAAAAGGTCACTTCACACTAAAGAGTAGCCAGAGCCTTGTTATTTGGCTAGGCTAAATATAATTTAAAAATAAGTGAGATTGCATTGAAACAAGGAGTAACAAAAACCTGTCCATGCCAGTTTCCACAAGTCAGGCCCATGTTTACTGGGTTGATACAGGACTCTCATTCATTCTCTCCGGCAGTGTATTGTACCCACCAGAATACACAATCGCAGCCCTTCTTTTGCCTGAATGGATCTCTGTCAGATTGACCACTGGACTGGTTCCCATTTCATGGCTGATCCAACTTCAGCCACCAGCAAATGTTTCCAGCAGCTGGACAGATAAAATGCAGAAAACATTTATAGATTACTTTGAAGTCAGACACAGCTCTTATTGGCAGCTGTTTGCATTGTTAAATAAACCCATCTCAAATGTTTTAATTTAACAGCCTTCAGTTCAGATGGCTTGCACAGGCCTGATTTGATATAGTGTTTGATGTAATTCGTGAATCTTTAGGTCCCTGACAGTGATGCAGTGAAGGTGGCAGAGTAGAGGTCAGCACATTAATAGCAGTTGTCTACTGGCAGCAGTTAAATCTGCTTTGCTGTAGTGTCTGTTCTTTTGCCTGTTTGGGAAAAACAGAACCGTTAAATCATGTGAGTCTAACACATGAAGACATGAAGTTTTTAAAAGTGAGTTAAACATTATTATCTGCAGCCTTGAATCTTCTCTGTGCTTACCTTACTTTGTGTTCTTTGTCACACCTGGCTGACCTGCAGGAGGTGTATGAGATGTCAAACGGATATGAAGACCACATGGGAGGGGACGAGGGGAAGGACGCCAAGACCAACCTGATAGTGAACTACCTGCCTCAGAGCATGACGCAGGACGAGCTGCGGAGCCTCTTCTGCAGCATCGGGGAGGTGGAGTCTGCCAAGCTGATCCGTGACAAAGTAGCAGGTATGACACGCTCCAAAGCAGCTGTGCCAAACAAGAACACCACAAATGTTTGTTTTAAATGGCAGAGGGTAATTCAGGAAAAATGAAAGCTGTGGCAGCAACCTCTGAATAAGAGAGGTGGTTCAGTTTAGTGAAAAATCCAAAGGTTTGGAGAAATTTTGAAAAAAGTCCTTTGTATTTATTGGAAGAGTGTGACCCGAAGCTTTGTTTTCCGGCCCCAAAGATTTTACATTGTAATTTGTTTTTATTAAGAGAATTTAAATTATTTAGCTTTGCACCAGACGTGTTTTATTTAATCCAACCCTGTTCAGCTATAGACTGTTTGTTTGTTTGCTTAGACTAGCATGCAATGTTCAGATTTGGTTTTGTTTTTAAATATTTATTTGTTTGCAACTTTTTTTGAACTATACAACGTTTTTTTGTTTTATTTTGTTGTTTTCCTTTTTTTTCTCTAGGCCACAGTTTAGGGTACGGATTTGTTAACTATCTTAACCCTAGTGATGCAGACAGAGCTATCAGTACACTGAATGGACTAAGGCTACAGTCCAAAACTATCAAGGTAACGTGCCGTAAGGTGTTCTACAATTCTCAAACCAAAGATGTCATGTCATATAAGTCTCCTGTGGCTCCTGTGCTGTCTGCTAACTAGTTAGTACATGTCAGCCTGAAGAAGCCATACTGCTTTACAGCTCAATTACTGCCTTATCTGATGTGTGTTGAGGTTTACTTTAATATTAATTTATTTTACACATTCTTCATATCAAATTTATTGATGATTATATGACTTAGAGGCCAAAGTTACTGCTCAAGTTTGTTCTGAAAATTTTGACTCCACTCATTTTGGTCAGACTGAAGATTTGAAATGATAGTTGGCTTATCAGCGCATTGTATCTTCTTAATATAGTTTAAAAATGCTAAACACAACCTTTAACATGAGCAAGTTGATTGCATTTGATCTCAGTCTACTTATTTTGTTTTACTGTCCTGTATTTTGTTGCTTTGCTTTTGAACGAGTTTTAATCTGATTATCTGCTCTGCAGGTCTCGTATGCTCGGCCCAGCTCTGACACAATAAAAGATGCCAACCTGTATATCAGTGGCTTGCCCAAGTCCATGACCCAGAAGGATGTGGAGGACATGTTTTCACACTATGGTCGCATCATTAATTCCCGGGTACTTGTTGATCAGGGTACAGGTACGACAGGTGAATGACTTCCTTGCTTTTTAAATATTTACTTTAACTAGGCTGCCCTTTATTTAGAAAAAAAAAAAATCTGCAGCCGGGGAGCTGCTGGATGAATCCAGAAATGCAGGTCGGCTGCTTGTTTTTAAAATAGGCAGTCACCAGCTTCTCTTATCTTCCCAGGCGTGTCGCGTGGGGTGGCTTTTATCCGGTTTGACAAACGTGCCGAGGCAGAGGATGCGGTCAAAAGCCTGAATGGCCAAACGCCACCGGGAACCTCTGAGCCAATCACTGTGAAGTTCGCTGCCAACCCAAACCAGGCAAAGAACACTCAACTGATCTCTCAGCTCTACCACAACCAGTCCAGGCGTTTTGGTGGGCCCCTGCACCACCAGGCTCAGCGGTTCAGGTGAGTAGTGTTTACATACATTAATGCAGGACTTGTTGTAAAATGTTGGTCTTTCTCTTGCATTGTCCTGTAGTAACAGGCCTTTCCTGTGGCTTCCGTTGTGATGGGCAAAAGCACAAGTGCTCTAACAGCAACTCTTTTTCAGGTTCTCCCCGATGGGTGTTGATCACATGAGTGGCATGGGAGGAGTCAGTGTCCCTGGGAACTCCACCTCAGGTTGGTGCATCTTTATCTACAACCTGGGCCAGGATGCTGACGAGAGCATCCTGTGGCAAATGTTTGGCCCCTTCGGCGCCGTCACCAATGTCAAGGTGATCCGAGACTTCAACACCAACAAGTGCAAGGGCTTCGGCTTCGTTACCATGACGAATTACGAGGAGGCGGCCATGGCCATCGCCAGTCTGAATGGATACAGGCTTGGAGACAGGATGCTACAAGTGTCCTTTAAGACCAGCAAGGGCCACAAGTAGAGAGAGGTGGACAATTAGGCGTAGAGGATCGAGTAGAGTGACCTGCGTCAGGCTTTATTAGCAGAGAGCAGAAGTATGTTTTTGCAAAGTCTGGCACATCGTTTTTGATTTTTAACATGTTCAGAGTTATGCGAGACATTCACTGTACTCACTGTATGACTGTCTAGGCCTTTTGTTTTTTCTCTCCCATCTTAATACTCCTCCTTGCGGCTCAGTGACACTCGATAGTTTTAATTACTAGAGGGAACAGACACCTCCAAAATAACATTTGAGAGTGACCTACAAAACTACAATACTGTTTGTGATGCATGTATAACTGTGGGGACTAGATAAGGATACAGGCTGAATCCAGTGTGTAAAGAAGCCCAGAAAATTGCTCTGTCCTGGATTTTCTTTGTAAGTAGAAATAGATGCCTTAAATTTATCATCCAGTGAACACAGACATACAGCTCCACTCACTCTCTTGAGAGAAAAGCACTTTTAACCAGTTTTAGGTTACTATGGACATCTTTTTCTATGTTAATCTATTACGTTTTCTCACTTTCTGACCAGGTTAACAGTTTTAAACACAACAGGCTCTGTAGGGAAAATCCCTGTGTGAAGTGTCTTTATTATTAGAAGTTGTATTTCAGGAGGGTCCTGTTGAAAATGACCCATGGATGATGAGTAGGGAATTGAGATGGACCAAAGGCGCAGCGAGAGATTGGATCCTGAAACAGTTGTTTTTGAGCAGGTTCAAAAAGAATTTACAGTTTTTGAATATTGTTTGCAGAGGTACTAAGAGTATATATATATATATACATAATATTATAAGCTGCATCATTCAGGCTTAGTTTGCCAATGTTTAGTTATTTTTCTTTTCCTTTTCTAGGCATAGATGTGTATTTGTTACAAACTTGTTTTAGCAACTGCTTATCTCAAGTTTGTGAAGAAATAATGGCCTTTTGTTATTGATTTCAGTTTAAATTTGCTTTCTTTTATTTCTTTTGTTTTGGTTGTTTCACTTTGAGCATAAACCATTAAATTTTCTTTTGTTTTGCTGACGTTTTGTTTGGTTTGTTTCTTTTTTTAATTACTTTTTTCCTATTTGATTTGGACTTTTAGCATAAAGGCAGCACTGATAAAGGCTCCCCAGTTCAGCAAAACTGTTTTTATAATGCTTGATTCCACTCAGACAGGCTTTGGTTTTTGAAAGATTATCAACACATGGACCAATGCCAGTTGAGTTAGGGTCATAAACTGAATACAGACACTTGTTCAATAGACACATATGAGATGGATGAAGTTAAATCACAAACACACTATTTGGAATGTTTGGCTTTTTAGAAGTTGAGTTGATTTTCAGGAATGTTAATACCTGGCTCTGTAAATATCCTTTATGGAAAGTGGAATTGGACAAAATTTCATATGATTATTTATATTATTTAGCTTTCTTTTACTTTCTTGTAAAACATTACTTGTGTCTGAAATAGTTCCCTCCAGGGTCAAAGTGACTCACAGGCAGAACATTATTGATTATACTGTAATAATGTAGTTTAATCAGAAAGTGAACAGATACCACTCCATGGTATTTAAAAGTAGCAAATAATGTTTGCTTATAATAAGAATGGACTTACAGTCCAGCTCGTGAACCTGACACTCCATTTTTTGCCTATTTAATCTGCCTTTCCCCCTCTTAATGTATACCAGAAGCTTCAGAGTTTGGTCTTAATTGTGATTTTTGATTTCACATATGCCAATTTTGTCAGAATTCTTTTGTGCAATATTTCATGACCTGCTCAGAGCAGGTGATAGAAATGTCTTGTCATTTTGATAATTTCTTTTTCTACTGATGTTATGTCACTGCTTTTTAGCAGTCTTGTTGGCGTTGCATGAAAGATGCAAGTGAATTTGTTTAGTGGCAGCCAGAATAAACTGCTTTCTGCCTTAATTTATATGTGGAACAGTGTATTTTACATCCGAGGAGGTGCAGATATTTATTTGACAGTTATGCGGTCATACTTGAGTTATTGGAGTGTTTTTACTGGATTATTGCTTTTTGTTTTCACAGTTTTGAGCAGACACTAAGTTGAAGTCCATAAAATGTCTTCTAACATTGGATCATTTAAATAAAAACATGGTGACTTTTCAGAATTGAAACAATAAACGTGTCTTCAAAAGCTTTTTTTTTTTATAGCAAAATGTTTAAACTAGCTGCACTGTGCTTTCTTTTGCTACCTAAGTTAGCATTAATGGAGGGAGGAGGACTATTTCCCTTGTGGCATAATGATGCCACTGACAACAGAAGTAGAGAAATCCTAGACGACAAAGTACAATTCGAAAATAATTCTGTTAAATGACCCAGCTGTCAGCCGATCAGGTAGTAAGTACCTTATGAGACCAGATGGGGGAGACGTGTAAACGCTGCAGCTGAGGATCCACAGCATGTGTTTATGCAGGAAAATACCTTGCTTTTATACAGTTGTAGCCCTGGTTCCCATCAATAAATAAGAAGGACTTATTCAACTCTTTCAAATGTTTTTATTAAAAAAAATGGACACAAAGTACACGTATAAAAACACTTGAATTTCTAACTTCTAAGAATATTGTACAATTTTAACAGTTCCTTTATAAGAACCTGTCTACAAACATGGCTTACCAACTAAATAAAATTTCTTCTTTATCATATTACATTTACTTTCAAGTCTTCAAGTCAAGGTCTCAGCATTATGGTCATGTTAAGGCAACTTAAACCCCTCACTGATCCTAAATCTGTGATCAAACTCCAGGACTGTGGTTATTGTTTATTTGCATTGACCGGTTAACACTAAACTCCATCTAATGTTTGTCGTTCTAACACCTGATCACGGTTACATATTCTTTTAGAAAATGAAGTGGTTTAGGTAACGCGTGAAACTCAAGCTTTTGCTCACTTCTGTTCAAGTAACAGCTGATTGGAGACTTACAGGATTCATCAAGTATTAAAGGTCTCTGTTTGACATGGCACAGGCAAAATCCATGCAAGCTGCCAAACCCTGGTGCCGCGACATACTCAGGCTCACTTTGATGCAAACATGGCTGGATTTCAAGCACGCGTGGATTTTTGGGGCCTCAGATCACAGTCCCTTTGGTGGTGAGCTGAGCTGTAGAAGGCAGTGTCCCTCGCTGGCCGTCCTGTACGCGCCTCAGACTTGGCAGAGGTTGTAGCAGGCCGGAGGTATAGGTCGCTCCAGCACATTGTCCCCGTCCACCTCAAATACGTAATCGCAGCGGTGTGCGATGAGAGGGGCGTCGGACAGCGCCACGCTTTGGTTACCAAAGGAGATGACAGTGTCCCTCTGTGGGAGAGAGGCCAAAGGTCCAGTTAATACTAGGTAGTAGAAGTACTTCATCGACTCACTGGGTGAATGCGGCCGTGGAAGCGTTCGCCTCCTTACCCGGCCGCTCCCGTTGTTCGCCGCCGCCGTGGCCACCGCCGCCGCGGCAGCAGCTGCTTTCTCGAAGTCCTTCTTGCATATGTGAGCCATGATCCCGGCTGCCAGGGCGTCGCCGAGAACGTTGATCATGGTCCGGAAGCGGTCGCTGGGGAGGAGACAGAACAACGGTTAGCGCACGCCCCCTCGAATGGTGTCCAGTTTAGAGTTCGTCAGTGGGACTCACAGAACCCAGTCGATGGCCACAATCAGCGAGATGTCAGCCGGCGGCAACCCCACAGAGGTCAGGACGATCACCATGGTAACCAGGCCTGCCTGCGGAATCCCAGCCGCCCCGATGCTGGCTGCCGTTGCTGTTATGCTGTTGACATGAGAGTGAAGACGTCAGAGGTGTGAAAGGCAATCGTTCCAGCGCAGAGGGCAGCGGGCTTCCTCTCACCTGATGGTGACCAGCTGGCCAAAGTCCAAGTCGTACTCATTGACCTGAGCGATGAAGATGGCCGCCACTGCCTCGTACAGGGCGGTCCCATCCATGTTGATGGTGGCGCCCACCGGCAGCACGAAGCGGGCGATCTGCCGGTCGACTCCGCAGTTCTCCAGAAGACACTTCATGGTGATTGGCAGAGTGGCGGAGCTGCAGGGGGAGCAGGAAAAAGGGCGTGAAGGGGGGTCGTCACCGCACAGACCGGGTGACTGGGGAACGCCCGCTCACCTGGAGGACGTGGCCAGTGCAATGACCAGGGCCTGCAGCAGCCCTCTGATGAAGGGGAAGGGGTTTTTGTGCGTGAAGAAGAAGTAGAAGAGCGGCAGCAGGACCAGGCCGTGCACGAACAGGCCGGACAACACGGTGATGAAGTACATGCCCAGCTTCTCCCCCAGGTGGGCCGGGTCGTGCATGTCCAGGATCTTCCCCGCCACCAGGAACACGATGCCGAAGGGGAAGTACCTGCAGGAGGGCAGAGAAGAGGTGAGAAACTCCTCTCTCTCGTTTTCTGTTTCTCAGTTTGTCCTCAGCCTCAAACACCTGCTGTTCTCTCAGGCACTAAATGTTCTTGTGGCTGAATGGGGGAAATCCCTGCCTCCTACAGCTATATAAAGCTATGCTGGTCAAACATACAGTATGACGTCATCCAACGTCCCTGAGTATCTGTTCTCCCTATTCCACTCACACCAGCGTAATCCACCAGCTGACGCACACTGACGGTGGCATCTACTTTTAGACATAATCTGTCTGTCGTTCGCAGTCTTTTTCTGGATGTATGTGCGTAACAGTCCATGTGTGTGTGTGTGTGTGTGTGTGGGCTCCCTACCACATAGCCGCGTTGATGATCTTCATGACGCACTCGTTGATGCACTGGCACACGTTGACCAGTGGAGCTCCACGTTCTCCCATCTTTCCCAGCAGCAGACCTGTGGACACGTAGATCATTCCACTCAGTTGTTAGCAGCTGTATCAGAAACCTAGACCCACCCACACATGAATATGACGTCTATATGATCATGTGTGACTTTCTCACCCATCGTGGCCGAGAAGATGACGATCCCCAGGACGTTCATGCCTTTGCTGGTGCTGGGGACAATCTTGTACTTGATGTCGGGCGCGGGCGTGATCTCCAGGAAGACTGGGTGGCCCAGGTGAGGGTTGTGGTAGTCGGGCATCACATACACATAGTTCACCTGCGACTCCTTTATGTTGGAGTTCTGCACGATGGGCACCAGATCTGTTCGGTACTGGAGCGAGGCAGAGGAGAACACGTGTATCAATGAGCTGTCGAGTTCGGACTGATGAGCTGCGAATTACAGGCTGAATTCCCCTTCACTCACCTGTTGAAACGTTGCTTCTATCAGATTTGATGGAATCATGTTCCTGTGAAATGTAAAGGAAAATTACTTCTTCACTACAATATACAACCTGAAAACATATATATTGTGATGATTTGATATGACAGCCCGCATCAGTACTGGGTCTGTACTTAAACCACACTCAGGCACTAAATGTGACCCTGAAGGCATCAGGTATGAGGCAACAGGTAAGAGAAGGTACAGGCCTCTAAATGATGATTAGTGCATTAGTGGAGCTGTGCCACACACACACACACACACACACACACACACACACACACACACACACACACACACACACACACACATACACACACACACACACACACACACACACACACACACACACACACTGCACAGGCGCCTTCTGAGAAAGTGCAGGCTTAACAGATTGCAATTAAGTGTCTCCATAATCTTGGCCACTGTGCTGCAGCAGTGACGCTGCAACTCTCTGCTGCTGTTGCTTCATCTTTTTTGTGCAGTTCCGAAGCATCACTTGAACATCAGACACATCAGTTCACCAGCATTCTGCTTGATGATTCTTGTTTTGCTGTCATTTACTTTAACTTTCTTTTGTGGCCTCCCTGTATTTCACTCATATGTTCAGGACGCTTTACTGGCTGAGGATGGAACATACAGTATAGGACGTTTTTCTTGGTTGAAATGAATTGTCAGCTCCTGGGATCGAATTGATCCTTTTGGGATTTTGGGATTAAGAAACTCCCTCCTCAACAAAGCCCAGGAAGTACACATGGCTTAAACAGGATTTGAATGATTTGTTATGGTTTTCCCCACAGCTAATCATTATACAAGGCACTATGAATGAGTGAATGTTGACCTTTTGCCTTTTCATTATTGTATTATCATCTACCTGATGAGGTCCAGCAGGGCGTCAGCAGAGGTCATCACAGGGCCTGAACTAACATGATGACCCTCTTTCTCTGATCCTGTCCCCGGGTGAATGATGAGCACCAGGACTATGCCGACGATGACGGCGATGAAGGTCGTCCACAGGTAGTAGGTGATGGTCAGGACTCCCAGACGACCACTGGCCTTCGTGTCCATGGCTGAGAGGCCGGACATAAGACTGGAAGGAAAGCGAGGCTGATGAGCATTGATATAATAATATATTGATGTTGAGCTGAGTGTGGCCCAGCGTTGGGGAGCAGCTTTCTCACCTGGAGGTGATGAGAGGAAGAATCAGCATCTTCAGCATCCTCATGAGCAGCTCCCCAGGGAAGGAGAAGTAGATCTTGGCCTGCAGCACAGAGAAACCAAGCATTGTGTCTACAGTTCGATAAGTCTCTAGGTTTATTATCATTCAGTGACTCGACCACATCCACTACATGTGGAAACAATGAATGAACTCTAATGGTGTTAGTTAATAAGATGAACTAAATCTGATTTAGGCTATTGTTGTTTGTGCTGCCTTTGTCCTTCTTAGAGTAAGTTGTTTGGCCTGTGTGTGATTATTCCCATCACTTCTTAATGCACTACAGTGTATAGCCAATAAATAAATCAACCCTGTTTGGTTTAGGCTTTTTAAAGCCTTTACCTTGTGTTTGTGTGGAGCTGCTGGTGCACAAGGTTAAACTTCAACCACACAGTGATTGACCATTTAGAGCATCTTACATCATCAGCACAAAGCTTGTAGTGGCTGTAATTTAAATGCATATGGTGAATATTTCTGTCCCTGTTGCACCAACACTTTCCTGTTTTACCCAGTACTATTACATAACTGACTTACCTGCAGTTCCAGAGCCTCAGATTTTAAAAAGACCAGCTCATGTCCCTTCCTGCTTCTTGAATGCTGTGCTAATTTCTCATTTCCCTGAACACACTTGATATAATTGAAGTACATGTGAATGCCATCTTCCTTTCATCCATACTGTACCTGTGTGGACAGGTTGAGCGAGCGGAGGATGAATCCCAGCACGCAGCCCATGAGCACGGCGAACACAGAGAGCGTGAGCAGGCCGTTCCTCTTGCAGTAGTCCTTCACGTACTCCCTGATCTTCACCGATACCATGTTCTTCACAGAATTCCTTAAACTCTCCATCCTGACTCAGGCTCGGTCTGTGTCCCAGCAGCCCCCACCCTCCCCCCGACTGAGGCCGGGTGTCCGGATCGCCTGGTGAGCGGGCTGTAGCGCGACGTGTATCCCACAGGAACCGAGGCAGAGGACGGCCGGCGGATGTGGTGGAATGTGGGTCCTGTCTCACATTGAGGAGCTGATCCAGTCTGAGAGGAAGCGTTCACTAACTGATTCCTAGTAGAGCACTGCTTAAAAGGATTATCCCCCTCCGATGCTAACAGAAAGGCTTATTAGAGACGCAAGCCCTCAGCACTGATTAGCTCCTCCATTCATAGCTCACTGTGAGTCCATGCTGCATGCCTCCACTTTGTCATCATAAAGTGCTTCACTGAACATAGGATACGGCTACATCTAATATTTTATTCGACATGAGAATCCAGCATCGTCTGTAATAAGTCTGAACAAAATATAAAAATAAAAAGTCTCATTTATAAGAACAGCATTTTTAAATATGTTATTGTTTCATAGTTTCTTTCTAGGGACATAATGATGAGTGGAAGTTGTATAGTCTAGTAAAGTAAAGTAGTTTAAACAGTGCAGGCAGGATTACCTGAGGTCAAAGGTCACACCGGTATCAGTCCTTGATGTTCAGAACATGTCCTGACCCTTGACCTGCTGTGATGTAATGTCGTAAGGTCTGAGGAGGACACGGGTGCTTAGACAGTGAAATAATGCTGCGTTAGCTCTAGGAAACAGGAGTGAACCAGCAGGTGTCAGTGTGAACTTCAACCCAGCAGCAACGGTCTGTGCCATAAATATGACAAAAATAAATCATTTAAAGAAAGAATATTAATGTTTTAATATTTTATGACTGTGAGACGAGAAACTGATGAGGCTGCATATTGTCACTGACTCTTCATGTGAGTGTGTGGATTCCTTGTTTTTTTTCTGTAACCGCTCACGTCACAGTCTGTGCTGACCTGGAATCAGACCCAAGATGGAGGCCGTTCTGTCTGACGAGCTGAAGAGCTGCCTGCGTCACTTGAAACAATTCCAATAACATTCAATCCTTGACCTGAACAAATTCACCGAATGGCAAAAAGCGACACGTGGACATTTGACTAACTTAGTTCTGAAGAAAGAGCTGGACAATGTTATTACATCATTAAACTGCCATTAAAGTTCCATATAATTTAAAAGTTATGCTGCTTTAAGAAGAACAGTGTATGATGTGAATATATGTGAGGGTTTGTGTTTGCTCGGTTTCCTCTTCAGCAGCTGCAGTTGGTTCCTGCTGTAACAGCTCAGTGTCTCTGACTGAGGAGGTTTTTGTACGGCGCTAAATCACTGTGTGAACTCTCCACTACTATGACGACTCTGACAGTAATAAACTGCAGCATCTTCAGCCTGAACTCCTCTGATGGTCAAAGTGAAGTCAGAGCCGCTTCCACTGCCACTAAACCGATCTGGAGTCCCTGATTGCAGCTTTTTTACAAAATAGATCAGGAGCTTTGGGCTCTGACCAGGTTTCTGTTGGTACCAGAACATACCCTCATCACCATCATCCCACTTGTGAACAACTGGGTTGGTTTTACAGGTGAGTCTAACAGTGGATCCTGCAGTGAACAGCGCCACTGGAGGCTGAGTCGCCGTCACCTGACCACTGCATCCTGCAGACAAAAAGCAACCATTGATTTATCAGCAGAAATCAAGGAGAGAAAAAGCAGCACATCATGTTTGAAGCCTTGCTGAGTGAGTGAACCTGTAAAGCAGCAGCAGAGCAGCGTCCAGATGAGGATGGTGATGAGAGTCATGCTGCTTGTGCTTCCTGCTGTGTTGACTGACACATGTGAGTCCTGCAGTGTTGAACTCACACCACTATAAACCTTGTGAGTTCACTGGAGGATCAGCTGATGATGCAAAGCCTCCTCTATGGAAATGACTGGTCTGCTCTCAACGCACTCAACACAAGGCGGGAAACAGCATCAGGACAAACTGCTGGATTCATCACATTTAATATTTTAATGCGACAGAGGAAAACATTTTTTGAAGCTGAACTTGTGTTTTTTTCATTTGTATCAATTGGATCAAAGTTTTATCTCTGTGGTTTGTGGAACATGCTTTTCTGTTGTTTAAAATAATCCATGTTTATTAATTTGCATTAATATTGTTTAAATTACATGTTAACTCAGAATAATTATCAGGTTCCATGAGTTTTATGAGTCTGATGATACATAAAGTAAAACTGAAGCAAAGGAAGCAACAACTGAGTGTTGTTGACGGTGCAGGAGGTTTTTGTACGACCACTTCATGACTTTGTATCACTGTGGTTCACGTTTGGTGGAGGAACCAAACTCATCGAGTTCTGTAAGTACAAGACTTTTCTAATTTATACAAGAAAATCATTTTACAATGATTACATTTTTCAAAGCTTGAAATTTTTAAGACAGATTTTTTTCTGTGAACAATATTTTATTCATTGAGCTGTCATTGTGTTGACTACTGGGAAAACATTTACATTTTAGATTTATTCATGCTAAAATTGAAAAAAAAAACATTCATTGGATGTTTGGCATTTTATATTAAGCTCTTCATGATGTTTGGTTTTAAATTATTTTAAGGAAAGACTGTTAACATATTTCTTGTTAGATGATTAACACTTCTATTTGTCATTTTTAATGAAATCTTCCCACTTTCACAAAATTATTTGTAATAATATATAGTATTATATATATTAATAATAATAAATTAACGTTTTTATGTAATGATACTTTGTCTTTATTTATTCTAATATTAAGAAAAGGAAGTGAAACAACCAGATGTTGAAATGTCCGTTCAACGTTCCTCATCTTCTCATAGTTATTTAGCATAAAGTCCAGATGATATCATTTGTAAATGATGAACACGTTCCGTCCTATCTCTAAGGCTGAGTGACTGTTGACCTCTGTGCTGCGTCCTAAGCGTGTGCTGCTCAGCTGTCTGTCCTACACTGGACCTCAACCTGCTCCTTGTGTGTCTCTGCTCTCTCCTCCAGCTGGTCCCGTGGTCAGACCCTCCGTCTCTCTGCTTCCTCCGTCCTCTGAGCAGCTCTCTGGGGGCTCGGCCACGCTGGCCTGTCTGCTGAGCGGCTACTCTCCTCAGGGAGCCGTGGTGAGCTGGGAGGTGGACGGTAGCGAGGTGACAGAGGGCGTCCAGAGCAGCTCAGAGGAGGAGAAGAACGGACGCTTCAGCAGCAGCAGCACCCTGACCCTGAGCCAGGAGCTGTGGAACAAGAGAACCCTGTACACCTGCAAGGTCCTCCATCACGACCACAGTCAGGTCCAGGTCTTCCACAAGAGCCAGTGTCAGGACTAGAGGAGCTGTGTGTGGGAGAAGAGGAACAGACCTGCTGCTCTGAGCAACATGAGTTTAATGGAGTGAAAGGAAAGCTTCATGTGAGAAACGTGTGGAGCTCCATGAATGTGTGTCTGCTTAATGAGTGACCTGATGATTCTTGACTTTGACAATAAAGCTTCTACTGATATTAACTTTGTGTGTGTTTTGGTAATAAAGAAGAAAAATAAATCATGTTATAGCATTAGCTGTTATTGACCAGCATCGATACACACACTTGGTGTGAACGTGTAGTGTTTGTTGGTGGAGCTGCCGTCAGCTCTGAGTTCACTGATCTGTGTCAGAGTCACTTCCTCTTCTGAGACATAAATTACTGTGGTTTCACAGTTTAATATAATTTAATATAGGTTTAACATAAAAACTGGGAAAAATAGTTAATGAAAAATATTTAATTTAGATTTATATGGTGAGTTTCTGTCCCAGAAGCTACAGTGTGTTGTTCAGTCGTATCATAAAGTCACAGCTGCAGCACAAAAAGGTGTTTGTGACTGAGGGTTGTTGCACGACTCTGTATCACTGTGAACACTGGCCCACATATGCTCCCATACAGTAGTGATGTCCTGCATCTCCAGCCTGAAACCCACTGATGGTCAGAGTGAAGTCCGGCTCTGATCCGCTGCTGCTGAAATGACTGGGAGCGTCAGACTGACGTGTACTTGATGATAAAACAGTAGTTTCGGAGGCTGTCCAGGTTTCTGCAGGTACCAGCTGAGATCAGCATCAACTTCTGAACTGGCCGTACAGCTCAGAGTGACATCTGTCCCAGAGCTACAGCCTCGAAGGACGGAGACTGAGTCACCGATGGTCTGGCTCCTGATCCTGGAGACGCAGACAGAGAATGAAAGGTGAAGCAGGACGAGGTTCAATGACCTTCATTCTACGTGAAGCGTCTGAAGGTCCTAGAACAAACACTACAGTTCTGGTCACCTTGAAGCCCGAGCAGCAGCGACGCCAACAGTGGAGTCAGTGACAGCATCATCATGGTTGACCTCAGTGCCAGAGAAAGTGCAGCGACGCGTCTCAGTGGTTCATGTTAAAGTGGATCAGGAGCAGTGACGCACAGCAAACATTCAAAACAAACTGATACCGGTGACTGTGTGGTTTATTACTCAACCAGGAGCTGTTTATTAAATGAAGCCTGTCACTGTCATAGTTAATATGTTGTTTTATGTTGTACTTAGATTATTTAGTTCAGTGTTGGATCTGGTCTTTCTGTTAGAAGGTGACGACTAAAGACAATACATTTCTTTAACAAACATGAAAAGAATGATTGATGAAGGAATTAGAAAGTCAACAAAAACCTTGTGGAGCTCTGCAGATTGATGTGGATGTGACTTGTAGCTGTGATGCTTCTGGTTGTTGACACTGAACAACCTTGGACACATGTGGTGATTATAAATATTTAAAAAAGGAGAATCTATTTTAAAAGTTTAACTGTTGTTCCCTTTAAGGGTCACTTATTAATTTAAATTCATAAGAATTTCACAAACAACATCGTGACATGTAGTGAGAGTTGGTTAAGATTAGTTAGTTAATGAGAATCTCTAACATGTTTGTTGAGTTTAGTTTCATCACTGAGTTTAGTGTCTGTGTCAGAGTTTGTTCCTCTTCAGCAGCTGCAGTTGGTTCCTGCTGTAACAGCTCAGTGTCTCTGACTGAGGAGGTTTTTGTACGGCCGTAAATCATTGTGTGAACAGATCGACACTGTTTAAAGTGTTTGTTTATACTGCAGTTGTCTTCATCGCAAAGACTCTTAATGGTAGGTCAGATGATTTTTTGTCACGTCAGGAGAATTTCTTCACTGTGCTTCATTTTCAAACAGATCAGTGACTTTGTTCGCCATTCATTTATTTTACATGTAGTGAAAACGACAGATGACAAAGGTTTTAACTGCTTTAAGTAAATGAGTCACACCTTCTTTTCAGTCAAACCCTGGAGACCAAGTAAAGCTGCATGGTAGAAACTGCCTGAGGGGATGTTTCTGTTTTATTTATATCAGGGTTGTGTTCACTGGACCGTTCTTCCTCATCACAGTCTTGTCGTCGACCATTTGCACCTGCAGCAGGTTGTTTGTAACTATAACTATGTTTGTGACTATAAGGACATCATCCCAACCAACAATGTAGTAAGGCTGCTCCACAGCGTCTGCATTCTAACGTTAATCTACTGCACAGAGCAGCCACACAGTACTTTAAGGAGTACTTTAAGTCTTCCTCCCAGAAGGTTTTGATGATGGAGGCGACCACCGATGGACCACCTATCTCTCAAGAGAGATAGAGACTATCTCTCGATACCATAGAAGCAGCCATGGGGTACTGCAGCAAAGCAGTCCCAAAGGAAGGAGGCACAGGTCCAGTAATCAGGTCACGCTGCCACAACCAGCGCATAGGGAGCACAGCCACAGTTAGAGGAGGTGGCAGCGAAGGGGGCGGGACTTAAGGGAGACTCACGTGCTTTGCTGCCCTTCCACCTCGTCTCCTGCACACACATACATCCAGCTTCCTTCTCTCCATCATTTCTGCAGCTCTCTGCCTTTCCCTGTCATTGTGCCAACGTTAAGAGTCCCTATGCTCACATCTATGCTGCTTCGTTTCCTATTCTCTGTCTCTACAAAAACCCTTCTGCCTCCTCTCCTTCTTTGACCAACAGTACAGTTAATCAGTTTCCACCGGCACCCTGTCAGTTAACATCATCGGTGGCGGGCTTTTGTTTACCCGGACGTCGACTGATCCAGCATGAAATTCTTATAGACGATTTGTTTTTGGCAAGTTTTACGCCAAAAGCCCTTCCTGACGCAACCCTCTCTATTTATCCGGGCCTGGGACCGGCACAGAAGTCACTGACTTGGCTAGATTCAATACAGTAAATAATAAAACTAAATAAATCAGAACTCTCCTCTTAATTGTTGTCGATAGTGATTCAGTCCAATGAACCACTTCTTGTATAAAATGGTGGATAGAAAATCCACCATTTTCAGGCACATTCTTTTACCAGGTCCACAGAGCATCCACCACCACCAGCCTCAGACACTGACCTAAAACCTAATAAAACATGATTAAACATACAGTAAGTGAGACAGTACAAAAGAACTTTATGTGCACGCTACAAATAGAACTAATGTCTATTAATGGTGAAGCACTGAGCAAACTGACACAATTGGGCTGAAATCGACTCACTCCTCAAAATATTTGACAATTAGCAAACAAAAGAGATAAATTAATACTTACACAATGGTTAAAAGTCTAAACATAAAAGCTGAAAATAATGAGAGGTATGATGTGGAAAAGAACTATTGGAAAAAGAAAATAAATTAAAAGTAGAAACAGATCTGAGTAAATTGCAAACTGACACACAAGTCTTTCAGATGTTTATATTGATTTAGTGAAAGTATTTTTTGCTTTGAAACTAATAAATAAAACCTGTTACTGTAATGAGAATCTACAGTAAAATGTTTGTTGAGGCCAGTTTCAACTGTCTCAGTTTTTCAGTGTCAGAGTTTGTTCCTCTTCAGCAGCTGCAGTTGGTTCCTGCTGTAACAGCTCAGTGTCTCTGACTGAGGAGGTTTTTGTACGGGGGTAAATCACTGTGTCAACACCCAGGCACTGTTTATCTCATGAGCACCCTGACAGTAATAAACTGCAGCGTCTTCAGCCTGAACTCCTCTGATGGTCATCTCAGCGTTCACACCATCTCCTTTACCAGAGAATCGGGACGAAAATTCACTAGTAGGTTTTGTACCCAACTTAATAACCAGTTTAGGAGCTGAACCAGTTTTCTGCTGGTACCAGTTGCTACAGGAGGCTGAGTCACAGTCACTTGGCTTTTAACTCCTGGAATTAAGAAATCAAAACACTTTCAATTAATATTCAATATGTTTGTCTTCACATATGTGTATAAGTCGACAGTGAGTAAAACTATGAGTTGTCTGAATTACTAGTTCACTTTGGTGTTGTTTACCTGTAAAGCAGCAGCAGAGCAGCGTCCAGATGAGGATGGTGATGAGAGTCATGCTGCTTGTGCTTCCTGCTGTGTTGACTGACACATGTGAGTCCTGCAGTGTTGAACTCACACCACTATAAACCTTGTGAGTTCACTGGAGGATCAGCTGATGATGCAAAGCCTCCTCTATGGAAATGACTGGTCTGCTCTCAACACACGCAACACAAGGTGGGAAACAGCAGCAGGACAAACTGTTGGATTCATCACATTTAGCATCTTACTAGGAGAACATTACATTGTTTTGCACAGACTCTTAAACTGTATGTAGCTCAGGCATCTTTTGTCGACTGTGCTTCACTTTTGGAAGAGTTCCTGCACAGTGACTTATCATCTTACTGGGAAAACAGCACAGTGTTTGTTTATACTGTAGTTGTCTTCATCGCAATCAGTTGATTTTTTTGTCACGTCATGAGAATTTCCTCACTGTGCTTCATTTTCAAACACTTTTCAGTGACTTTGTTCACTGTTTATGTATTTTACATGTAGTGAAAGAGACAGATGACAAAGGCTTTAAGTCTTTAAGTAAATCAGTCACACCTTCTTTTCAGTCAAACCCTGGAGACCAAGTAAAGCTGCATGGTAGAAACTGCCTGAGGGGATGTTTCTGTTTTATTTATATCAGGGTTGTGTTCACTGGACCGTTCTTCCTCATCACAGTCTTGTCGCTGAGAGGACATTAAACAATGTAAAGAGAGTTTATAGCTGATCCCCAGTACAGAGCATGGAGTTCTGTCACACATCACTTGTACAGCAGTGGTCTGTTCTGTTCTGCCTCTGTCCTACACATTATCATGTGGAGTTGGTAGAGCAGACTCGAAAACAAGCAGAGCAGCACCATTACCCAGTCCTTTGGAGGCATTAACAGGTGTATGATGCTCCCTGCTGGTCAGACTCAGTTACACTTTATTTCAACATTTTTCAAATGCATTAACGTTGTTGTTTGTTTTCTTTCATATATTCTGACTATTGTGGGAAACATTAAGTAAAAGGTTTTTAGACAAGCAGTGATTGCAGTGCTTTTATTGTGGTCAAGTGTGAAAATAGTGTGATGATGGTAAAGCTTTTGGAGTCGTCCTCGACCAGACTTTCTTGTGTATGTGTAGCAGTGTGTAACAAAAGGAGATTTTATAGGTAGTTTATCAGGAATGGAAAACATCCTTCAATGTGTGACTCGACGTTCACATGTCTTTGTAGAAGAAAAACTGCTGAATAAAAGACAGAAAAGAAGAAAATGAAGAATTAAACAATAAATGAAGGTCTAAATATAAAAAGTGAAATTTAGGACAGGTACTGTTGTCACGGCTCAACATGAGCGAAGAGCGAAGACCCGAACGCACAGCTCGGGAGACAGGACTTAGAACAGAACAGGGTTTATTGGTATCAAACCCAAACAGCAGGCAAAAACCTGAGTCAAGCAGGCAATCGTCAAAACCAGTAATCAAAAGATCATGAAGCTGCTTGAGAAATACAAGATCTGAGTGTCATTCTCATTTTAGTTGCATTAATTATTTTGTATAGTCCCCCCTCATCACATGTATTGTAATCACCTTGTATGCATTTCTGGTTTTCACATAATGGTGTGATCCTATATCTTCACATCTGAGTGGTCGTGATGCATTTGCTGACCAATCAAAAAAAGTTTGAAAAGAATGATCACGAGAAGGAAAAATCTGGGAGCCGGCTCTTCGGATTCACTACAAAGCATCGGCTCTCATAGACGAGGCTTTTGTGCGTGCCACATCACTAATTTTAGTATCCAGCGAAGTTAGAGCATTGGTTGTGGAGTGATACAATAAAACTTTAAAACATAAATTGTATCGTTACCTTACTGGTAAAAACCCACTCATATATGTAGGTATGTACAGTAGATAGAGGTTTTGCAGCTAATTGTGAAAAGCTACAATAACGCGTACAGTATCACGCGTACGTATTAAAATGACAGCTGCTCAGGTAACACTTTTCCCAGTTCAGCACAGAGGATAAGCAGTATGTGGTGATTTCTGAACTTTATGTGGCGGCTGAGGGGGAGCATGACCTCGATCTTAATGAGACGCTGCTGTTTTTAAGGCTGAAAATTACAAAGCAGCAGGCGAGCGCGGATGTGGGCATTGTCAACTATCCTCTGAATACAATATTAAGTAAAATCAGACAAATATTAAGTAAAATCAGACACAGACAACAAGAAACAAAGTTGGACACTGGGAGAGAATGTGTCATAGTAAAGCAGTGAAAGAAGCACAATATTTCCTGGGTGCTGTCGTAAATTCACAAAAGAATGATGAACAATGGACAGTGCATACAATATTATCAGTCACAACATCGGTCACATATTCACAGTTTTCCAGAAACCTTTTTACAAAAACTTTTTTACCCGCCCCGCTGGAACCCGCTATGAGAAAGGAAAGCTGAGCTTTTAGCCCCAGAACAAAGTCCACCCCCACCACATCCACGTCTTAATACCCGAAAGGCACACTCGACCCTCCTGGAGGCAGCCGCCTCTTGTCAAACACCACTCTTTAGTTTTTATCCACCAAAAAACGTTTTTTTAAATAAAAGTCTTTTTGTCACAGGATTCCAGACTCGGTTGTTTCATTATAGTTTTCCACCAGGTCTTTAATGGAATCAAAATTATTGCGCCGACAACATTCTAACGCCTGTGTGATCCCCTTGACTTTACCCGCTCCATGTGGACGTTCACTTCCGTCTGGCGTAGCCTGTCGTAAAAGCGGCTATAAAAACATTGTCGCTCCTGTTGAGGCGAGACACGACCCTCTCGCTGCTGCAGTGCTGAATCAGGGATCACAAGATTGCGGACAGTGTCTATGACTAAGGTTTTGGAGCGAGTCAGAACCAGGGAAACCAAAGTAATGAATGAAAATAGGCACTGTAGGCAAAAGAAAGAACTATGTATCAGCGTGACAGTGAGTGTTAGTTGAGGTCTGTGTCAGAGTTTGTTCCTCTTCAGCAGCTGCAGTTGGTTCCTGCTGTAACAGCTCAGTGTCTCTGACTGAGGAGGTTTTTGTACGGCCGTAAATCATTGTGTGAACAGATCGACACTGTTTATATAATGGTAACTCTGACAGTAATAAACTGCAGCATCTTCAGCCTGAACTCCTCTGATGGTCAAAGTGAAGTCAGAGCCGCTTCCACTGCCACTAAACCGACCTGGTGTCCCTGAATGCAGCTTTTTTACATAATACATCAGGAGCTTTGGGCTCTGACCAGGTTTCTGTTGGTACCAGGACATAGCCTCCTCACCACTAGTCCACCTATAAACAGCTGGGTTGGTTTTACAGGTGAGCGTCACAGTGGATCCTGCAGTGAACGTCTCCACTGGAGGCTGAGTCACCGTCACCTGACCACTGCATCCTGCAGACAACAAGCAACCATTGATTTATCAGCAGAAATCAAGGAGAGAAAAAGCAGCACATCATGTTTGAAGCCTTGCTGAGTGAGTGAACCTGTAAAGCAGCAGCAGAGCAGCGTCCAGATGAGGATGGTGATGAGAGTCATGCTGCTTGTGCTTCCTGCTGTGTTGACTGACACATGTGAGTCCTGCAGTGTTGAACTCACACCACTATAAACCTTGTGAGTTCACTGGAGGATCAGCTGATGATGCAAAGCCTCCTCTATGGAAATGACTGGTCTGCTCTCAACACACAAGCAGTTGAGGGATTTTTGTGTTTTGAAGATTTTGTTTACAATTAGTTTTTTTTGTTGTTTGTTTATCGCTGATTATATAATTCAAGAATCTATTTAGATTGTTTTCTTGTAGTAATTTTAACTGATGGATTAAAAAAAAACTAAAGAAGGAGATAAAATTATATTGCTTCATGAAAACTAATAGTTTCTATGACTGTTGTCATAAAATGAACTAGAATTAAAGAAATAAATACTTTTAAAATTACATTAATTCTTTTACTTATTGTAGTTTGTCATAGTATTAATTTTATGATGTTACTGGAACAAACCAGGTCTGTTCTCATTGGACAGAGTCTTGTTGACAGTGCAGGAGGTTTTTGTACGACCACTTCATGACTTTGTATCACTGTGGTGGACGTTTGGTGGAGGAACCAAACTCATCGAGTTCTGTAAGTACAGAGATTTTTACTTTGTTCAATATTTAGCAGTAAATTAATCCTTGAATTTGTTTGTTTGACAGCGTGATCAATGTTAACTTTTGAATGTTGCTAAAATGTATTATTTAATCAAAGGTCAGTTCAACTTGTTAAAATGTCAGCAATTATTTAAATAAGATAAAGAAAAGCCATATGATCAAATGTTTTCATTATTATACAAAATATGTGTTTTCGAAAGTTTACTATCTCATGGTTACAATCTTCAAAACTTATTAACTATCATTTGTATTTGAGGCATTTGAGGTATTTGAAAGAAATTCAGGATTTTCTATTACTAATAATATATAATTTATTTTTTACAAATGATTGTATCCGTAAATGCAGCTGGTTGTTGAGTTGATGCTTCATTTATTCTACATGTAGAGAAAAGGAAGTGAAAGAGACAGATGACAAAGGTTTAACCGTTAAACACTAATGTTTCAGTTCAGTCACTTAAAACAACAAAATGATCAGTCGACTTATTAACTGTCACATATTATGAAGCAGACATGAAAATATGATCAAATATTAGGATTCATTGTCCATTTTAGTTGTTGGACCCTTGAATCTGGTGATGTTGTGATACTGAGTGACTGATAGCAGCAACAGTAGAAGCAGATGTGTTTGATGGAGTGCAGAATCGGAGGTTTTGCTGCTCGTCACACCTTGATGTGAACCTTCTCTCTCTCTCTCTCTCTCTCTCTCTCTCTCTCTCTCTCTCTCTCTCTCCTTCTCTCTCCTCTCTCTCTCTCTCTCTCTCTCTCTCCTATCTCTCCTCCATGGGTGTGGTGCCGCCCACCCTGAGCGTCCTGCCTCCCTCCACACAGGAGCTGGAGCGGGGCAGTGCCACAGTGGTGTGTGTGTCCAGTGGGGGCTTCCCCTCCACCTGGAGTCTGGCCTGGAAGGTGGGGGGCAGCAGCTCCTCAGGGGGGTCGCACAGCCCAGAGGTCCTGGGGACGGACGGCCGCTACGGCAGGAGCAGCACCCTGAGCCTGTCTGCAGAGCAGTGGAGGAAGGCGGGCTCAGTGAGCTGTGAGGCCAGTCTGACTGGACAGAGCCCTGTCACTCAAAGCCTCAACCCTGACCTCTGCTCTGAAACAACAGCCACTCTGTGCTGAGGCCAAATGTGCCTTTACACACAGATCACACATGATCAGTGTGATGTGATCTAAGGTTATTCAGCAGTTTGTGTGTCTTTACAGCTTTTGCACATTGTTACAGTCACATGTTGGACTTTTGTGCTTCTGCAAAACAAATAAATATTTGATGCTCTCATGCTGTATCTGCTCGTTGTGTTTAATGAATAAATGATTCTCAAGTGTATTAACTAACAGCCCTTGTTAAATAGCTTTATTAAATCTCATGCACAGACATCAGACATGGAGACTTCATCATGGCACAGATTTCAGTGTGACTCAGTGGAAAGTGTTCAATCAGGCCGTGACAGCAGAGTTTAAACTCTGAGGAGCAGTGAAGCGTCACAATCATGCAAACTCCCCACCCAGGAAGACGAACACACACCTGTTACAGTGAAACTGAAAGAGCAGAAGCAGCAGCAGCTCATCTCTTCACCAACATGTGCAAAATAAACACATCCTCAGAAAACGTAGAGTTAGTTTGTGTAGATTATTCAGGAGGTGCTTAGTTAACAACAGGCCTCACATGAGGAGCAGCAGCTCTGTGCTGGATTAACACCATGTTTAATGATAAAACAGTGAGTTATGGTAAAATTCACACAGTTTTATGGACATGATGTTGATGGTTTAGAGACTTTACCAGCATCTTTGGTTGAAGGTTTAATCCCCAACTTTTGAAGCACTTTATGTTGTTTCTAAATCTCTGTCTCCACAAGCATCACGGTGGTGCGGTGTGTAGCACTGTCGCCTCGCAGCAGGAAGTGGGTTTGATTCCCGGGTGCCTTTCTGTGAGGAGTTAGCAGGTTCTCTCCATGTCTGTGTGGGTTCTCTCCGGGTTTCCGCCTTCCTCAGTGATTGGCTCCTCTACATTGCCTGTAGTGTGTGTCTGAGTGTGTGTGAATGGTTGTTGGTCTCTGTGTGGCCCTGTGATGGACTGGTGACCTGTTCAGGGTGTACCCTGTTTCTGGCCCTCAGCTAGCTGGGATAGGCTCCAGTTCCCTGGGAAGAAGCTGCCTAAAATGGCTGGATGTCTCCACAAACATGAGTCGACACCAAAGATGTCACAGTTCAGACCTCCGTCCTCTTTCCTTTTCTGTGTTCGTTCCTGTCTTCTTTGTCTAGCTTGTCTCCTGATTAATGATTTATGTAATAATAAATATATATCAGTAAAGTAACATAACATAGAAATAAACATAAATAAGGGCACAAATCAGATTAACACATGTCAATAATTGTATTAATAACAATTACATTAATAATAATCTTACAGAAAGTGCTTTTTCTGATACTTGGATACACTTATGTTTGTGTATTTATATGCACATAAGTAAATAATGTTACAACGCTGTGCAGAACTGGTACCCAATTGCAGAAAAGCAGGCAGGCAATGAGTATGTCCACAGTATTTAATAAAACAAGGGAGTGTAACACAAAATGGCTTGCAATGGCAAGGTACTTAACAAGTTGCAACTAACAAAAGGAGCGTGCCAGGGCACGGTAAAAAAACAAGCAGCTGGAAATACAATAGGGCCGGTTCCTCTTAAACCAGCAGTCTATGAACAAAAAAACAAGAGGCACATGAAGCATGGCAGCAGGTTCAAAAAGGCAACTTACGTCAGACCTGTGTCAACTTGGACAACCTACTTTGTTAGTTAGTTAGTTAGTTAGTTAGTTAGTTAGTTAGTTAGTTAGTTAGTTAGTTAGTTAGTTAGTTAGTTAGTTAGTTAGTTAACAAAAACCATGTGGAGCTCTGCAGGTTGATGTGGATGTGACTTGTAGCTGTGATGCTTCTGGTTGTTGACACTGAACAACCTTGGACACGTGTGGTGATTATAAATATTTGAAAAAGGAGAATCTATTATTATTTTTTTTTATTTTTTTAAGTTTAACTGTTGTTCCCTTCAAGGTTTACTTAATTTAAATTCATAAGAATTTCACAAAAAAATTGTGACATGTAGTGAGAGTTGGTTAAGATTAGTTAGTTAATTAGAATCTCTAACATGTTTGTTGAGTTTAGTTTCATCACTGAGTTCAGCGTTTGTGTCAGAGTTTGTTCCTCTTCAGCAGCTGCAGTTGGTTCCTGCTGTAACAGCTCAGTGTCTCTGACTGAGGAGGTTTTTGTACGGCCGTAAATCACTGTGTGAACACTCCACCACTATGGTAACTCTGACAGTAATAAACTGCAGCATCTTCAGCCTGAACTCCTCTAATGGTCAAAGTGAAGTCAGAGCCGCTTCCACTGCCACTAAACCGATCTGGTGTCCCTGACTGTAAGGTTTTCACCCAATATATCAGGAGCTTTGGGCTCTGACCAGGTTTCTGTTGGTACCAGGACATACAGTCAGCATTATTCCTCCTATAAACATCTCTGTTGGTTTTACAGGTGAGCGTCACAGTGGATCCTGCAGTGAACGTCTCCACTGGAGGCTGAGTCACCGTCACCTGACCACTGCATCCTGCAGACAAAAAGCAACCATTGATTTATCAGCAGAAATCAAGGAGAGAAAAAGCAGCACATCATGTTTGAAGCCTTGCTGAGTGAGTGAACCTGTAAAGCAGCAGCAGAGCAGCGTCCAGATGAGGATGGTGATGAGAGTCATGCTGCTTGTGCTTCCTGCTGTGTTGACTGACACATGTGAGTCCTGCAGTGTTGAACTCACACCACTATAAACCTTGTGAGTTCACTGGAGGATCAGCTGATGATGCAAAGCCTCCTCTATGGAAATGACTGGTCTGCTCTCAACACACTCAACACAAGGCGGGAAACAGCATCAAACTTGGATTAATAGCATTTATTATCTTACCGGGAAAACAGCACACTTTTTTGTTAATACTGTAGTTGTCTTCATTGAAAAGACTCTTATTTGTTGTTCAGACTTTTGTTGTCACTTCATGAGAATTTCCTCACTGTGCTTTATTTTCAAACACACATCAGTGACTTTGTTCACCGTTTATTTATTTATTTTACAGGTAGTGAAAGAGACTGATGACAAAGGTTTTAACTGCTTTAAGTAAATGAGTCACACCTTCTTTTCAGTCAAACCCTGGAGACCAAGTAAAGCTGCATGGTAGAAACTGCCTGAGGGGATGTTTCTGTTTTATTTATATCAGGGTTGTGTTCACTGGACCGTTCTTCCTCATCACAGTCTTGTCGTCGACCATCTGCACCTGCAGCAGGTTGTTTGTAACTATAACTATGTTTGTGACTATAAGGACATCATCCCAACCAACAATGTAGTAAGGCTGCTCCACAGCGTCTGCATTCTAACGTTAATCTACTGCACAGAGCAGCCACACAGTACTTTAAGGACACACACCGTCTTCCTCCCAGAAGGTTTTGATGATGGAGGCGACCACTGATGGACCACCTATCTCTCAAGAGAGATAGAGACTATCTGTCGATACCATAGAAGCAGCCATGGGGTACTGCAGCAAAGCAGTCCCAGAGGAGGGAGGCACAGGTCCAGTAATCAGGTCACGCTGCCACAACCAGCGGATAGGAAGCACAGCCACAGTTAGAGGAGGTGGCAGCGAAGGGGGCGGGACTTAAGGGAGACTCACGTGCTTTGCTGCCCTTCCACCTCGTCTCCTGCACACACATACATCCAGCTTCCTTCTCTCCATCATTTCTGCAGCTCTCTGCCTTTCCCTGTCATTGTGCCAACGTTAAGAGTCCCTATGCTCACATCTATGCTGCTTCGTTTCCTATTCTCTGTCTCTACAAAAACCCTTCTGCCTCCTCTCCTTCTTTGACCAACAGTACAGTTAATCAGTTTCCACCGGCACCCTGTCAGTTAACATCATCGGTGGCGGGCTTTTGTTTACCTGGACCACGACTGATCCAGCATGAAATTCTTATAGACGATTTGTTTTTGGCAAGTTTTACGCCAAAAGCCCTTCCTGACGCAACCCTCTCTATTTATCCGGGCCTGGGACCGGCACAGAAGTCACTGACTTGGCTAGATTCAATACAGTAAATAATAAAACTAAATAAATCAGAACTCTCCTCTTAATTGTTGTCGATAGTGATTCAGTCCAATGAACCACTTCTTGTATAAAATGGTGGATAGAAAATCCACCATTTTCAGGCACATTCTTTTACCAGGTCCACAGAGCATCCACCACCACCAGCCTCAGACACTGACCTAAAACCTAATAAAACATGATTAAACATACAGTAAGTGAGACAGTACAAAAGAACTTAATGTGCACGCTACAAATAGAACTAATGTCTATTAATGGTGAAGCACTGAGCAAACTGACACAATTGGGCTGAAATCGACTCACTCCTCAAAATATTTGACAATTAGCAAACAAAAGAGATAAATTAATACTTACACAATGGTTAAAAGTCTAAACATAAAAGCTGAAAATGATGAGAGTTATGATGTGGAAAAGAATTATTGGAGAGAGAAAATAAATTAAAAGTAGAAACAGATCTGAGTAAATTGCAAACTGACACACGAGTCTTTCAGATGTTTATATTGATTTAGTGAAAGTATTTTTTGCTTTGAAACTAATAAATAAAACCTGTTACTGTAATGAGAATCTACAGTAAAATGTTTGTTGAGGCCAGTTTCAACTGAGTTCACTGTCTCAGTTTTTCAGTGTCAGAGTTTGTTCCTCTTCAGCAGCTGCAGTTGGTTCCTGCTGTAACAGCTCAGTGTCTCTGACTGAGGAGGTTTTTGTACGGGGGTAAATCACTGTGTCAACACCCAGGCACTGTTTATCTCATGAGCACCCTGACAGTAATAAACTGCAGCATCTTCAGCCTGAACTCCTCTGATGGTCATCTCAGCGTTCACACCATCTCCTTTACCAGAGAATCGGGACGAAAATTCACTAGTAGGTTTTGTAGCATAGTAAATAACCAGTTTAGGAGCGGAACCAGTTTTCTGCTGGTACCAGCTCACTCTACTATCTCCATCTGAATAAACATGAACCTGTGGGTTGGTTTTACAGGTCAGAGTGACTGTGGATCCAATAGAAGCTGTTGCTACAGGAGGCTGAGTCACAGTCACTTGGCTTTTAACTCCTGGAATTAAGAAATCAAAACACTTTCAATTAATATTCAATATGTTTGTCTTCACATATGTGTATAAGTCGACAGTGAGTAAAACTATGAGTTGTCTGAATTACTAGTTCACTTTGGTGTTGTTTACCTGTAAAGCAGCAGCAGAGCAGCGTCCAGATGAGGATGGTGATGAGAGTCATGCTGCTTGTGCTTCCTGCTGTGTTGACTGACACATGTGAGTCCTGCAGTGTTGAACTCACACCACTATAAACCTTGTGAGTTCACTGGAGGATCAGCTGATGATGCAAAGCCTCCTCTATGGAAATGAATGACAACACACGCAACACAAGGCGGGAAACACCATCAGGACAAACTGCTGGATTCATCACATTTAGCATCTTACTGGAAAAATATTACATTGTTTTGCACAGACTCTTATACTGTATGTAGCTCAGGCATCTTTTGTCGACTGTGCTTCACTTTTGGAAGAGTTCCTGCACAGTGACTTATCATCTTATTGGGAAAACGGCACAGTTTATACTGTTGTTGTCTTCATCGCAAATACTCTTATTTGTAGGAAAGACGATTTTTTTTCACGTCATGAGAATTTCCTCACTGTGCTTCATTTTCAAACACTTTTCAGTGACTGTTTTATTTATATCAGGGTTGTGTTCACTGGACCGTTCTTCCTCATCACAATCTAGTGGTCGACCATCTGCTTCTGCAGCAGGTTGTTTGTAGCAGAGCTCTGACTCACGTCATCACCATGGCCATCAAGACCATAATAATCAACACCTTTAAACTGAACACATGTGGATGAGTCCAGTGAAAATCACCTGAGAGGACATTAAACAATGTAAAGAGAGTTTATAGCTGATCCCCAGTACAGAGCATGGAGTTCTGTCACACATCACTTGTACAGCAGTGGTCTGTTCTGTTCTGCCTCTGTCCTACACATTATCATGTGTAGTTGGTAGAGCAGACTGGAAAACAAGCAGGGCAGCACCATTACCCAGTCCTTTGGAGGCATTAACAGGTGTATGATGCTCCCTGCTGGTCAGACTCAGTTACACTTTATTTCAACATTTTTCAAATGCATTAACGTTGTTGTTTGTTTTCTTTCATATATTCTGACTATTGTGGGAAACATTAAGTAAAAGGTGTTTAAACAAGCAGTGATTGTGCTTTGATTGTGGTCAAGTGTGAAAATAGTGTGATGATGGTAAAGCTTTTAGAAGCCGCTTTGCTGAATTACTCTCCTGAATCCCTAAAAGGTCAATTCAGCCCTGGATTGTTTTATTAGGACACAGCAGCTGCCATGGACTCTCATGTGGTGAATAATGGGCCAAACAGCGGCTTTATTGCAAGGGCCAGTTTTAGCGCTCAGTCGCATGAATTTCATCTCAGCCCAATACACGCGGACAATTTTTTTCTGCGAGAGGCTGCTCTTAAATTCTGTTAATTTAAGAATTAAACTCACAAGAGCCAGCAACGCCTTCTGTTTAATGCACGTCGTGCTGGGGGCTTCTCTGTTTGTGAAGGAAGTAACCGGTGTCCCCTGCTAACACTTGGACACTTGTCGGTCCTGACCAAACTTTTTCTCGGGGTTCTGCCCAAATATGTTGTTACAGGCCTGGTTAACCATAAGGCTTTTACCAGGAGTACCATGAACCCTTTCAGGTTTATACACGCAAATATTGAGTTTTTAGCTTTATGCAGAGACGAGAGACAAATTTGTGGGAAAAGCGCTGCATTTTGAACACGGTGCCTCTCTCAGGGAGTATTACAGCTTAATCACCGCTACAGGGCGACGCCTGAAAGACCAGCTCTGTGTTTCAACAGATGTGGCTACTGGAATAGGTTTATACCTTGAAGGTAAATGAATGAGCTGACAGGAAACTACGGTTTCAAGTCAAAGTTGAATAAGGAAAATAATGAAGTCCAGATAAGTTCATTAAGATACACTATGGAAAATGAAGCCGAACACATATTCAGCTCATTCACCTTCAGCGAGGAAGGGGGCAAGAACAAGTTTGACATTGTGTTAAGAAAATATGACGAGTATTTCTTTTCCAAGCGAAACGTGATCCACGAGCGAGCTTGTTTCTACCAACGAGTACAGCAAGAATCTTTTATAAGAACCTTATACGACCTGTCAGAACATTGTGATTTTGGACAACACAGAAATGAACGCATACGGGACATGATAGTTGTGGGCATCGTAGATGAGGAGCTGTCGCGCAAATTGCAGCTGATGTCAAGTCTCACGTTAGCGCAAACAATTCAAAGTGTAGCCAGAGTGAAGAGGTGGCTCCAAGTGCACCAGCAAGACGAAGCAAGTGCTTCAATACAAGAGAACGCCCAAAAAAATACAGATATGAAGCAGAAATGGAAACCTAAAAGGAAAAACGAACGAGGTGAACATAAATGTGCACAATGTGGTAAAATCAGACACAGACAACAAGAAACAAAGTTGGACACTGGGAGAGAATGTGTTATAGTAAAGCAGTGAGAGAAGCACTTTTTATTTCCTGTGCTGTCGTAAATTCACAAAAGAATGATGAACAATGGACAGTGCATACAATATTATCAGTCACAACATCGGTCACATATTCACAGTTTTCCAGGAACCTTTTAGAAATTTTTTTTTTACCCACCCCGCTGGAACCCGCTATGAGAAAGGAAAGCAGAGCTTTTAGCCCCAGAACAAAGTCCACCCCCACCACATCCATGTCTTAATACCCAAAAGGCAAACTCGACCCTCCTGGAGGCAGCCGCCTCTTGTCAAACACCACTCTTTAGTTTTTATCCACCAAAACGTTTTTAAATAAAAATCTTTTTGTCACAGGCAATGTCGTGTTGCGCAGCAGTCAGGATTCCAGACTCTGTTGTTTCAATATAGTTTTCCACCAAGTCTTTAATGGAATCAAAATTATTGCGCTGACAGCATTCTAACGCCTGTGTGATCCCCTTGACTTTACCCTCTGCCTTTAGGCCTCTCAAGCCGCTCCATGTGGACGTTCACTTCCGTCTGGCGTAGCCTGTCGTAAAAGCGGCTATAAAAACATTATCGCTCCTGTTGAGGCGAGACACGACCCTCTCGCTGCTGCAGTGCTGAATCAACGCCACCTCGTCTTTCAGAACAGTGAAGTATTTTACTTTCCCGGCTTCCTGAAAATAACAGCTTGAAAAACTATTCAGGCGTACGCACTATTTCAGTCTAAATTACATTTAGCTTTCCCCGAAAATTGCAAGATCTAGAACAGAGGAAAGAATCCTAGCAGCCAGGGAGCCCACACACCTTCAGTTCCAAGAGGGCAGGTGTTTTGATCCAAGCCACCCACACAGAGCCCTCCAGGCACAGCTGCAACAGCCACAGAGACAGCACCCGAGGTCAGAGTGGGTCACAGTGGGTCAACGCTGTCCGCCCCATGAGAACCAGGGGCAAACACTCCCCCTGGTGGGGGGGAGTCCACCACCCCCACACGAGCAGAGCGGGGCCTACCCCATTGGCCCGACCCCATCCCCTGGCATCACACCGGCCTGCAGCACAAGGCCAGCAATTGGTGGGGTTCAGCAGAAAAGACACCACCCAGGCAGACGATCAGTGAGTGTGTGGAGCTAAAGTGCACTGAAGGTGGGTGACACATCCAGGAGCACGACCGCTGGCTGACGGTGTGTCCCCCGGACAGTGCCCCCCCTAACCCTAAATGTCTTTTTGCAGTTAAAACTGGGTGGTGATCTCTCCACCAGGGCCAGTGGGCGAGGCCACAACTGGCCTCAGCCCCAGGCACCAGTGAAAGAGTCCACCCTCGTCCCTAAATGTATGTGTATGTGGCTAAGTATGAGGAATTTTGGGAGATCGCCAATTCTCCGAGGGGTCCAGCAGACAGAGCCATCAATGTAAAGGCTCCGTCCACTGGCCCCCCCGGAAGGAGCCCCCAGATTC
The DNA here is from genome assembly GCF_900634795.4 of Betta splendens. Classification (NCBI taxonomy): domain Eukaryota; kingdom Metazoa; phylum Chordata; class Actinopteri; order Anabantiformes; family Osphronemidae; genus Betta; species Betta splendens. The sequence goes on along the minus strand of NC_040900.2, from coordinate 6,790,573 downwards.
CTGGACAAGTGTGTATGACTAATGCAATTAAAACTGCAGAGCATCCCACTTGGGAGGGACGGAACCACTTCCCAGTAGCCCTGGTCCCTCCATCAGCAGGACGTCCTTCGCAGACCTAAGTGGATGAATGTGGAGAAATGTAGTTGGGAAGCAGAGCACCAGGGTCCGCAGAGCCAGGTTCCCGACTGGCTCTGCTACCCATCTCACCGCCCCCCACAACCCCCAGCCAGGAAGAGACAGCCGAGACCCAGGGACCGCAGTACTACTGCCCAGGCGCCACACGCAGCTCAGCCAGAGCCATCCTCACCCTTCTTTCACACTTACCCAATCTCTCACACAAGTATGCTCATGCTCGCCCCATGTAGTGCTACACTCAAACCTACACACATACTCTGCGGTTGTGCATTGAGGGCCAACCTCCGCCCAGGGCCCAATGAAGGTCGTAGCCCGAGTAGTCCGCCAACCCCCCCCCCAAGCGGAACCGAGCAGTTACCAGAAGACGTCAGACCGCTAGGGCAGGCAGCACCCCGCCCGAGCAGGGGCAGCGCCCCAGGGGAGAGACACCCCTCCGGGCACAGGCAGGCACCCTCGGAGGGACTCCTCCGGACACAGGTGACTCAGGTCTCCACCCCCAGGTCCGCCCCCCGCACACCGGCAGGGAGGCGCGCCTCCGCTCCCCGGAAACAGGCACACGCCAACCCTCCAAATGGCCCTACTCCGGCACAGGACCACAGGTCTCAGCAGCCACCACACCCCCACCGCAGGGGACCCATGCGGCCAGCCCTGAATCCACCAGTCCTGTTGTCCAGGTTCCTTAGGTAGGCAGGAACCCCCAACCACCAGTTACCCCCCCCACCACTGTGCCAGACATGACGCAGCACCCGAGCTCCACATCCTTACCTGGAAATGGAATCAATCAGAGTACAGTTTTGGTCATTGATTTGATGAAGCAGACAATGTGTCTAAGGTGGTATAATCTAACAAGCTGTTCAGGTACTGAGTAATGCTTAATTTTTTTTAGTTTTCCAGTTCATAAGGATGATTTACTTTGCGACACAGAGGGCAGAAAGAAGTGTGTGTGATGAGTTTGTCTCTAGATCAAGCCCACTTAGATCTCCTAGAAGACAAAGTGCAGGGGCCGCTGGGATTGGACAGCTTAACTGGGTTGACAGGTGTTCACATACTCTTTGCCAAAATTGCTGTTCAGGTGAACATGACCAGAATGCATGTAGGAATCTATCTGCTGTGTTATCTGTAAAGTGAGGGCAAATATTTGAGTTTGTGAGACCCATTTGGAACATCCTTTGTCCTGTATAGTGAGTTCTATGAAGAATTTTGTATTGTATTAGTTGTAAATTTGTATTTTTTGTCATTCTGAATAAATTAGAACACATATTATTCCAGAACGTGTGATTAGTGGTGATGTTGAGATCAGCTTCCCATTTAAAGATCGGAAGGCTCACTGTCTGATCTACATTGGAAATTAAGATATAGATTTTGGATACTGTCCTTTTCCCTCATATATCAATAAATCGCTCTATTACTGGTGGTGGTTGCATGTGGATGGGAGTATTCTTACTTTTTGCATTAAGTATTGACTTTAATTGTTGGTATTCTAAGAAATTGGCACTAGTGATTTCATAGTGGGACATTAGTTCTTCAAAAGAGGTAAACTTGACTCTTGTGAAAACATGTTTCAGATTTGTTATCCCTTTGATATGCCAAGTTGGAAAGTTTATTACCTTTTTGTTTTGTATGATGTCTGGATTGTTCCAGAGAGGTGTGTTTTGGCAAAGCGAAGACCGATTAATTTTAAGAAAATCCCACCAGGCTGTCAGAGATGCTTTTATGCTAATGCTCTGGTAACAACTATGATGTTTGATTTTGTTGCTGATAAAGGGCAGATCTGCAACTTTAATATTTCCACAAAATGTTTGTTCAATGTCTATCCAGGAGGAGTTTGCTGGCATGGGTTTTATCCATTTGTGGACATCGTTCAGTCTATTGGCAAGAAAATAGTGGTGGAAGTTCTAGGCCGCCGGAGCATTTGGATTTTTGTGGAGTTTTTAAACTAATTCGTGGTGGCTTGGTTTTCCACAAAAACTGTGACATGTAGGAGTCTAATGTCTTAAACCACGCCTGGGCTGGCTGAGTTGAAATCATTGAGAATATGTAATTAATTTTGGGCAGGATCATCATTTTTATGGTGGCAATTCTTCCCATAAAGGAAATGGGTAAGGACTGCCATCTTTTGAGGTCGGCTTCTATTTGTTTTAATAATGGATTGTAGTTTAGATCAATAAGCTCTGATAGCTTAGGCGACAATTCAATGCCCAAGTATTTAATGTTCCCTGAATGGAGTGTGGTAGAAGAGATGTTAGTCACCTTAAGGTTAAGTGGTAGCACTATACTGTAGATATGGTCCAGTTAATAGAGTATTCTGAAAGTCCTGAGAATTCATCTATGAGGCTGATAGTTGTAGGAAGACACGTCTGTGGCTCCAGGAGAAACAGTAACACATCGTCAGCATATAAACTCATTTTATGATTTACTGATTTGGTCGATATTCCAGTAATTCCTTCATGCTGTCTTATAGCTGCGGCTAGAGGTTCAAAAAATATTGCAAATAGTGATGGGGAAAGTGGGCAGCCCTGTCTTGTCCCTCTATGCAGATTAAACCGTGGTGAGATCTGGTTGTTTGTTCTGACTGCGGCGTTTGCTGAGCTGTATAAAATTTGGATCCAGTCTATGAATGATGTCCCAATGCCGAATTTGTGCAGAGTGGCTAAAAGAAACTTCCAGTTTACTCTATCGAAAGCTTTTTCTGCATCTAAGGAGACGATGGCTGACTCTAGTTTATGGGTGGTGAAATAATCAATTAAATTAATTAGTCTGTTCATATTGTTTGTTGACTGTCTACCTTTAATAAAGCCTGTTTGATCAGAGTGAATTATATATGGAGTGATTTTTTCTAATCTTCTAGCAAGTGCTTTACACACTATTTTTAGATCTACATTTATTAGTGAAATTGGTCTATAACTCGATGGGAGTGTAGGGTCTTTTCCTGGTTTTTGGAGCAGGCTTATGAAGGCAGAATTCATATTTGTGGGTAATGAATGCTGTTGTTTAATTTCAAATACCATTTTGTAAAAGCTGTGTGCCAGCATGGACCAGAACTCCTTATAAAATTCAGTTGGGAATTCATCTGGTCCTGGAGCTTTTTTATTGGGCATCTCCTGCAGAGCTTCATGTAGTTCTGCCAAAGATAACAATGAGTCTAGAGTTGTGGATTGTGTTTCCTTTAGCTTTGGCAGTTCTAGTTTATTCAGAAACTCCTCTATGGCTGAGGTGGATGGATCTATTTGGGACGTATATAACTCTTTTGGTTAATAACACTGATAAAACCTATATGAACAACAATAGTGGTGAAACTTATTTTTTTAACTTTCTTTACTTTTAACTTCAACTGTTGTTCACTTAAGGGTTACTTATAGATTTTGATCTATAAGAATTACACAAAAAGCGTTAGGGATAATGTGACATGTAGTGAGTGTTTGTTGAGTTTAGTTTCAGGTCTGAGTTCAGTGTCTGTGTCAGAGTTTGTTCCTCTTCAGCAACTGCAGTTGGTTCCTGCTGTAACAGCTCAGTGTCTCTGACTGAGGAGGTTTTTGTACGGCACTAAATCACTGTGTGAACAATACACTATCATCGCCACCAAGCTCACCCAGACAGTAATAAACTGCAGCATCTTCAGCCTGAACTCCTCTGATGGTCAAAGTGAAGTCGGAGCCGCTTCCACTGCCACTAAACCGATCTGGTAACCCTGATTGCAGATTTTTTACATAATAGATCAGGAGCTTTGGGCTCTGTCCAGGTTTCTGTTGGTACCAGGACAGAGCCTCATCAGGTGTAAATATTTTAACAGATAACCAGTAGAAGATTTAAGGATTTTTGTAGTTTGTAGATTTTGTAAACATTCAATTTTTTTTTTGTTGTAAAAGTGTTTCTGGCTTTATCACTGATTATTTAATTTAAGAATCTATTCCGAATTTTTTAATCAGCATCATAGTGCACCTGTTTTCATGTAGTACTGTAACTTTAACTGATGGATTAAAAAAACTAAAGAAAGAGATAATATTATATTGCTTCATGAAAACTAATAGTTTCTATGACTGTTGTCATAAAATGAACCAAAACTGAAGAAATAAATACTTTTAAAATGACGGTAATTCATTTTCTTATTGTACTTTGTCATAGGGTTGATTTTATGATGTTACTGGAACAAACCAGGTTTGTTCTCATTGGACAGAGTCTTGTTGACAGTGCAGGAGGTTTTTGTACGACCACTTCATGACTTTGTATCACTGTGGTATACGTTTGGTGGAGGAACCAAACTCGTCGTTGACTGTAAGTACAGACATTTTTTTACTTTGTTCAATATTTAGCAGTAAATTAATGCTTGAATTTAGTTTTTTTTCTTGACAGTGTGATCAATATTAGTTTTTAGTTTTTGCTAAAATGTCTCAGTCGTTGAAAAGCTGAACCCAACCTGTTTAAAATGTCAGATCAATATTTATTCCATTTTTTTATATTATAGAATCTGTACATGAGGCAATTGTCTGAAATAATTTGTTATATTGCCAGAAAATTACTTTAATAAATAAATTCATAGAAAGCTCACCATAATATTAATTATTATTTGTATTTGCAACAATGAAATGAATTCTGGTTTACTGTTTAGTTTTTATAGAAATGCTTGTAAATGCAGCTGGTTGTTGTGTTGATGCTTCGTTTATTCTACATGTAGAGAAAAGGAAGTGAAAGTGACAGATGACAAAGGTTTAACCGTTTAACACTAATGTTTCAGTTCAGTCGCTTAAAACAACAAAATGATCAGTCGACTTATTAACTGTTACATATGATGAAGCAGACATGAAAATATGATCAAATATTAGGATTCATTGTCCATTTTAGTTGTTGGACCCTTGAATCTGGTGATGTTGTGATACTGAGTGACTGATAGCAGCAACAGTAGAAGCAGATGTGTTTGATGGAGTGCAGAATCGGAGGTTTTGCTGCTCGTCACACCTTGATGTGAACCTTCTCTCTCTCTCTCCTCTCTCTCTCTCCTCTCTTCTCCTCTCTCTCTCTCTCTCTTTCTCTCTCTCTCTCTCTCTCTTTCTCCTCTCTCTTCTCTCTCTGTCTTTCTTCTTATCCTCTCTCTCTCTCTCTCTCTCTCTCTCTCTCTCTCCTCTCTCTCTCTCTCTCTCCTCCAGTGGGTGTGGTGCCGCCCACCCTGAGCGTCCTGCCTCCCTCCACACAGGAGCTGGAGCGGGGCAGTGCCACAGTGGTGTGTGTGTCCAGTGGGGGCTTCCCCTCCACCTGGAGTCTGGCCTGGAAGGTGGGGGGCAGCAGCTCCTCAGGGGGGTCGCACAGCCCAGAGGTCCTGGGGACGGACGGCCGCTACGGCAGGAGCAGCACCCTGAGCCTGTCTGCAGAGCAGTGGAGGAAGGCGGGCTCAGTGAGCTGTGAGGCCAGTCTGACTGGACAGAGCCCTGTCACTCAAAGCCTCAACCCTGACCTCTGCTCTGAAACAACAGCCACTCAGTGCTGAGGCCAAATGTGCCTTTACACACAGGTCACACGTGATCAGTGTGATGTGATCTAAGGTTATTCAGCAGTTTGTGTGTCTTCACAGCTTTTGCACATTGTTACAGTCACATGTTGGACTTTTGTGCTTCTGCAAAACAAATAAATATTTGATGCTCTCATGCTGTATCTGCTCGTTGTGTTTAATGAATAAATGATTCTCAAGTGTATTAACTAACAGCCCTTGTTAAATAGCTTTATTAAATCTCATGCACAGACATCAGACATGGAGACTTCATCCTGACACAGATTTCAGTGTGACTCAGTGGAAAGTGTTCAATCAGGCCGTGACAGCAGAGTTTAAACTCTGAGGAGCAGTGAAGCGTCACAATCATGCAAACTCCACCCAGGAAGACGAACACACACCTGTTACAGTGAAACTGAAAGAGCAGAAGCAGCAGCAGCTCATCTCTTCACCAACATGTGCACAATAGAAAACGTAGAGTTAGTTTGTGTAGATTATTCAGGAGGTGCTTAGTTAACAACAGGCCTCACATGAGGAGCAGCAGCTCTGTGCTGGATTAACACCATGTTTGATGATAAAACAGTAAGTTATTGTAACATTCACACAGTTTTATGGACATGATGTTGATGGTTTAGAGACTTTACCAGCATCTTTGGTTGAAGGTTTAATCCCCAACTTTTGAAGCACTTTATGTTGTTTCTAAATCTCTGTCTCTACAAGCATCACGGTGGTGCGGTGTGTAGCACTGTCGCCTCGCAGCAGGAAGTGGGTTTGATTCCCGGGTGCCTTTCTGTGAGGAGTTAGCAGGTTCTCTCCATGTCTGTGTGGGTTCTCTCCGGGTTTCCGCCTTCCTCAGTGATTGGCTCCTCTACATTGCCTGTAGTGTGTGTCTGAGTGTGTGTGAATGGTTGTTGGTCTCTGTGTGGCCCTGTGATGGACTGGTGACCTGTTCAGGGTGTACCCTGTTTCTGGCCCTCAGCTAGCTGGGATAGGCTCCAGTTCCCTGGGAAGAAGCTGCCTAAAATGGCTGGATGTCTCCACAAACATGAGTCGACACCAAAGATGTCACAGTTCAGACCTCCGTCCTCCTTCCTTTTCTGTGTTCGTTCCTGTCTTCTTTGTCTAGCTTGTCTCCTGATTAATGATTTATGTAATAATAAATATATATCAGTAAAGTAACATAACATAGAAATAAACATAAATAAGGGCACAAATCAGATTAACACATGTCAATAATTGTATTAATAACAATTACATTAATAATAATCTTACAGAAAGTGCTTTTTCTGATACTTGGATACACTTATGTTTGTGTATTTATATGCACATAAGTAAATAATGTTACAACGCTGTGCAGAACTGGTACCCAATTGCAGAAAAGCAGGCAGGCAATGAGTATGTCCACAGTATTTAATAAAACAAGGGAGTGTAACACAAAATGGCTTGCAATGGCAAGGTACTTAACAAGTTGCAACTAACAAAAGGAGCGTGCCAGGGCACGGTAAAAAAACAAGCAGCTGGAAATACAATAGGGCCGGTTCCTCTTAAACCAGCAGTCTATGAACAAAAAAACAAGAGGCACATGAAGCATGGCAGCAGGTTCAAAAAGGCAACTTACGTCAGACCTGTGTCAACTTGGACAACCTACTTTGTTAGTTAGTTAGTTAGTTAGTTAGTTAGTTAGTTAGTTAGTTAGTTAGTTAGTTAGTTAGTTAGTTAGTTAGTTAGTTAGTTAGTTAGTTAGTTAGTTAGTTAGTTAACAAAAACCATGTGGAGCTCTGCAGATTGATGTGGATGTGACTTGTAGCTGTGATGCTTCTGGTTGTTGACACTGAACAACCTTGGACACGTGTGGTGATTATAAATATTTGAAAAAGGAGAATCTATTATTATTATTAATTTTTTTAAGTTTAACTGTTGTTCCCTTTAAGGGTCACTTATTAATTTAAATTCATAAGAATTTCACAAAAAAATTGTGACATGTAGTGAGAGTTGGTTAAGATTAGTTAGTTAATTAGAATCTCTAACATGTTTGTTGAGTTTAGTTTCATCACTGAGTTCAGCGTTTGTGTCAGAGTTTGTTCCTCTTCAGCAGCTGCAGTTGGTTCCTGCTGTAACAGCTCAGTGTCTCTGACTGAGGAGGTTTTTGTACGGCCGTAAATCACTGTGTGAACACTCCACCACTATGAGCACTCTGACAGTAATAAACTGCAGCATCTTCAGCCTGAACTCCTCTGATGGTCAAAGTGAAGTCAGAGCCGCTTCCACTGCCGCTAAACCGATCTGGTGTCCCTGAATGCAGCTTTTTTACATAATAGATCAGGAGCTTTGGGCTCTGACCAGGTTTCTGTTGGTACCAGAACATACCCTCATCACCATCACCCACTTATAAACAGCTGGGTTGGTTTTACAGGTGAGCGTCACAGTGGATCCTGCAGTGAACGTCTCCACTGGAGGCTGAGTCACCGTCACCTGACCACTGCATCCTGCAGACAAAAAGCAACCATTGATTTATCAGCAGAAATCAAGGAGAGAAAAAGCAGCACATCATGTTTGAAGCCTTGCTGAGTGAGTGAGTGAACCTGTAAAGCAGCAGCAGAGCAGCGTCCAGATGAGGATGGTGATGAGAGTCATGCTGCTTGTGCTTCCTGCTGTGTTGACTGACACATGTGAGTCCTGCAGTGTTGAACTCACACCACTATAAACCTTGTGAGTTCACTGGAGGATCAGCTGATGATGCAAAGCCTCCTCTATGGAAATGACTGGTCTGCTCTCAACACACTCAACACAAGGCGGGAAACAGCATCAAACTGTCAGATTATTAATGGCATTTAGAAAAGCCTATTTTGTTTATAGTTGTCTTCACTGCACAGACTCTTATTTGGAGCTCAGACATCTTTTATACAATAACTTATTATTTTACATGTAGTGAAAAGGAAGTGAAAGACACAAAGGTTTTAACTGCTTTAAGTAAATGAGTCACACCTTCTTTTCAGTCAAACCCTGGAGACCAAGTAAAGCTGCATGGTAGAAACTGCCTGAGGGGATGTTTCTGTTTTATTTATATCAGGATCGTGTTCACTGGACCGTTCTTCCTCATCACAGTCTTGTCGCCGACCATCTGCACCTGCAAGAGGTTGTTTGTAGCAAAGCTCTGACTCACGTCAACATAACAAGAAATACAATAAAAAATTTCCAACGTCTTCAAAGTGAAGAGTGCAGTGAAAATGACCTGCGAGGACATTCACATTTTCGAAATCAGCGATGTGAATATTATTGGAATGCAAAACTTCATAAAAAAGGCAAACTCACACCTGTTCTGGTAGAAAAGTAGAAAAAGTTCACAAAATGTTGAATCATATGCACAAAATGTTGATTCCGTTCTTTCTAGACTCCACTAATCAGCAGCATGGAGGCCCCTGCTGGCCCAGCTCTGCTCCGTTCCTGTATCACATCAGAGGTCACAGTAGTAACAAGGCTTTATACTGCCCCCTTGTGGCAGAAACCACGAATTAAATCCATCATCCAAATACACATTTATTTAAGGCCACTTTTAATACTAATTTATGTGGATGTGTTTCAATGCCAGAATTTGTTGGTTTCATGATGAACAACAACACATTTCAAACCTCTCATCTCACACACACACTCTGACTGGAATGTGTTCTGGTCCAGAGCCTCAGGGTGGAGTCCAGCCTGCTCAGCATCTGTGTCAACCTGCTTAGTACCATTTAAGCAGGTTTTATTGCATCGTGCACCGCTCTAAAGGCAAATTGTATAAAAAATTAAAATACTTTCCAGTGATTGTCTTTACGAGCGATATGAGGGACAGACTTTCTGCCCTGCACCGGCTAAAACAAACAGTCAACAAATTGTTTTTTCTGTTGTTAGTTTAAAAAAAATACAAAAACATACACAAACGTCTCATAAGCTATAAGACATTACCAATACACATGGTCACATGTTACCATAGCAACCGCAGACAACATATGCAAATGTGCCATTTCATGATTAGCTGACGTCTGTACAGGAAAGGCCACAAATAGAACAGACATGGTCGTCTGTTACTGTGACAAAATAAATATGGTGGCTTCAGTAGAGGCGTGCTGTGTTGAGTGTGGAGGCGTTCAACTCTAACGCGCTGCGATGGTGACGTCCTTAGAGCCGGAGATTCAGCGGTTGCTCTTCATGGCCTCTTTAGCAGCGAGGATGAGGGGAGTGAGGCTGGACAGAGGTTTGGCCAGCTTCAGGAACGGATGCTACAGACACACAGAAATACACCATCAACCGCTGCCAACGTAGAGTCAGGTATTAATGACTCAACAGTCTCTGAGAGATATATGGACACATTCAGGTAATATTAGAGTCTCGCTCTGGGTTGGAGCAGGTGAATGTGTCAGGTTTAGGCAGAGCTCGGACCCACATGCACAGCACAGAGACCACAGGCAGAACGTAGGGTTAAACGGTTTATTCAGAATCACAGACAATCCGGGTCATGCACAGTCAATCACGGGGCTTCGGTACCGGTGGGGCAGGCTGGTTCGGATCCGGAGCAGGCAGAGGTTCGGTAACAGAAGAGCGCAATTTTACGGTACCGTGAGGGAGCAGGCTGTCTCGTAGTCGGGCGGTCAGGTTCGTTATCCAAGAGCAATCCAAGCAGTAGTACGGATCAGGGAGTCGGCAGGAATCAGAAGTCAGGAACGGAACAGGGTCAAGGCACATGAACAGAGTAACTAATTGCTGGAAAGTGTAGTCTGGCTTACAACGATCTGGCAAGGTGTTCTGGGGCTGATGGTGCTTAAGAATGCTGAGGATAATTACTGATATGGAACAGGTGAGACTAATGACGACTGGAAGTAAAGCTGAAACTAAGGTGAGGTGGCAGGAAACCGGAAATATAATGCAGTAAGGCAGGATGTGACTCGTAGACGTGACAGAATGAAAGCGTTAGCAGTGTTGTGTGAGTGTCAGCTAGAAAGGAAGGTGGACAAGACAGTGGTGAGAGCAGCTCTGCTCTATGGGTTAGAGACGGCAGGAGTAAGAAAGAGACAGGAGGCAGAGATGGAGGCCGCAGAGATGAAGATGCTGAGGTTCTCCTTAGGAGTGAGGAGGTTGGACAGAATCAGGAACCAGCTCATCAGAGGGACGGCTCACATTGCTGCATTAGCAACAACGTCAGAGAGGCCAAACTGAGATGGTTTGGACATGTGCAGAGGAGGGATGGTGAATATATTGGTAGAAGGATGTTGGAGATGGAGCTGCCAGGCAAGAGGACGACCATGGAGGAGATGGATGTGCTGACAGAGGACATGAGGTTGGATGGTGAGAGTGGAGAAGATGTCCAGGATAGAGATGGATGGAGAAGGATGATTCGCTGAGGGGACCCCTGATGGGAAAAGCCCAAAGAGAAGTAGATTAGAGTCTGGCTCTACCTGCAGCAGTTCTCGGCCCGATCCTCGTTTCTCCACGTCCATTTCCAGACAACGGGACAAGAAGGACCTGAAGACAGGAGACAGCTTCTCTGGACTCTGGAGCTCAGGAGTCCCGTTGGTGGCGATTAAATACAGAGCCTGAACGCAGCAACAGTTTATCATCAGCATGTTTGCACAGCCACAAACATACAGACAAGACTATACATTGAAAGTTTAACCACATGATGGTGCCAGAGTAAAAGTCACTGATTAGTTTCACACAACAAGTTTTAACAAAAGGATGGAAGAAAAAAATTTTTTTCACTTTCACTTTTACTACTGTCTGTAGTACTGTAATAACCCAAAGCTGAAAATGAACTTTCCAGACAGAAAAGCACAAATAGAAGACAAACAAACTACAAAGCAAATTATTGTTAGGTCCAGTATAAACACGGATGCACCTGCAAATACGTACATTCACACAAATGCTGCATAGAAGTGGAATCCTTGAAGCTCAGTGAGGAGCCAAAGCTTTTTGCTTACTGGCAACACACTCTCTCCCTCGTGGTGAATAATGTGGTGGTACAGTTTACCAGGACGGATATTCAGACGTCTTAGTCTCAGCTTCAAGTACTGCTGTCATTTACTGGTACAGTATTAAGAATAAGAATAAGAAAACCTTTAATAGTACCACAATGGGGAAATTTTGTTTTACAACAGCACAGTATGATACAGAAGAAGAAAAAATACAGCAGCAAGTAAAAGTACAGAAACAAATCAGAGAGAGTGGGTTGAGTTGGCACAGTATAACACTAAAACAGTGATCAGAGTGGGTATGCAGTCATAAGTATATTCTACATGTACATATTGCACAGTGTTGTGACCAGCAGCCAACTCGACAACATTACAATTACTAAAATGTTAGTAATGTTTGACTACAGTACAATGGTTGTGGTGTAACATTGCATGTAAGCATTATTTAATTATGTGTAAATACATAAGCATATGTGTATGCAAGTATTAGAATTAGCACGTTCTGTAGGAATATTTTTCTTATTGATGTTAATATTAACATAATTATTGACATTACTCTAGTCAATAATGTGTTAATAATTACTATGATACGTGCATTTAATATTTTGTTTATTAATGTTATGTTACTTTATTGATTTACAAACACACACAAACACATACACACACACGCGCATGTGCACACACACACATTCCACTCGTCCAACTGCTGGCAGAAAGTTTAGAGCGACGTGTGTCGTTGCAGCGCCGTAGACCAGTTTTCACCTGATCTTCATCATCTTGTTTTTGAAGAAAATAAAAGGAGCTCCCATTGCACACGACTGACCGACTGCACCTTTAACTGGGGAATATGACCCCACCAAGTGAGACCTGCTCAACCTGGAGCCAACGCCAGACAAAAAAGTCAACCATGGAGCAGTTTAAACTGTGGACATGCTCATTAAGGAGCAGAGGTCAGACCGGCAGAGAACACAACTGCACGTCCCACACACACAATCATAAATACACACTACAAGGACAATGCGACATGTAGAAACTAAGCACAAGTAAACCGTTGACACAACCAGCACACAGCCTTAAACAGAGACAGGGAGCAGTGAGCAACCATCACTGGCAACACTGATGACAAACCAACAAAGGGGAAGTGACTGAGGAGACTTTAAATGGAGGATATGGCAACAGGTGTAAGTGATCAGCACAATCAGACCGGGCACAGACAGGAAGTGAAACGACATCACACCACAAATACACACCAGGAAGAAACTGAGGACAACATCCCCTCCAATGGCCAGAGGCTTAGATTGTCACCCCAGCCTCTAGCAGCAAATCAAGCACATTATGAAGGACAAAGGTCAGAGGTCAAAGGCACTCAGTTCTTATGATATTGGTTTTTAGGTGATTCTTACACTAATGTTTGAGGTTTTCATTAAAATTGTAATTTAACTAGAAACCCAAATGTGTGCTACAGTTGGAGAAGATAAATTTTAAAAATCCTGTTTGTGTTTTTAAATGGCACAATGACAACACATTGGTGTTTGTTGATGTTAGATTAAGGTCTGAGTTCAGTGTCTGTGTCAAAGTTTGTTCCTCTTCAGCAGCTGCAGTTGGTTCCTGCTGTAACAGCTCAGTGTCTCTGACTGAGGAGGTTTTTGTACGGCGCTAAATCACTGTGTGAACACTGGCCAACTATGAGCAGTCTTACAGTAATAAACTGCAGCATCTTCAGCCTGAACTCCTCTGATGGTCAGAGCGTAGCTAGAACCAGATCTACAAGTCAGAGCCGCTTCCACTGCCACTAAACCGATCTCTTGGATCTCTAAACCTGGGCTCTGACCAGGTTTCTGTTGGTACCAGGACATACACTCATTACCATTACTCCACTCTACTCTATCACTTAGGAAAGCTTTTGACGCAATGAAGGGCAAAAACATCAGAAGGAACAAACCTTGATGCACAAAAGCATAAAAGGGGACGAGCAGTGGACGAAGGGGCGCATCCTCAGAGCGCGTGTGTCAGAGCAATGCACCCCTTCTCCACAGAAAACGATGCTTTTTAAAATCACTCCTTCCAGTTGGAGACAAATGAGGACAACACACACGTTTACTGGAGAGTGTGCACAGAAGAGGGTCAGAGGAATGAAACAACAGGCAAAGGTCTGAGAATAAAACCTGTAGATGAGGAGTGTTGACGGCGGGAAAAGAAATTAATCGAGAGACCATCAATTCAGAATAAAGAGACATCTGACTAAAGTATAAAAAGTCGTTTTTCAATGTCTATTTAAAAAAGGTATTATATTCTGTTAAAAAGTTATTCAAAAAATTTTAAAGTCTATATTAGGAATATGTAACATGTTTGTTGAGTTTAGTTTCATCACTGAGTTCAGCGTTTGTGTCAGAGTTTGTTCCTCTTCAGCAGCTGCAGTTGGTTCCTGCTGTAACAGCTCAGTGTCTCTGACTGAGGAGGTTTTTGTACGGCAGTAAATCACTGTGTGAACAGATTGACACTGTTTATATAATGGAAACTCTGACAGTAATAAACTGCAGCATCTTCAGCCTGAACTCCTCTAATGGTCAAAGTGAAGTCAGAGCCGCTTCCACTGCCACTAAACCGATCTGGTGTCCCTGACTGTAAGGTTTTCACCCAATATATCAGGAGCTTTGGGCTCTGACCAGGTTTCTGTTGGTACCAGGACATACAGTCAGCATTATTCCTCCTATAAACATCTCTGTTGGTTTTACAGGTGAGCGTCACAGTGGATCCTGCAGTGAACGTCTCCACTGGAGGCTGAGTCACCGTCACCTGACCACTGCATCCTGCAGACAAAAAGCAACCATTGATTTATCAGCAGAAATCAAGGAGAGAAAAAGCAGCACATCATGTTTGAAGCCTTGCTGAGTGAGTGAACCTGTAAAGCAGCAGCAGAGCAGCGTCCAGATGAGGATGGTGATGAGAGTCATGCTGCTTGTGCTTCCTGCTGTGTTGACTGACACATGTGAGTCCTGCAGTGTTGAACTCACACCACTATAAACCTTGTGAGTTCACTGGAGGATCAGCTGATGATGCAAAGCCTCCTCTATGGAAATGACTGGTCTGCTTTCAATACACAAGCAGTTGAGGGATTTTTGTGTTTTGAAGATTTTGTTTACAATTAGTTTTTTTGTTGTTGTTTGTTAATCACTGATTATATAATTCAAGAATCTATTCAGATTGTTTTCTTGTAGTAATTTTAACTGATGAATTAAAAAAAACTAAAGAAGGAGATAAAATTATATTGCTTCATGAAAACTAATAGTTTCTATGACTTTTGTCATAAAATGAACCAGAATTAAAGAAATAAATACTTTTAAAATTACATTAATTCTTTTACTTATAGTAGTTTGTCATAGTATTAATTTTATGATGTTACTGGAACAAACCAGGTCTGATCTCATTGGACAGAGTCTTGTTGACAGTGCAGGAGGTTTTTGTACGACCACTTCATGACTTTGTATCACTGTGGTGGACGTTTGGTGGAGGAACCCAACTCATCGTTAACTGTAAGTACAGAGATTTTTACTTTGTTCCATATTTAGCAGTAAATTAATCCTTGAACTTAGTTTGTTTGACAGTGTGTTCAATGTTAACTTTTGAATATTGCTAAAATGTATTATTTAATCAAAGGTCAGCTCAACCTTTTAAAATGTCAGCAGTTATTTAAATGAGATAAAGAAAAGCTTTAGATTTTAAAAACCTTTTTAAGACATATGATCAAATATTTTCATTATTATACAAAATATGTGTTTTCGAAAGTTTACTATCTCATGGTTACAATTTTCAAACCTTTTTAACTATCATTTGTTTTTGAAGCTATGAAAGAAATTCAGGATTTTCTATTACTAATATTATATAATTTATTTTTACAAATGATTGTATCAGTAAATGCAGCTGGTTGTTGAGTTGATGCTTCGTTTATTCTACATGTAGAGAAAAGGAAGTGAAAGAGACAGATGACAAAGGTTCAACCGTTAAACACTAGTGTTTCAGTTCAGTCGCTTAAAACAACAAAATGATCGGTCGACTTATTAACTGTCACATATTATGAAGCAGACATGAAAATATGATCAAATATTAGGATTCTTTGTCCATTTTAGTTGTTGGACCGTTGAATCTGGTGATGTTGTGATACTGAGTGACTGATAGCAGCAACAGTAGAAGCAGATGTGTTTGATGGAGTGCAGAATCGGAGGTTTTGCTGCTCGTCACACCTTGATGTGAACCTTCTCTCCTCTCTCTCTCTCTCTCTCTCTCTCTCTCTCTCTCTCTCTCTCTCTCTCTCTCTCTCTCTCTCTCTCTTCCTTCATCTCCTCCCTCGCTCTCCTCTCTCTCTCCTCTCTCTCTCTCTCTCTCTCTCTCTCTCTCTCCTCTGTCTCATCCTCTCTCTCTGTGGTGCCTCCTCTCTCTCTCTCTCTCCTCCAGTGGGTGGTGCCGCCCCCTGAGCGTCCTGCCTCCCTCCACACAGGAGCTGGAGCGGGGCAGTGCCACAGTGGTGTGTGTGTCCAGTGGGGGCTTCCCCTCCACCTGGAGTCTGGCCTGGAAGGTGGGGGGCAGCAGCTCCTCAGGGGGGTCGCACAGCCCAGAGGTCCTGGGGACGGACGGCCGCTACGGCAGGAGCAGCACCCTGAGCCTGTCTGCAGAGCAGTGGAGGAAGGCGGGCTCAGTGAGCTGTGAGGCCAGTCTGACTGGACAGAGCCCTGTCACTCAAAGCCTCAACCCTGACCTCTGCTCTGAAACAACAGCCACTCAGTGCTGAGGCCAAATGTGCCTTTACACACAGATCACACATGATCAGTGTGATGTGATCTAAGGTTATTCAGCAGTTTGTGTGTCTTCACAGCTTTTACACATTGTTACAGTCACATGTTGGACTTTTGTGCTTCTGCAAAACAAATAAATATTTGATGCTCTCATGCTGTATCTGCTCGTTGTGTTTAATGAATAAATGATTCTCAAGTGTATTACCTAACAGCCTTGTTAAATAGCTTTATTAAATCTCATGCACAGACATCAGACATGGAGACTTCATCCTGACACAGATTTCAGTGTGACTCAGTGGAAAGTGTTCAATCAGGCCTTGACAGCAGAGTTTAAACTCTGAGGAGCAGTGAAGCGTCACAATCATGCAAACTCCACCCAGGAAGACGAACACACACCTGTTACAGTGAACCTGAAAGAGCAGAAGCAGCAGCAGCTCATCTCTTCACCAACATGTGCACAATAGAAAACGTAGAGTTAGTTTGTGTAGATTATTCAGGAGGTGCTTAGTTAACAACAGGCCTCACATGAGGAGCAGCAGCTCTGTGCTGGATTAACACCATGTTTGATGATAAAACAGTAAGTTATTGTAACATTCACACAGTTTTATGGACATGATGTTGATGGTTTAGAGACTTTACCATCATCTTTGGTTGAAGGTTTAATCCCCAACTTTTGAAGCACTTTATGTTGTTTCCAAATCTCTACAAGCATCACGGTGGTGCGGTGTGTAGCACTGTCGCCTCGCAGCAGGAAGTGGGTTTGATTCCCGGGTGCCTTTCTGTGAGGAGTTAGCAGGTTCTCTCCATGTCTGTGTGGGTTCTCTCCGGGTTTCCGCCTTCCTCAGTGATTGGCTCCTCTACATTGCCTGTAGTGTGTGTCTGAGTGTGTGTGAATGGTTGTTGGTCTCTGTGTGGCCCTGTGATGGACTGGTGACCTGTTCAGGGTGTACCCTGTTTCTGGCCCTCAGCTAGCTGGGATAGGCTCCAGTTCCCTGGGAAGAAGCTGCCTAAAATGGCTGGATGTCTCCACAAACATGAGTTGACACCAAAGATGTCACAGTTCAGACCTCCGTCCTCCCTTCTTGTCTGCGTTCGTTCCTGTCTTCTTTGTCTAGCTTGTCTCCTGATTAATGATTTGTAATAATAAATATATATGAGTAAAGTAACATAACAACATAGAAATAAACATAAATAAAGGCACATATCAGATTAACACATATTAATAATTATGTTAATAATAATTACATTACTAATAATCTTACAGAAAGTGCTTTTTCTGATACTTGAATACACTTATGTTTGTGTATTTATATGCACATAAGTAAATAATACTTAAATGCGATGTTAAACCACAGTCATTATAGTTAAACTTTACTAATAGTTATAACAATAAATGACAGCTAAATAGCTGAGATTAAGATGTCTGTACTGTATATCAATCATGGTGTATAGTTTTCCACTACAAAGTTATTATTTATTATAAGTTATTTATTAAAAGGAACCCAGCAGACAGCGCTGTGTTGTGTTGTGGGTTCTACGAACAGGTGTGTGTCAATGTGCGAAGAAGCAAAAGAGAAGATGGAGAATAAAGAATTGTAAAAGTACAGACATGTCTGGAGACTCATTGTGGAGACTTATTGTGATACAAGACACCACATTTTGGCGACGGGGATGGGATATGTTTACTGCTTTGCATGTTTATGCATTAAGGGTAACAGAGTTACTTCAGAGGCTCAAGTACGAGAAGTGGGATGTGCTGGAGGAGTAGAGGGCAGGTGGAGTGGTACAGTAAGCCCTGTAAATTTAGCTCCTTGCAGATTGCTTGAGCTTCAACAGGGGGCAGTGTGATGGTGAACCTCCAGACGTAAACAGCCTGAAAAAACGAAGGTGGATGAGGGAGATTTAGCGTCAGGGTCGGCCTGAAAGGCGGCAGCAGAAGATTAGAGAGAAACGTGTGGAGCTCCATGAATATGTGTCTGCTTAATGAGTTACCTGATGATTCATGACTGTGAGAATAAAACTTGCTCTTATACAAAACATGATGGTGTGTTGTCATCTTTTACAAGTTACAGACAAGTAACTAAAAACGATCCTCATGTCTAAATAAAATTTAAAATGCCAGGGACCAGTGTTTATTTAAAAAAGAGATCACAATAAAATGAATGAATCTGTATTAATCTTCTTATTCAGTCTTTTGTGTTTGTTGAGGTTAGTTTCAGCTCTGAGTTCAGTGTCTGTGTCAGAGTTTGTTTCCTCTTCAGCAGCTGCAGTTGGTTCCTGCTGTAACAGCTCAGTGTCTCTGACTGAGGAGGTTTTTGAATGGCGCTAAATCACTGTGTGAACACTCCACCACTATGGTAACTCTGACAGTAATAAACTGCAGCATCTTCAGCCTGAACTCCTCTGATGGTCAAAGTGAAGTCAGAGCCGCTTCCACTGCCACTAAACCGATCTGGTGTCTCTGACTCTAGATTATCTACATAATAGATCAGGAGCTTTGGGCTCTGACCAGGTTTCTGTTGGTACCAGTACATACACTCATCATCACTAAAACAGCTGTGTTGGTTTTGCAGGTGAGCGTCACAGTGGATCCTGCAGTGAACGTCTCCACTGGAGGCTGAGTCACCGTCACCGTCACCTGACCACTGCATCCTGCAGACAAAAAGCAACCATTGATTTATCAGCAGAAATCAAGGAGAGAAAAAGCAGCACATCATGTTTGAAGCCTTGCTGAGTGAGTGAACCTGTAAAGCAGCAGCAGAGCAGCGTCCAGATGAGGATGGTGATGAGAGTCATGCTGCTTGTGCTTCCTGCTGTGTTGACTGAAACATGTGAGTCCTGCAGTGTTGAACTCACACCACTATAAACCTTGTGAGTTCACTGGAGGATCAGCTGATGATGCAAAGCCTCCTCTATGGAAATGACTGGTCTGCTCTCAACACACTCAGCACAAGGCGGGAAACAGCATCAAACTTGGATTAATAGCATTTATTATCTTACCGGGAAAACAGCACACTTTTTTGTTAATACTGTAGTTGTCTTCATTGAAAAGACTCTTATTTGTATGTCAGACATTTTTTTTTCATGAGAATTTCCTCATTATGCTTCATTTTTAAACACACATCAGTGACTTTGTTCACCGTTCATTTATTTTACATGTAGTGAAAGAGACAGATGACAAAGGTTTTAACTGCTTTAAGTAAATGAGTCACACCTTCTTTTCAGTCAAACCCTGGAGACCAAGTAAAGCTGCATGGTAGAAACTGCCTGAGGGGATGTTTCTCTTTTATTCACATCAGGGTTGTGTTCACTGGACCGTTCTTCCTCATCAGTCTTGTCGTCGACCATCTGCACCTGCAGCAGGTTGTTTGTAACTATAACTATGTTTGTGACTACAAGGACATCATCCCAACCAATGTAGTAAGGCTGCTCTACAGTGTCTTCATTCTAATGTTAATCTACTGTACAGAGCAGCCACACAGTACTTTAAGGACATACACCGGTCTTTGATGATGGAGGCGACCACCGATGGACCACCTATCTCTCAAGAGAGATAGAGACTATCTCTCGATACCATAGAAGCAGCCATGGTGTACTGCAGCAAAGCAGTCCCAGAGGAAGGAGGCACAGGTCCAGTAATCAGGTCACGCTGCCACAACCAGCGCATAGGAAGCACAGCCACAGTTAGAGGAGGTGGCAGCGAAGGGGGCGGGACTTCAGGGAGAGTCCATGACGCTTTCTAGGACTTAAACTGGCCTCCTAGGATGTGGTAGCCGTGTCTCATGCCCCCTATCTGGAATCTAACCCTGATCCCCCATTACCTGTTGCCAGCATGGTAGGTGCATAAGTCACTATCAAAGGTTTATGGGGCAAACCACCTCCAAATACCATGATTAAAAAACTACAGGTGGGCCTCAGGACAGGTGAACACAGACCCGGTCTCCTTCTCGTTTTATCCACTTTCTGAACACTGAAAAGCCGCCACCAGGGTCCAACAGCTCAGAACTACTGTACAGGCAACAGCCCCGTCAGTGTAGTCACCCACAGGTCTCCATCGCCAGCCATGATCACATATGACAGGGGCCTCTGGCCCCAGAGTCACCTGCAGCACAGAGTGACTGACAGGAGGGGGGGGTGGGCTGCAGCAGAACAGAACCACGTGGTGCTGGAACCCCAACAGCAGCGGGAGCAGCCACGAGGCCTCCAATAAAGAGCCCAGCTGGTGGTACAAGTCCCGTGGGCCCTGGGCCGGACCAGGACAAGAGCTGGCCCACCCCTGCCTGGCACGGGAGGAAACCAGACAGCCTCGGTGCACAGCAGAGACCAAGACGGTACCTGCTGTAGAAGCATCAAGCCCCAACAAGCAAAAGGCCCCGAGGCCTCATCACCAACCTCAGCAGGGCTGCCCAGGGTGCCCACAGCAGGGGTCGCCTCCCATTTCTCCCTTGTTGCTTGTTTGTCACGGCTCCTCGTCATCTCCATCTCTACAGCACTAATCAGAACACAGGGCTGCTAGGTTTGGTCGTCCTTCTCTGTCCCCTTTAAATCACCACTTTACCAAGTGTGTGTGTAACTGGTTGTACGTCCTCCTGGGCTTGTCTAATACACAAAGAAAAGTGTCTATCACTTAGGAAAGCTTTTGACGCAATGAAGGGCAAAAACATCAGAAGGAACAAACCTTGATGCACAAAAGCATAAAAGGGGACGAGCAGTGGACGAAGGGGCGCATCCTCAGAGCGCGTCTGTCAGAGCAATGCACCCCTTCTCCACAGAAAACGATGCTTTTTAAAATCACTCCTTCCAGTTGGAGACAAATGAGGACAACACACACGTTTACTGGAGAGTGTGCACAGAAGAGGGTCAGAGGAATGAAACAACAGGCAAAGGTCTGAGAATAAAACCTGTAGATGAGGAGTGTTGACGGCGGGAAAAGAAATTAATCGAGAGACCATGAATTCAGAATAAAGAGACATCTGACTAAAGTATAAAAAGTCGTTTTTCAATGTCTATTTAAAAAAGGTATTATATTCTGTTAAAAAGTTATTCAAAAAATTTTAAAGTCTATATTAGGAATATGTAACATGTTTGTTGAGGTTAGTTTCAGGTCTGAGTTCAGTGTCTGTGTCAGAATTTGTTCCTCTTCAGCAGCTGCAGTTGGTTCCTGCTGTAACAGCTCAGTGTCTCTGACTGAGGAGGTTTTTGTACGGCAGTAAATCACTGTGTGAACAGATTGACACTGTTTATATAATGGAAACTCTGACAGTAATAAACTGCAGCATCTTCAGCCTGAACTCCTCTGATGGTCAAAGTGAAGTCAGAGCCGCTTCCACTGCCACTAAACCGATCTGGTGTCCCTGACTGTAAGGTTTTCACCCAATATATCAGGAGCTTTGGGCTCTGACCAGGTTTCTGTTGGTACCAGGACATACAGTCAGCATTATTCCTCCTATAAACATCTGCGCTGGTTTTACAGGTGAGCGTCACAGTGGATCCTGCAGTGAACGTCTCCACTGGAGGCTGAGTCACCGTCACCTGACCACTGCATCCTGCAGACAAAAAGCAACCATTGATTTATCAGCAGAAATCAAGGAGAGAAAAAGCAGCACATCATGTTTGAAGCCTTGCTGAGTGAGTGAACCTGTAAAGCAGCAGCAGAGCAGCGTCCAGATGAGGATGGTGATGAGAGTCATGCTGCTTGTGCTTCCTGCTGTGTTGACTGACACATGTGAGTCCTGCAGTGTTGAACTCACACCACTATAAACCTTGTGAGTTCACTGGAGGATCAGCTGATGATGCAAAGCCTCCTCTATGGAAATGACTGGTCTGCTCTCAACACACTCAACACAAGGCGGGAAACAGCATCAGGACAAACTGCTGGATTCATCATATTTAGCATCTTACTGTTGTTGTTTATACTGTAGTTGTCTTCATTGAAAAGACTCTTACTTGTAGGTCAGACGTTTTTTGTCACTTTTTGTCACTCCTCACTGTGCTTCATTTTCAAACACACATCAGTGACTTTGTTCATCGTTCATTTATTTTACATGTAGTAAAAGAGACAGATGACAAAGGCTTTAACTGCTTTAAGTAAATGAGTCACACCTTCTTTTCAGTCAAACCCTGGAGACCAAGTAAAGCTGCATGGTAGAAACTGCCTGAGGGGATGTTTCTGTTTTATTTATATCAGGGTTGTGTTCACTGGACCGTTCTTCCTCATCACAGTCTTGTCGTCGACCATCTGCACCTGCAGCAGGTTGTTTGAAGCAAAGCTCTGACTCACGTCATCACCATGGCCATCAAGACCATAATAATCTGCAACACCTTTAAACTGAACACATGTGGATGAGTCCAGTGAAAATCAGCTGAGAGGACATTAAACAATGTAAAGAGAGTTTATAGCTGATCCCCAGTACAGAGCATGGAGTTCTGTCACATATCACTTGTACAGCAGTGGTCTGTTCTGTTCTGCCTCTGTCCTACACATTATCATGTGTAGTTGGTAGAGCAGACTGGAAAACAAGCAGAGCAGCACAATTACCCAGTTCTTTGGAGGCATTAACAGGTGTATGATGCTCCCTGCTGGTCAGACTCAATTACACTTTATTTCAACATTTTTCAAATGCATTAACGTTGTTGTTTGTTTTCTTTCATATATTCTGACTATTGTGGGAAACATCAAGTAAAAGGTGTTTAAACAAGCAGTGATTGTGCTTTGATTGTGGTCAAGTGTGAAAATAGTGTGATGATGGTAAAGCTTTTAGGAGCCGCTTTGCTGAATTACTCTCCTGAATCCCTAAAAGGTCAATTCAGCCCTGGATTGTTTTATCAGGACACAGCAGGTGCCATGGACTCTCATGTGGTGAATAATGGGCCAAACAGCGGCTTTATTGCAAGGGCCAGTTTTAGCGCTCAGTCGCATGAATTTCATCTCAGCCCAATACACGCGGACAATTTTTTTCTGCGAGAGGCTGCTCTTAAATTCTGTTAATTTAAGAATTAAACTCACAAGAGCCAGCAACGCCTTCTGTTTAATGCACGCCGTGCTGGGGGCTTCTCTGTTTGTGAAGGAAGTAACCGGTGTCCCCTGCTGAAACTTGGACACTTGTCGGTCCTGACCAAACTTTTTCTGGGGGTTCTGCCCAAATATGTTGTTACAGGCCTGGTTAACCATGAGGCTTTTACCAGGAGGAGTACCATGAACCCTTTCAGGTTTATACACGCAAATATTGAGTTTTTAGCTTTATGCAGAGACGAGAGACAAATTTGTGGGAAAAGCGCTGCATTTTGAACACGGTGCCTCTCTCAGGGAGTATTACAGCTTAATCAACGCTACAGGGCGACGCCTGAAAGACCAGCTCTGTGTTTCAACAGATGTGGCTACTGTAATAGGTTTATACCTTGAAACAACGGTTTCAAGTCAAAGTTGAATAAGGAAAATAATGAAGTCCAGATAAGTTCATTAAGATACACTATGGAAAATGAAGCCGAACACATATTCTGCTCATTCACCTTCAGCGAGGAAGGGGGCAAGAACAAGTTTGACATTGTGTTAAGAAAATATGACGATTATTTCTTTTCCAAGCGAAACGTGATCCACGAGCGAGCTTGTTTCTACCAACGAGTACAGCAAGAATCTTTTATAAGAACCTTATACGACCTGTCAGAACATTGTGATTTTGGACAACACAGAAATGAACGCATATGGGACATGATAGTTGTGGGCATCCTAGATGAGGAGCTGTCGCGCAAATTGCAGCTAATGTCAAGTCTCACGTTAGCGCAAACAATTCAAAGTGTAGCCAGAGTGAAGAGGTGGCTCCAAGTGCACCAGCAAGACGAAGCAAGTGCTTCAATACAAGAGAACGCCCAAAAAAATACAGATATGAAGCAGAAATGGAAACCTAAAAGGAAAAACGAACGAGGTGAACATAAATGTGCACAATGTGGTAAAATCAGACACAGACAACAAGAAACAAAGAAAGGAAAGCAGAGCTTTTAGCCCCAGAACAAAGTCCACCCCCACCACATCCATGTCTTAATACCCGAAAGGCAAACTCGACCCTCCTGGAGGCAGCCGCCTCTTGTCAAACACCACTCTTTAGTTTTTATCCACCAAAACGTTTTTAAATAAAAATCTTTTTGTCACAGGCAATGTCGTGTTGCGCAGCAGTCAGGATTCCAGACTCTGTTGTTTCAATATAGTTTTCCACCAAGTCTTTAATGGAATCAAAATTATTGCGCTGACAGCATTCTAACGCCTGTGTGATCCCCTTGACTTTACCCTCTGCCTTTAGGCCTCTCAAGCCGCTCCATGTGGACGTTCACTTCCGTCTGGCGTAGCCTGTCGTAAAAGCGGCTATAAAAACATTATCGCTCCTGTTGAGGCGAGACACGACCCTCTCGCTGCTGCAGTGCTGAATCAACGCCACCTCGTCTTTCAGAACAGTGAAGTATTTTACTTTCCCGGCTTCCTGAAAATAACAGCTTGAAAAACTATTCAGGCGTACGCACTATTTCAGTCTAAATTACATTTAGCTTTCCCCGAAAATTGCAAGATCTAGAACAGAGGAAAGAATCCTAGCAGCCAGGGAGCCTACACACCTTCAGTTCCAAGAGGGCAGGTGTTTTGATCCAATCCACCCACACAGAGCCCTCCAGGCACAGCTGCAACAGCCACAGAGACAGCACCCGAGGTCAGAGTGGGTCACAGTGGGTCAATGCTGTCCGCCCCATGAGAACCAGGGGCAAACACTCCCCCTGGTGGGGGGGAGTCCACCACCCCCACACGAGCAGAGCGGGGCCTACCCCATTGGCCCGACCCCATCCCCTGGCACCACACCGGCCTGCAGCACAAGGCCAGCAATTGGTGGGGTTCAGCAGAAAAGACACCACCCAGGCAGACGATCAGTGAGTGTGTGGAGCTAAAGTGCACTGAAGGTGGGTGACACATCCAGGAGCACGACCGCTGGCTGACGGTGTGTCCCCCGGACAGTGCCCCCCCTAACCCTAAATGTCTTTTTGCAGTTAAAACTGGGTGGTGATCTCTCCACCAGGGCCAGTGGGCGAGGCCACAACTGGCCTCAGCCCCAGGCACCAGTGAAAGAGTCCACCCTCGTCCCTAAATGTATGTGTATGTGGCTAAGTATGAGGAACTTTGGGAGATCGCCAATTCTCCGAGGGGTCCAGCAGACAGAGCCATCAATGTAAAGGCTCCGTCCACTGGCCCCCCCGGAAGGAGCCCCCAGATTCCTGGACAAGTGTGTATGACTAATGCAATTAAAACTGCAGAGCATCCCACTTGGGAGGGACGGAACCACTTCCCAGTAGCCCCGGTCCCTCCATCAGCAGGACGTCCTTCGCAGACCTAAGTGGATGAATGTGGAGAAATGTAGTTGGGAAGCAGAGCACCAGGGTCCGCAGAGCCAGGTTCCCGACTGGCTCTGCTACCCATCTCACCGCCCCCCACAACCCCCAGCCAGGAAGAGACAGCCGAGACCCAGGGACCGCAGTACTACTGCCCAGGCGCCACACGCAGCTCAGCCAGAGCCATCCTCACCCTTCTTTCACACTTACCCAATCTCTCACACAAGTATGCTCATGCTCGCCCCATGTAGTGCTACACTCAAACCTACACACATACTCTGCGGTTGTGCATTGAGGGCCAACCTCCGCCCAGGGCCCAATGAAGGTCGTAGCCCGAGTAGTTCGCCAACCCCCCCCCCCAAGCGGAACCGAGCAGTTACCAGAAGACGTTGGACCGCTAGGGCAGGCAGCACCCCGCCCGAGCAGGGGCAGCGCCCCAGGGGAGAGACACCCCTCCGGGCACAGGCAGGCACCCTCGGAGGGACTCCTCCGGACACAGGTGACTCAGGTCTCCACCCCCAGGTCCGCCCCCCGCACACCGGCAGGGAGGCGCGCCTCCGCTCCCCGGAAACAGGCACACGCCAACCCTCCAAATGGCCCTACTCCGGCACAGGACCACAGGTCTCAGCAGCCACCACACCCCCACCGCAGGGGACCCATGCGGCCAGCCCTGAATCCACCAGTCCTGTTGTCCAGGTTCCTTAGGTAGGCAGGAACCCCCAACCACCAGTTACCCCCCCACCACTGTGCCAGACATGACGCAGCACCCGAGCTCCACGCATCCTTACCTGGAAATGGAATCAATCAGAGTACAGTTTTGGTCATTGATTTGATGAAGCAGACAATGTGTCTAAGGTGGTATAATCTAACAAGCTGTTCAGGTACTGAGTAATGCTTAATTAGTGGGAGAGCTGAACAGCTCTCACACTATTGTTATCTTCGGTCTTTATTAGTGGGAGAGCTGAACAGCTCTCACACTATTGTTATCTTCGGTCTTTATTAGTGGGAGAGCTGAACAGCTCTCACACTATTGAGATCTTCGCTCTTTATTATTATTATTCTTATTATTTGCCCCGTTTTTCGGTCGCTATCTACTTCTCAACGCTTCATCGCAGAATCATCGTTCAACGTTCTAAACGTGCGCTCATCGTTAGACGATGCAGGCTATTACTTTTCACGTTTTCAGCTTTTCAACTTTTAACGTTATTCAAGTTTTTCCGTCGTTTTTTTATAATGGTCGTCTATGGGAATCATCGTTCAACTTTCTGTCAACTTCCCTCTTTTCATCACGGTCTATCATCGTCATACTTTGGCGTAGTAATAGAAGAAACGTCATTTCAACGTCAAAGCGTCTATCATCCTTTCAACGTTCTCCGTGTAAATCAGCGTCCTCGTATCTTTTTATAGGTTTTCGACTTGTGAGCGTTTAATAATCGTGTGGTTTTTGTTAAATTTTCAGCTTTTCCATTAGTGTGTGTTGGGTCAGTTAGAGTGCGTGATGTCACAGCTACAGTGAGAAGGTGCGCTTTTTTAAGACAGGAACTTCTGTCTCTAACTCGTCACTACAGCCACATTTTACTCTCTCAACATAATTTACTTCACTAAATCGTAGTCATACTTGTCTTCTTTCTAATGATGGTCTGGATATACCCCTCAGACCTATACTTTAGTCGCTATCGACCTCAAAGTGCAGAGAGATCCCGAAATTCTCCCATAGACTCTAATGATAATTTTTGGCAGACGTCTGGGGAGAAAAACAGAGGAGACCCTATTTTGAAATTGCCACTGTGGCTACAAGCTTTTATCCTCAAACATAAAATTCACACCATTTGCTCATTGAAGCCTTGGGACTCGTAAAATGAAATAATCTTTGTGATAACTATCATGGTTTAGCTGGAACAAGCCTGTTTATACAGGGTGAAACTCTGCTTTTACAGAGCAGAGTGAGCCTGATTTTCCCGCCTTTCGTCTCCATTGGCGACGGCGCAGCTGCAGATGTCACTGACAGGTCAAACTGCTGATGCTCAGTGTAGACAGCAGTTCCATGCTTATTACTGATTACTCAACTACACTATTGGATTGTGTAGTAATTAAGCACACACTTCCCTTAAAATCCTTTCAAAATAAAAGCACCAAGCCAAATAATTAGCTTTAATAGCAATATTTCAACTTTTAGATGGGTAATTATGACTATTTAAAGATAGATTAACAGTTTAGTAATTACCCACACGTGCTTCCTCTACATCCTTTCAAAATAAAGCACCAATGCCAATTATTAGCTTTAACTGCACTGTTTTTTTGCCTTTGAATGGGTAATTATGATTATTTAAAGACTAATTGACAGTTACGCTATTACCCCCCACACATTTCCTCTAAATCCTTTCAAAATAAAAGCACCAATTACAATTTATTACCTTTAATGGCAAGATTGATTAGAAAATTTGTGGTTCTGAATACTTGCCAAAACGTTATAGAGAGACTACTTTAGAGTTCAGTAAATAGCCACTCAAACTTATTAGGGTGCTTTTATTCTGAAAGGGCCAAATCTAAATCTTTTGCTTTAATAGGGCTATTTCTTGCTATTGAATGATAAATTATGACTATCTAATACTATTTTATAGTTTAGTAATCGCCCACACACAACCTCTAAATCCTTTCAAAAATAAAAGCACCAATGTAATTTATTACCTTAATGGCAAGATTTTTGTTTCTGACTGGTAATTTTTACTAGTTATTAAACTATTACACAGGTAATTATTTACAAATACTTTCTTCAAATTAAAAGCTAGTCGCTTATTTATGATTGTCAACAATGCACTCTGGTCAACTTTTTAATCTTGATATATTTTTTACCTTCGGTCACTTTTGAATCATTGTCATATTTTAATCTTGTCTTAGTATGACATTGGTCATCTTTTTAATCATCTTTTTAATCGCCATCTTTTGTCATCGTTTTATTCTTTGTCAACGTTTCTCGTTTTCATCACTTTGCCGTAGTCAACTTTTGGACGTACTCACTTTTGACGTCAGCAGCTTAATCAGCGTTTGTCATCGTTGCGGCAGCGCAGATCAGCTCTCCCACGTAATTTCTCGAGAAATTACTTTTTCTAGTTATTATTATTATTCTCTTCTACTTATTCCGCCCTTTTTTGATTGCTATCTACTTTTTAACGCTTCATCGTAGAATCGTCGTTCAACTTTCTAAACGTGTGTCATCTTTAGGAGATGTGGGCTTATTACTTTTTATGTTTTCAGCTTTTCAACTTTTAACGTTATTCAACTTTTTTCATCGTTTTTTATAATGGTCGTCTATGGGAATCATCGTTAAACTTTTTGTCAACTTCCCTCTTTTCATCAGCGTCTATCATTGTCATACTTTGGCGTAGAAACGTCATTTCAACTTCAAAAGCGTCCATCATCGCTCAACTTTCTCCTCGTAAATCAGCGTTGTCGTATCTTCTATACTTTTCGACTAGTGAGCGTTTAAATATGGTGTGGTTTTTGTTAAATTTTCAGCTTTTCAATTAGTGTGTATTGGGTCATTTAGAGTGCGTGATGTCACAGCTACAGTGAGAAGGTGCGCTTTTTTAAGACAGAACTTCTGTCTCTAACTCGTCACTACAGTCACAATTTTTACTCTATGAACGTAATTATTTCACTAAATCGTAGTCATACTTGTCTTCTTTCTAATGATGTGTCTGGCTTTACCCTCAGACTTATACTTTAGTCGCTATCGACCTCAAAGCACAGAGAGATCCTGAAATTCTCCCATAGACTCTAATGATAATTTTTGGCAGACGTCTGGAGAAAACAAGGAGGAGACATATTTTGAAATTGCGACTGTGGCTACAAACGTTTGTCCTCAAACATAAAATTCACACCATTTGCTCATTGAAGCCTTGGGACTTCGAAAAATGAAATAATCTTTGTGATAAACTATTATGGTTTAGCTGGAACAAGCCTGTTTATACAGGGTGAAAACTCTGCTTTTTACAGAGCAGAATGAGCCTGATTTTCCCCGCCTTTTGTCTCCATGGCGACGGCGCAGCTGCAGATTTCACTGACAGGTCAAACTGCTGATGCTCAGTGTACAGAGCAGTTCCATGCTTGTTATTGATTAGTCAACCACACTATTGGATTGTGTAGTGATTAAGCACGCACTTCCTCTAAATCCTTTCAAATAAAAGCACCAAGCCAAATAATTAGCTTTAATAGCAGTATTTCTGCTTTTAGATGGGTAATTATGACTTTTTAAAGATAGATTAAAAGTTTAGTAATTACCCACACATGCTTTCCTCTAAATCCTTTCAAAATAAAAGCACCAATGCCAATTATTAGCTTTAACTGCAATGTTTTTGCCTTTGAATGGGTAATTATGATTATTTAAAGACTAATTGACAGTTACGCTATTACCCCCACACATTTCCTCCTAAATCCTTTCAAAATAAAAGCACCAATTACAATTTATTACCTTTAATGGCAAGATTGATTAGAAAATTTGTGGTTCTAAATACTTGCCAATCGTTATAGAGACTACTTTAGAGTTCAGTAAATAGCCACTCAAACTTATTAGGGTGCTTTTATTCTGAAAGGGCTAAATCTAAATCTTTTGCTTTAATAGGGCTATTCTTGCTATTGAATGATAAATTATGATTATCTAATGACTATTTTATAGTTTAGTAATCGCCCACACCCAACCTCTAAATCCTTTCAAAATAAAAGCACCAATGTAATTTATTACCTTAAATGGCAAGATTTTTGTTTCTGACTGGTAAATTTTTACTAGTTATTAAACTATTACACAGGTAATTATTTACAAATACTTTCTTCAAATTAAAAAGCTAGTCAGCTTATTTATGATTGTCAACAATGCACTCTGGTCAACTTTTAATCTGTGATATATTTTTTACCTTGGTCAACTTTTGAAATCATTGTCATATTTTAATCTTGTCCTATTATGACATTGGTCATCTTTTTAATCGCCATCTTTTGTCATCGTTTTATTCTTTGTCAACGTTTTCCTCGTTTTCATCGCTTTGCCGTAGTCAAACTTTTGGACGTAGTCAACTTTTTGACGTCAGCAGCTTAATCAGCGTTTGTCATCGTTGCGGCAGCAGATCAGCTCTCCCACGTAATTTCTCGAGAAATTACTTTTTCTAGTTATTATTATTCTTCTTCTACTTATTCCGCCCTTTTTTTGATTGCTATCTACTTTTTAACGCTTCATCGTAGAATCGTCGTTCAACTTTCTAAACGTGTGTCATCTTTAGGAGATGTGGGCTATTACTTTTTATGTTTTCAGCTTTTCAACTTTTAATGTTATTCAACTTTTTTCATCGTTTTTTTATAATGGTCGTCTATGGGAATCATCGTTCAACTTTTTGTCAACTTCCCTCTTTTCATCAGCGTCTATCATCGTCATACTTTGGCGTAGAAACGTCATTTCAACTTCAAAAGCGTCCATCATCGCTCAACTTTCTCCTCGTAAATCAGCGTTGTCGTATCTTCTATACTTTTTGACTCGTGAGCGTTTAAATATGGTGTGGTTTTTGTTAAATTTTCAGCTTTTCCATTAGTGTGTATTGGGTCAGTTAGAGTGCGTGATGTCACAGCTACAGTGAGAATGTGCGCTTTTTTAAGACAGAACTTCTGTCTCTAACTTGTCACTACAGCCACAATTTTTACTCTATCAACGTGATTATTTCACTAAATCGTAGTCATACTTGTCTTCTTTCTAATGATGTGTCTGGCTTTACCCTCAGACTTATACTTTAGTCGCTATCGACCTCAAAGCACAGAGAGATCCTGAAATTCTCCCATAGACTCTAATGATAATTTTTGGCAGACGTCTGGAGAAAAAAAAGGAGGAGACATATTTTGAAATTGCGACTGTGGCTACAAACGTTTGTCCTCAAACATAAAATTCACACCATTTGCTCATTGAAGCCTTGGGACTCGTAAAATGAAATAATTTTTGTGATAACTATCATGGTTTAGCTGGAACAAGCCTGTTTATACAGGGTGAAACTCTGCTTTTACAGAGCAGAGTGAGCCTGATTTTCCCGCCTTTCGTCTCCATGGCGACGGCGCAGCTGCAGATTTCACTGACAGGTCAAAATCCTGATGCTCAGTGTAGGCAGCAGTTTCATGCTTATTACTGATTACTACACTATTGGATTGTGTAGTAATTAAGCACACACTTCCTCTAAATCCTTTCAAAATAATAGCACCAAGCCAAATAATTAGCTTTAATAGCAATATTTCTGCTTTTAGATGGGTAATTATGACTATTTAAAGATACATTAACAGTTTAGTAATTACCCACACATGCTTCCTATACGGCCTTTCAAAATAAAAGCACCAATGCAATTTATTAGCTTTAGCTGCACTGTTTTTGCCTTTGAATGGTTAATTATGATTATTTAAAGACTAATTAACAGGTACGCTATTACCCCCACACATTTCCTCTAAATCCTTTCAAAATAAAAGCACCAATTACAATTTATTACCTTTTAATGGCAAGATTGATTAGAACATTTCTGGTTCTGAATACTTACCAATTTTTAATGAGACTATTTAAGAGTTCAGCAAATAACCACTCACACTTATTAGGGTGCTTTTATTCTGAAAGGGCTTAATCTAAATTTTTTGCTTTAATAGGGCTATTCTTGCTAGTGAATGATAAATTATGACTATCTAATGACTATTTTATAGTTTAGTAATCACTCACACACAACCTCTAAATCCTTTCAAAATAAAAGCAACAATGTAATTTATTACCCTAAATGGCAAGATTTTTGTTTCTGACTGGTAAATTTTTAATAGTTATTAAACTATTATTTTTTATTTGCTATTAATTTATTTTTATTTATTATTTAATTATTTACAAATACTTTCTTCAAATCAAAAAGCTAGTTAGCTAATTCATGATTGTCAACTTTTTAATATTTGACATCTTTTTACCTTGGTCAACTTTTGAATCATTGTCATATTTTTAATCTTGTCTTAGTGTGACCATGGTCATCTTTTTAATCATCATCTTTTTGATCGCCATCTTTTGTCATCGTTTTAATCTTTGTCAACGTTTTCTTGTTTTCATCGTTTTGCCGTAGTCAACTTTTGGACGCAGTCAACTTTTTGACGTCAGCAGCTTAATCAGCGTTTGTCATCGTTGCGGCAGCAGATCAGCTCTCCCACGTAATTTCTCGAGAAATTACTTTTTCTAGTTTTTTTTAGTTTTCCAGTTCATAAGGATGATTTACTTTGCGACACAGAGGGCAGAAAGAAGTGTGTGTGATGAGTTTGTCTCTAGATCAAGCCCACTTAGATCTCCTAGAAGACAAAGTGCAGGGGCCGCTGGGATTGGACAGCTTTACTGGGTTGACAGGTATTCACATACTCTTTGCCAAAATTGCTGTTCAGGTGAACATGACCAGAATGCATGTAGGAATCTATCTGCTGTGTTATCTGTACAGTGAGGGCAAATATTTGAGTTTGTGAGACCCATTTGGAACATCCTTTGTCCTGTATAGTGAGTTCTATGAAGAATTTTGTATTGTATTAGTTGTAAATTTGTATTTTTTGTCATTCTGAATAAATTAGAACACATATTATTCCAGAACGTGTGATTAGTGGTGATGTTGAGATCAGCTTCCCATTTAAAGATCGGAAGGCTCACTGTCTGATCTACATTGGAAATTAAGAAATAGATTTTGGATACTGTCCTTTTCCCTCATATATCAATAAATCGCTCTATTACTGGTGGTGATTGGATGTGGATGGGAGTATTCTTACTTTTTGCATTAAGTATTGACTTTAATTGTTGGTATTCTAAGAAATTGGCACTAGTGATTTCATAGTGGGACATTAGTTCTTCAAAAGAGGTAAACTTGACTCTTGTGAAAACATGTTTCAGATTTGTTATCCCTTTGATATGCCAAGTTGGAAAGTTTATTACCTTTTTGTTTTGTATGATGTCTGGATTGTTCCAGAGAGGTGTGTTTTGGCAAAGCGAAGACCGATTAATTTTTAGAAAATCCCACCAGGCTGTCAGAGATGCTTTTATGCTAATGCTCTGGTAACAACTATGATGTTTGATTTTGTTGCTGATAAAGGGCAGATCTGCAACTTTAATATTTCCACAAAATGTTTGTTCAATGTCTATCCAGGAGGAGTCTGCTGGCATGGGTTTTATCCCTTTGTGGACATCGTTCAGTCTATTGGCAAGAAAATAGTGGTGGAAGTTAGGTAGTTCTAGGCCGCCGGAGCGTTTGGATTTTTGTGGAGTTTTTAAACTAATTCGTGGTGGCTTGGTTTTCCACAAAAACTGTGACATGTAGGAGTCTAATGTCTTAAACCACGCCTGGGCTGGCTGAGTTGAAATCATTGAGAATATGTAATTAATTTTGGGCAGGATCATCATTTTTATGGTGGCAATTCTTCCCATAAATGAAATGGGTAAGGACTGCCATCTTTTGAGGTTGGCTTCTATTTGTTTTAATAATGGATTGTAGTTTAGATCAATAAGCTCTGATAGCTTAGGCGACAATTCAATGCCCAAATATTTAATGTTCCCTGAATGGAGTGTGGTAGAAGAGATGTTAGTCACCTTAAGGTTAAGTGGTAGCACTATACTGTAGATATGGTCCAGTTAATAGAGTATTCTGAAAGTCCTGAGAATTCATCTATGAGGCTGAAAGTTGTAGGAAGAGACGTCTGTGGCTCCAGGAGAAACAGTAACACATCGTCAGCATATAAACTTATTTTATGATTTACTGATTTGGTCGATATTCCAGTAATTCCTTCATGCTCTCTTATAGCTGCGGCTAGAGGTTCAATAAATATTGCAAATAGTGATGGGGAAAGTGGGCAGCCCTGTCTTGTCCCTCTATGCAGATTAAACCGTGGTGAGATCTGGTTGTTTGTTCTGACTGCAGCGTTTGCTGAGCTGTATAAAATTTGGATCCAGTCTATGAATGATTTCCCAATGCCGAATTTGTGCAGAGTGGCTAAAAGAAACTTCCAGTTTACTCTAACGAAAGCTTTTTCTGCATCTAAGGAGACGATGGCTGACTCTAGTTTATGGATGGTGACATAATCAATTAAATTAATTAGTCTGTTCATATTGTTTGTTGACTGTCTACCTTTAATAAAGCCTGTTTGATCAGAGTGATCTATATATGGAGTGATTTTTTCTAATCTTCTAGCAAGTGCTTTACACACTATTTTTAGATCTACATTTATTAGTGAAATTGGTCTATAACTTGATGGGAGTGTAGGGTCTTTTCCTGGTTTTTGGAGCAGGCTTATGAAGGCAGAATTCATATTTGTGGGTAATGAATGCTGTTGTTTAATTTCAAATACCATTTTGTAAAAGCTGGGTGCCAGCATGGACCAGAACTCCTTATAAAATTCAGTTGGGAATTCATCTGGTCCTGGAGCTTTTTTATTGGGCATCTCCTGCAGAGCTTCATGTAGTTCTGCCAAAGATAACAATGAGTCTAGAGTTGTGGATTGTTTTTCCTTTAGCTTTGGCAGTTCTAGTTTATTCAGAAACTCCTCTATGGCTGAGGTGGATGGATCTATTTGGGACGTATATAACTCTTTTGGTTAATAACACTGATAAAACCTATATGAACAACAAAAGTGGTGAAACTTATTTTTTTAACTTTCTTTACTTTTAACTTCAACTGTTTTTCCCTTAAGGGTTACTTATAGATTTTGATCTATAAGAATTACACAAAAAGCGTTAGGGATAGTGTGACATGTAGTGAGTGTTTGTTGAGTTTAGTTTCAGGTCTGAGTTCAGTGCCTGTGTCAGAGTTTGTTCCTCTTCAGCAACTGCAGTTGGTTCCTGCTGTAACAGCTCAGTGTCTCTGACTGAGGAGGTTTTTGTACGGCACTAAATCACTGTGTGAACAATACACTATCATCGCCACCAAGCTCACCCAGACAGTAATAATCCCCAATATCTTCAGCCTGAACACCAGTGATGGTCAGAGCGTAGCTAGAACCAGATCTACTGCCGCTGAATCTGGATGCAGTTCCTGAGTTTAGAGTTGATGCGCTGTATATTAGAAGCTGTGGGTTCCGTCCAGGCTTCTGAAGGTACCAGCTGAGATCATCATCAATGTCTGAACTCCCTGTGGCACTGATGGTCACAGTCCCACCAAGACTCACAGCCTTGACTTTGTCAGGCTGAGTCAGAAAATTATTGGCAGAACAATCTGAAATCAGAAATAAATGAGGACACGTTGAACAGCGTCTACAACAGTGGGTCATGTTAAAACACACAGCAGCAATAACGGCTCATTTAATGACGACTAAGAAAAGCTCAGACTGGATGAGCTTCTTTCCAAACGCCTCACCCTGACTCAGAAAAGCCACGATCACCAGCAGAGACACTGGAGACTTCATCCTGACACAGATTTCAGTGTGACTCAGTGGAAAGTGTTCAATCAGGCCTTGACAGCAGAGTTTAAACTCTGAGGAGCAGTGAAGCGTCACAATCATGCAAACTCCACCCAGGAAGACGAACACACACCTGTTACAGTGAAACTGAAAGAGCAGAAGAAGCAGCAGCTCATCTCTTCACCAACAAAATAAACACATCCTCAGAAAACGTAGAGTTAGTTTGTGTAGATTATTCAGGAGGTGCCTCACATAGGCCTCACATGAGGAGCAGCAGCTCTGTGCTGGATTAATATAATGTTTAAGAAGATCTAGTCAGCAGATTAGGCGTTGGTGATGAGGAGATGAGTCCAACTATAACAAGCTCAGTAGCAGAGGAGGCA
Source organism: Betta splendens (assembly GCF_900634795.4). NCBI lineage: Eukaryota > Metazoa > Chordata > Actinopteri > Anabantiformes > Osphronemidae > Betta > Betta splendens. The sequence continues at coordinate 6,754,068 of NC_040900.2, read as the reverse complement.
GAAGTAGACTGGGAGCTGTTGAAGAAAGGAATGAAGTACACAAAGTAGAACATTACACTTGGTTAAAGTATAAGGATCATGTAAAAGTATATACAAATGCATCTAGAATAGGAAAGGTGAAGGTGGGGGTGAGTAGGAGAATCAGTGATGGGCTGTCAGTTTTCACAGGGGAATTACTGGCTATTTTATTTGCAGTGCAATTAGTAGAGGTAAATGGAAAAACAGTTTTAGAAGAGAAAAGTTTTAATAGGGTCTGATTCCAGTAGATCACTAATGAGCATAAGACACATTGAAGAAAGCTCCAGATAAGATGTGGTGCTAGAAATTATAAGCACTCTGTACAGGATAAGGAAGGTAGGGGTGGTGCTGCAGTTTATCTGGGTTCCAGTGCATGTAGGGGTCGAGGTTAATGGAAGTGCAGACAGGCAGGCAAAAAAGCAGCAGGGAAGCAGAGATGGAGAAAAACATGAAGTACATTAAGGCAGAAATAAAAAGTATAGTTCATAAGATTTAAAGAGATTTGAGAAGGAGACTGGAACAAAGGAAGTCAATGAAGATGTTATTTGTCATGATCTGGGTTTATTTCCTGTTTTATTTGTAGGACTTCTGGGTTTTTGTTCTCACCTTGTTGTTTCCAGCCTCACTTCCAGTTCTCATTACACACAACTGTGTCAGATTAGTCATTACCTGCCAGTATTTAAGCACCAGTATTCACCTGAACCAGCTGCCAGATTGTTGTATGCCAGTCATCATTTTCCAGAAACGTGAGATTCATTGTGTATGACCTGGGCCGTCTGTTATAAAGATTACTGGATTAAGCTTTGAATTTTACCATCTATCTTCTGTCCTCACGCTGTGCATGTGGGTCCGGTTCTGCCTAAGCCTGACATTATTATGACATAGAATATCCCTCACTGCACTTTTCTAGTTATTTGTACCATGTCATGTGGTATTTTGTACTGCTTGTATCTTTCTAATACTGAAATGCACCACCTGTCAACACCAAGTCAAATTCCTCGTTCCATAAAGTGCACTCTACAGGACCTGGCAATGAAGCTTTTCTGATCTGATCCTGAGAGCGTGTACAGTAGTGGGAATAGGAAAAGGGATGATGTGATTAGTATTAAATTAGTATCAGTATTAAAAGAATATTAGGGAAATGGGGAGTTGTGAGTGTTGAGAAGAGGAAACAGTAGAACATGTTGAGATCTATTGTCCATTATCCATTCAGCAAAGAGGCAGAATGACAGAGACCCTGAAAGGAGGAAGAACAGGGATCGATTGAAAGATGCTGTGAAAGGTGAACAGGACACAGAGCGGTGTTTAGGTTTGTAGGGGACTGCGTTGCTCATGTTGAGCTCATGCTGCTGCTTGTCTGTCTGAGGTTTGTCTGTGTTAATGTGTAGTCACGTTGTCATTGGGTTGTGTTTTGTTTGTGACCAGCTGTTCTGTATCCTGTTTTTTTAAGTTTCATGTTGATTACATTACCTTTTGTACATAAATACATACATGTTATTGGGTTCTGATTACTCCTGTCAGTCACTCTTGTCTCTGTTCACATAATGTGAGCAAGTTTTCTCTTAAAAGATTAACGTAGTCTCCCTGTCTTTAAGGCCAGAGGAAACTGACAAACGAAAGACAGGGAGAAACAAAGAATTATGCAGAGTAAAAGTCTACACAAGAAGAATTAGGGATAGTGTGACATGTAGTAAATGTTTGTTGAGGTTAATTTCATCACTGAGTTCAGTGTCTGTGTCAGAGTTTGTTCCTCTTCAGCAGCTGCAGTTGGTTCCTGCTGTAACAGCTCAGTGTCTCTGACTGAGGAGGTTTTTGTACGGTGCTAAATCACTGTGTGAACACTGGCCCACTATGACGACTCTGACAATAATAAACTGCAGCATCTTCAGCCTGAACTCCTCTGATGGTCAAAGTGAAGTCAGAGCCGCTTCCACTGCTACTAAACCGATCTGGTGTCCCTGAATGCAGCTTTTCTACATAATAGATCAAGAGCTTTGGGCTCTGACCAGGTTTCTGTTGGTACCAGGACATACACTCATTACCATTACTCCACCTATAAACATCTGCGCTGGTTTTACAGGTGAGCGTCACAGTGGATCCTGCAGTGAACGTCTCCACTGGAGGCTGAGTCACCGTCACCTGACCACTGCATCCTGCAGACAAAAAGCAACCATTGATTTATCAGCAGAAATCAAGGAGAGAAAAAGCAGCACATCATGTTTGAAGCCTTGCTGAGTGAGTGAACCTGTAAAGCAGCAGCAGAGCAGCGTCCAGATGAGGATGGTGATGAGAGTCATGCTGCTTGTGCTTCCTGCTGTGTTGACTGACACATGTGAGTCCTGCAGTGTTGAACTCACACCACTATAAACCTTGTGAGTTCACTGGAGGATCAGCTGATGATGCAAAGCCTCCTCTATGGAAATGACTGGTCTGCTCTCAACACACTCAGCACAAGGCGGGAAACAGCAGCAGGACAAACTGCTGGATTCATCACATTTATCAGTTTAATGGAACAGGTGTAAATATTTTAACAGATGAACAGAAGAAGATTTAAGGATTTTTGTAATTTGTAGATTTTGCATACCTTCAGTTTGTTTTGTTGTAAAAGTGTTTATGGGTTTATCACTGATTATTTAATTAAATTCCGAATTTCATATGATCATGTAGTACTGTAATTTAACTGATGGACTAAAAAAACTAAAGAAGGAGATAATATTATATTGCTTCATGAAAACTAATAGTTTCTACGACTGTTGTCATAAAATGAACCAAAACTGAAAAAATAAATACTTTTAAATTGACATCAATTCATTTTCTTATTGTACTTTGTCATGGTTGATTTTATGATGTTACTGGAACAAACCAGGTCTGTTCTCATTGGACAGAGTCTTGTTGACAGTGCAGGAGGTTTTTGTACGACCACTTCATGACTTTGTATCACTGTGGTACACGTTTGGTGGAGGAACCAAACTCGTCGTTGACTGTAAGTACAGATATTTTTTTACTTTGTTCAATATTTAGCAGTAAATTAAATGCTTGAATTTAGTTTTTTTCTTGACAGTGTGATCAATGTTAGTTTTTAGTTTTTGCTAAAATGTCTCAGTCATTGAAAAGCTGAACCCAACCTGTTTAAAATGTCAGATCAATATTTATTTCATTTTTTTATGTTATAGAATCTGTACATAAGGCAATTTCTGAAATAATTTGTTATATTGCCAAAAAAATTACTTTATTAAATACATTCATAGAAAGTTCACCATCTTATATTTTGAATGTTAAAAACTAATATTAATTATTATTTGTATTCACAATAATTAAATAAATTCACGCTGTACTGTTTAATTTTTATAAAAATGATTGTATCAGTAAATGCAGCTGGTTGTTGTGTTGATGCTTCGTTTATTCTACATGTAGAGAAAAGGAAGTGAAAGAGACAGATGACAAAGGTTTAAACGTTAAACACTAATGTTTCAGTTCAGTCACTTAAAACAACAAAATGATCAGTTGACTTATTAAGTGTCACATATTATGAAGCAGACATGAAAATATGATCAAATATTAGGATTCATTGTCCATTTTAGTTGTTGGACCCTTGAATCTGGTGATGTTGTGATACTGAGTGACTGATAGCAGCAACAGTAGAAGCAGATGTGTTTGATGGAGTGCAGAATCGGAGGTTTTGCTGCTCGTCACACCTTGATGTGAACCTTCTCTCCTCTCTCTCTCTCTCCTCTCTCTCTCTCTCTCTCTCTCTCTCTCTCTCTCTCTCTCTCCTTCTCTCTCTCTCTCTCTCTCCTCTCTCTCTCTCTCTCTCTCTCTCTCTCTCTCTCTCTCTCTCTCTCTCTCCTCCAGTGGGTGTGGTGCCGCCCACCCTGAGCGTCCTGCCTCCCTCCACACAGGAGCTGGAGCGGGGCAGTGCCACAGTGGTGTGTGTGTCCAGTGGGGGCTTCCCCTCCACCTGGAGTCTGGCCTGGAAGGTGGGGGGCAGCAGCTCCTCAGGGGGGTCGCACAGCCCAGAGGTCCTGGGGACGGACGGCCGCTACGGCAGGAGCAGCACCCTGAGCCTGTCTGCAGAGCAGTGGAGGAAGGCGGGCTCAGTGAGCTGTGAGGCCAGTCTGACTGGACAGAGCCCTGTCACTCAAAGCCTCAACCCTGACCTCTGCTCTGAAACAACAGCCACTCTGTGCTGAGGCCAAATGTGCCTTTACACACAGATCACACATGATTAGTGTGATGTGATCTAAGGTTATTCAGCAGTTTGTGTGTCTTCACAGCTTTTACACATTGTTACAGTCACATGTTGGACTTTTGTGCTTCTGCAAAATAAATAAATATTTGATGCTCTCATGTTGTATCTGCTCGTTGTGTTCAATGAATAAATGATTCTGAAGTTTAATAACTAACAGCTGTTGTTAAAAAGCTTCATTAAATCTCATGCACAGACATCAGACATGGAGAATTCATCATGGCACAGATTTCAGTGTGACTCAGTGGAAAGTGTTCAATCAGGCCTTGACAGCAGAGTTTAAACTCTGAGGAGCAGTGAAGCGTCATAATCATGCAAACTCCACCCAGGAAGACGAACACACACCTGTTACAGTGAAACTGAAAGAGCAGAAGCAGCAGCAGCTCATCTCTTCACCAACATGTGCAAATTAAACACGTCCTCAGAAAACGTAGAGTTAGTTTGTGTAGATTATTCAGGAGGTGCTTAGTTAACAACAGGCCTCACATGAGGAGCAGCAGCTCTGTGCTGGATTAACACCATGTTTGATGATAGAACAGTGAGTTATAGTAACATTCAGAGTTTTATAGACATGATCTTGACCATAATTTAAGACTTCAGCAGCATCTTTGATTAAAGGTTTGAAATTGTCTTTTACATTTGTGTCTCTCAAACATAAGCCGACCCCAAATGTGACACAGCTCAGCCCTTTGTTCTTCAGGAGGTTCCTCTTCCGTCTGTGTTCGTTCCTGTCTGTGTCTCTGTGTCTGATGTAATTATATTGATCACATGCATCTGTGTCCTGTTGGTTTATTGAAGGTTTGTACCTCATAGTTTTTTGTTGGTTTGTTGCACATGTGCCTCCGTTTGGTGTATGTGTGTTTGGTTAATGTTTCCTGTTTTGTTTCCTTGATCACTTTAATTTCAGTTAATCATATTTCTCAATGCTGGTTCTTTTTTCCTGCAGTGATGTTTACTTTAATTATTGTAGCGGTCGGCCTTTGATTCCTCTGGGGGTGGCGATTGTTTAGTTTTATTCCCTGTGTTGCCTGTTAGATGTGTCTCATTGCTGGTTAGCCTACAGCATGTGTGTGTGTGTATATATACCTTCCATCTACCTTATGTCTTTGCTATTGAGTTTACTTTCCCTGGTGTGGTTTAGTGTAGAGCAGCGCTTTTAGTTAGTAAGCTTGTTAGTTAGTGAATTCCAATCACTTAGTTCCTGCTCAGAGCAGTGATTGTTTGTTGTAGTGTTTCTCACGTCTAAGCTGTGTTTCTGAACTGTCTGTTGCAGGCCCAGCTGCAAAATAAATAAGTGCCTTACGTCTCTCCGCGTCTGGGTGTCACTGCAACTGGGTCCCGGTCAGTCAGGTGTCGTTTGTGATCGTTATCTCAGTGTTGTATTCACCATCCTGTCCTGTTTCACTTAATTATATTTTTATATTGCTGGTTCATTTCCCTTTGTCTGCACCCTGTTTCTATAGACTTATGTTATTTAAGTTACTTATTTTACGTGCAAGTTGTGTTTAGGTTGTGTTTAGTTCCTCACTTCTCTTCTCAGTCAGTCTGGCCTCCGCTGCTATAGCCTGAATGTACTGTACCTGCTTTTAGTGGAGTCAGATGCTATTTCCCTTAAGTTGTTCTTATCAGCATGGCGAGAGCTCTTAATCTTATGGACAAATTGGTAAATAAAAAAAGGAAAAGACAACAGATAAAAGACTAAATATTAAAAGTGAAAATGAGGAGAGGTATGAACTGGAAAGTATATCTGAATGTATTCAGTTCAGAGGCTTAAACCTATTCAACCCAACCTACCGTTCTGTACAGAGCAGCCTCACTGTAAGTAACCGACCCGTTTTCCTCCCTGAAGGTTCTGATGATGGAGGCGACGGTGAAACAACTCATGTCTGGCTGCCTCCCTCAGTCACTGTGACCAAGGACACGGTCAACTACAGTAAAGTGTGTGTTTCAGCTGGTTGACTTGTGTTCTTCTCCTCCTCCTCTTTGACCTTTTTCACTGTTGCAAAATTCAAAGCACTGATTTGGGCCCTTTGATTTGTCCGTTGAAGAATCTGAATAATGTGTCAAGTTGTGTTGACTGAGTGGAGAATTTCAGGGATTTGTCATGAGATGGACAGTGTCTATGACTGAGGTTTTGGAACGAGTCAGAACCAGGGGAGCCAAAGTAACAAATGAAAATAGGCGCTCTAGGCAACACAAAACACTCCTTCAAAACTAAACCAAAATACACCAGGAGGCAGAAAACACCCAATGACAAAGCTAGACAAGGTGGCACAATGCACGTCCTGCAGTACATGCAGGGCAGAGCGTGGCCTACATGGATGAATAAGGCTGGGCTTTGCATACGCAGGCTATGAGCACGAGCTACGGCTAAACACAGCTGAGCTAATGAGTGGCACCAATGCACGACTTCAATGCAGAGTTAAACAAAAGGCAAGCAAACATACGCTCAGGAACCTCTCCACATGCTGAGAGTCCAAGGCCATGAGTCGTAACGCGTGAGCAGCATGGAGTGAAACGCTAATGGACGTGGTCCAGAGCAGAAGCATGGTGAGCAGAGAGAGACACAGAATGGGAGGCAGAGCCAACCCACGGATCATCACAGGAGTTTTACAAGAAGAGTTCACAGGATTTGACTCATGCAAGTCTCCAGATGTGTATTATTGTACATGCAGTGAGTGTTTGTTGAGGTTAGTTTCAACTGAGTTCAGTGTCTGTGTCAGAGTCTGTTCCACTTCAGCAGCTGCAGTTGGTTCCTGCTGTAACAGCTCAGTGTCTCTGACTGAGGAGGTTTTTGTACGGCGCTAAATCACTGTGTGAACACTCCACCACTATGGTAACTCTGACAGTAATAAACTGCAGCATCTTCAGCCTGAACTCCTCTGATGGTCAAAGTGAAGTCAGAGCCGCTTCCACTGCCACTAAACCGATCTGGTGTCCCTGACTGCAGCTTTTTTACATAATATATCAGGAGCTTTGGGCTCTGACCAGGTTTCTGTTGGTACCAGGACATACACTCATTACCATTACTCCACCTATAAACATCTGCGCTGGTTTTACAGGTGAGCGTCACAGTGGATCCTGCAGTGAACGTCTCCACTGGAGGCTGAGTCACCGTCACCTGACCACTGCATCCTGCAGACAAAAAGCAACCATTGATTTATCAGCAGAAATCAAGGAGAGAAAAAGCAGCACATCATGTTTGAAGCCTTGCTGAGTGAGTGAACCTGTAAAGCAGCAGCAGAGCAGCGTCCAGATGAGGATGGTGATGAGAGTCATGCTGCTTGTGCTTCCTGCTGTGTTGACTGACACATGTGAGTCCTGCAGTGTTGAACTCACACCACTATAAACCTTGTGAGTTCACTGGAGGATCAGCTGATGATGCAAAGCCTCCTCTATGGAAATGACTGGTCTGCTCTCAACGCACTCAACACAAGGCGGGAAACAGCATCAAACTGTCAGATTAATGGCATTTAGAAGAGCCTATTTTGTTTATAGTCTTCACTGCACAGACTCTTATTTGCAGCTCAAACATTTTTTATACAATAACTTGTGACTATTTCTCTGCTTGAACACATCAGTGATGTTTGTTTACCATTCATTTATTTTACATGTAGTTGAAAAGGAAGTGAAAGACACAAATGACAAAGGCTTTAACTGCTTTAAGTAAATGAGTCACACCTTCTTTTCAGTCAAACCCTGGAGACCAAGTAAAGCTGCATGGTAGAAACTGCCTGAGGGGATGTTTCTGTTTTATTTATATCAGGGTTGTGTTCACTGGACCGTTCTTCCTCATCGCAGTCTTGTCATCGACCATCTGCACCTGCAGCAGGTTGTTTGTAGCAGAGCTCTGACTCACGTCACCATGACCAGAAATACAAAAAAAAATTTCCTCTATGGGTTGGAGACGGCAGCAGTGAGGAGGAGACAGGAGGCGGAGATGGAGGCAACAGAGATGAAGATGCTGAGGTTCTCCTTAGGAGTGACGAGGTTGGACAGAATCAGGAACCAGCTCATCAGAGGGACGGCTCACATTGCTGCATTAGCAACAAAGTCAGAGAGGCCAAACTGAGATGGTTTGGACATGTGCAGAGGAGGGATGGTGAATATATTGGTAGAAGGATGTTGGAGATGGAGCTGCCAGGCAAGAGGACGACCATGGAGGAGATGGATGTGCTGACAGAGGACATGAGTTTCGCTGGTGAGAGTGGAGAAGATGTCCAGGATAGAGATGGATGGAGAAGGATCCTTCGCTTTGGGGACCCCTGATGGGAAAAGCCCAAAGAGAAGTAGATTAGAGTCTGGCTCTACCTGCAGCAGTTCTCGGCTCGATCCTCGTTTCTCCACGTCCATATCCAGACAATGGGACAAGGCGATTAAATACAGAGCCTGAACGCAGCACAACAGTTTATCATTAGCATCTTTGCACAGCCACACAAACATACAGACAAGACTATACATTAAAAGTTTAACCACATGTATGGGGTGCCAAATGTAAAAGTAGAACCTATAACTAGTTTTCTCACATTTAACTAAATGACACAACATGTTTTCTCACATTTAGTTAAATGTGCAAAAGTCTAAATGTAAATGTTAAATCTAAATGTAAATGTTAAATATAAATGTAAATGTTGAATGTTAAATGTTAAATCTAAATGTTAAATGTTAAATATAAATGTTAAATGTTAAATGTAAATGTTAAATGTAAATGGTAAATGTTAAATCTAAATGTTAAATGTTAAATCTAAATGTTAAATGTTAAATCTAAATGTTAAATGTTAAATGTTAAATGTAAATGTTAAATGTTGGCCGAGTGTAAAACTGAATATTCATGAATGGGCAAGACTCCATCCCTACCCTCAAACAGCGCTGGTCTCAGATCAGAGACGCGAACTCAAACACGTCAAACAGTACGTATAGCTCCGCCTACATCTGACTCTGGATCGGTGCACGAAAATACTGGAGAGAAGCCTGAAGTCGAAGCCATCATGGCCGCCGGCTCCGACTCCCTCCCGTTGGGGGAGATTGAACGGGCTGTAACGGCAGGTGTGCGGGCTGAGGCTCCGCTTCAAACTGCCGTTCTGTCGTAAACACCATTAATGAGGAGTCAAGTGGGTTTAAAAAGAATATTTCTGTGGCGCCGGTGGAGAATTAGTTGGCTAACTATACTAGCTAGCCGAAGTTACGTCCAGGCTAAAAACAAAAGTTTCCAGATCAGATGTGGGCGGGGTTTGCGCGCACTGTTTGAGGTGATTGAGTTCGCGTCTCTGATCTGAGACCAGCGCTGTTTGAGGGTAGGGATGGAGTCTACTTGCCCATTCATGAATATTCAGTTTACACTCGGCGAACATTTAACATTTAACATTTAACATTTAACATTTAACATTTACATTTAACATTTACATTTAACATTTACATTTAACATTTAACATTTACATTTAGACTTTTGCACATTTAACTAAATGTGAGAAAACATGTTGTGTCATTTAGTTAAATGTGAGAAAACTAGTTATAGGTGCTCCTTTTACATTTGGCACCCCATACACATGATGGTGCTAGAGTAAAAGTCACTGAGTAGTTTTTGCCGCCTGATCAAATATGCTTGTGTGATTCATCTCCTGTGTCGCCTGCTCCATCACATTCCTTCTTGCTGGACATGAAAACTTTTGCAACTCCTCAGGAACGCACGGTTTGGGCACGAGCAGGTGCCACAAAGGAAGATGATATTTGGCTAGGCCCGGATGGCAACACCAGCCAACACCAGCAGAAGGTAAAAAGTACTGTTTGGTAACAGGCGATATGTGGTCAAAATGGGTGGAGGCATTTCCAGCTAAACATGCTAACAGCCATGCAGTCACCTAGGAGCTTTAGACAGAAAAAATGCCCATATGGGAAAAACCTGCGAAAATCAGCAGTGACAATGGCTCACATTTTGCAAATCAGGCTTTAGATGAAGTAGGAAAATTCCTGAACATTGACATTAGGAAGCATTGTTCTTATCGTCCTCAGAGTGGAAGAGCAGTGGAACGCGAGAATGGCACTCTATAAAAACAAACTGCCTAATGCTGCTCAGAGACTGGCCTTAAATGGACCCAGGCTCTTCCCATTGTGCTCTCATATATGAGGATGAGGAGGAGCGCGAGAACAAATCTTAGCCATATGAGATCTTGTTTTGCCAACCTCCTATGATGGGACCGAAACCAGAGTGTTGCCACCCACAGTCATATGTGAAGATGCCATGTTACAGTACTGTAAAAACGTATCCTCTGTTGTCTCTCAAATCACTCCGCAGGTGAAGGCAGCCCTCCCTAAGCAGGCGGAGGGACCCCTCCACAGCCTCCAACCAGAGACTGGGTGATCGTGAAGGAACATCGCAGGAACCACTGGAACTCCAGGAGCGGCGAGGCCCATTCCAGGTGCTGCTGACCACCCACACGGCCCTGAAGGTGGCACAACAAGCAACTTGGATTCACGCCAGTAACTGCAGGAAGGTTCTGGAGCCAATACGAGAGGCAGCGTTGAGCGTCCAGCTGAGGTGTGAGCCAAGCGCCGCCTGAAGCTGCATCGGTGAATCACACTTTAAACTATACACACGTTGATGGGAAAACACATACACGAGCAGCCTGGAGTCGCCACGATGGACGACGTGTAGACTCTTTGCATCACCACATCACCGGAGTGACAGTGACTCAGGCCACATTGGGAAACGGTGATAACAAATCCCAAGTGTCTCTGTTGTCAGCTGATCACGACCCTAAAAGACTCCGACTTGTGCCAAATAAATAGAACTGAAACCTGGGGTTGCAGGTAAACTTGTAACATCGCACATATGCTCACAGGCGATAACACCCTATCCACCAACACCTGAGGTGGATTGAGTTGGCAAACCTGATTGAAGGAAGAAGAACACACCCACACAACCATCATCTATATGTTTTGCCGTTGTACAATAAAAGCAATTATTGCGCTTATATCTGTTATATCTGTTTGAAGTCCAGGGGTTTACTTTGTAAAATGGAGGTTGGTCTCCTTTATGAAAGAAGGCAGGAAATCTGTCCATGGTGCCATTGGCTAGCAGGTCTGGGTGGGGCTTCTCTTATGATATATTTCCTCCTGTGGTATAAAGTCATACTGCCTGCTCTAGAACTGCCAGCTTCTACAGCGACCAACAGAACCGCCCGAGCCCTAAGGGACCTTGAATGTGGATGGATGGAGCATCCTGATCCTCCACATCCATTTGCTACCAACATGTGGTGGAGGTACAGTATGCTAACTACACACTGGTGAAAGGGAACATAAACATAATACAAGGATGTAGGTCCTACCAAGAATTTCAAAACTTTTAATGATCATTGGCGGGTGTTCGTGTCCCAGCACATTTTAAACTGTTCCATTGCTACCTAGGTAATGGAAAGGTGAATGTGGGGACTTTCCCTCCACAGAAGTGTATCCCCTTGTCCCATGATCTTTGACCCTGACTGTGACCAGTATCTGTAACAATAGATCAAATGGCAAGACAGTATTCTGCATGGTAGCTTCAGCAGTGGCTCCCTGACCAGCTACTGTAGGTACGAGCAGCCCTCAGAATGTACAACAGCCAGAACCATCTGAGCAGCACAGGGTTTTGAGAGGGAGTTTGTACTTTCACGCATCCACCTCATGTGTGTCACCGTTTTGTCATGTCCCATCAAAGGAGGTCAGATAAGACCAAGTATTGTGATGGTGTCCAATTAAAAACACAAAAGCAGCTAAAATACGTAGCTCAAATATCACTCAGATAAGATCCTGTTGCAAACATTCAGAATTAGCACCAGGACGTGCAGGTGCACTTCCCATTCCAGATGTTCATTGGCTGTGTGGTTCATCACTGTACTTTTATCTTCCACCTAATTGGCGGGGTGTGTGCAGCCCAGTATCAGTACGGGATGAGACCTACATCATCTCAGCCCAGGACATGCCTCACATCAGACAGAAGCGTGACCAGGATGGCCTCTTCCAACCACACGACGGTGTCTGGGTTCTGACGTCCTGACGTCTAACTAATTCAAATCTAAGGATAACTAATGAATTTGGAATGTTCAGTTTTAGAGCTTTGAGAAACGCCAGACTTCTCAGAGGATTAGAGATGTTCGTCTTGCCTTAGTTTGGAGCTGTAGCCGCTGTGCAGCGTCTCTCGTTACCAGTTGGTTGAGCAGGCGTGCCCTCTCTGGTCCAGGTGCCACGGCCTCTGGGCCAGGAATCGTCGCCCGGTGATGATGACGGCTCGGGTTCAGCAAAGTAACAGTCGGCCAGGCTGGACTTTTAAGGTGTTTCAAAGCGTCAGCGCTGTTTAAACTAGCCCAAAAGGGAAACGGCTGGAATCTAATTTAATTAGTTCGATCAAAATTAGAGAGTCAATTAATGACTCGTTCGTGTTTCTAAGTTTACTTTGGTTTACAAAATTTAAGAACAAAGGAAAATTAAAGAAATGAAATGCGACGCAAAAAGAGAAGGTGAAAGAAGTTTGAAGATAGAGGGAAATCCGATTCGCCTAGGGTGTCACTGGTTTAAATACCTCTGGGGCAGTGGTCACTGCAGGGCGGAGAAATGACTTCAACCAGTGGTGAAGAGTTCCACCTCTTCAGATCAGGAATCAAACTATTTGGTTTGGACTGCTCCTAAATCTGGAATAACTAAGCTTTCCTCTTTTCATCAAGCTCAAAGTTCCATCACACCATAACACATAAACATGTAATGATCACTTTGACACTCAAATGAGCAGAGAAGTCAGAATGGTTAAACAGCAATATTAAATGCATAGAATATTAAGGTCTTATATGTGGTCCCTTAAAACGCTGTAACAAATGAAATGTTATTCATGATGACTGGTCTTGTCTTATGCAACACCCAGTAAACACTAAAACATACACGAATAATAAATGCAAGCAAAATCAAATTATAAATGACCTAATCTGGACATTACTTATTAAACAATTGTAACACTTAAAAATGTGATACAATAATGAGGATACTGAGTTGTAGCTGGTGGAAATAATCCATGTGTATGTTGCACAGATTAAAAGAAGTATAGAAGGTGAGTATCTGTAGTTCAACTTTGTGCCTTCACACAAAGGAAAGCGTGGTAATAAGTTGAAGTCTCTTTGTAACTTTAGGAATTTCCTGGCAAATCTGTAGATCAGGCATTAAACATCACACAGAAACCAATCCAATATCAAATAAAAACATTTTGTCCACAGAATACAATGGCATCTGTTTCTTGACAGTTGAAGGTTCTGCTACATCTGAACCAGAACTTGTGTCCAAATGAAGAGTTTTCCTTTTTATTGCTTCACATTCCTGGTTTACGATCCAGATCTCCTGGACGAGTGGGAGAGTCCATGGAGTGAGTCTTGGTAGAGAAATTATGAGACAGGTCTTGGTCTGGTTAGTGATAAGGCAGAGGAGGACCCTGGTGAGATTTAGGTTGTGTCACCTAAAAGTATCCATGGTCTTTTGATGTGCACTTAACCATATGTGTGTTGTTTATGTTAAACTCACAGTTCTGTCGTGCGAGCAAACAGTGTCCTGTGGAATAGACAGGAACTGTGTGTATTCTTATCTTCTGGTGAATCGCAGCTTTGTCTCTGTGGAAGGGAGTGAAGCTCACACGTTGTGTTAAGTTACCTAGGTCCAGACGTGGATTGCTACACCAGCCTCTAGCAGCAAATCAAGCACATTATGAAGGACAAAGGTCAGAGGTCAAAGGCACTCAGTTCTTATGCTATTTGTTTTTAGGTGATTATTACACTAATGTTTTAGGTTTTCATTGAAAACATTGTAAATTTAACTAGAAACACAAATTTGTGGTACAATTAAAGATAATATTCCTGTTTGTGTTTTTAAATGGCACAATGACTACAAGTTGGTGTTTGTTGAGGTTAGTTTAAGGTCTGAGTTCAGTGTCTGTGTCAGAGTTTGTTCCTCTTCAGCAGCTGCAGTTGGTTCCTGCTGTAACAGCTCAGTGTCTCTGACTGAGGAGGTTTTTGTACGGCGCTAAATCACTGTGTGAACACTGGCCCAGTATGGAAACTCTGACAGTAATAAACTGCAGCATCTTCAGCCTGAGCTCCTCTGATGGTCAAAGTGAAGTCAGAGCCGCTTCCACTGCCACTAAACCGATCTGGAGTCCCTGACTCTAGATTATTCACTAAATAGATCAGGAGCTTTGGGCTCTGTCCAGGTTTCTGTTGGTACCAGTGTAGCCCCTCATTACCACGACTCCACTTAGAAACAGCTGGGTTGGTTTTGCAGGTGAGCGTCACAGTGGATCCTGCAGTGAACGTCTCCACTGGAGGCTGAGTCACCGTCACCTGACCACTGCATCCTGCAGACAAAAAGCAACCATTGATTTATCAGGAGAAATCAAGGAGAGAAAAAGCAGCACATCATGTTTGAAGCCTTGCTGAGTGAGTGAACCTGTAAAGCAGCAGCAGAGCAGCGTCCAGATGAGGATGGTGATGAGAGTCATGCTGCTTGTGCTTCCTGCTGTGTTGACTGACACATGTGAGTCCTGCAGTGTTGAACTCACACCACTATAAACCTTGTGAGTTCACTGGAGGATCAGCTGATGATGCAAAGCCTCCTCTATGGAAATGACTGGTCTGCTTCAGTGGCGCCCTCAAGTGGCTCCACTCACATTCAGTGTGTACAAACCATACAGGCATGTATTATGAAGAGGAAAATACAAACCATGAACAAATACAAAACAAAACCCAAATAATTAAATAAATCATAAGCAAATGATTCATGAGAAGAATTAATACCCACTCAACTGGTCGAGAACAGCAAAACCAACCTCTGCCTGTGGAGGCGATAATGTCCCACACAGGGTTTAGTGCTTTGACAGAAAAAGCAGAAGGAGCAGCAATAAGCATCCATCCATCCACTTTTTCCTGCTTTAGAGGCAGGGTACACCCTGAACAGGTCACCAGTCTATTGCAGGGCCACACACACAGACACACAACCAGTCACACACACTCATTGGAAGCCGGAGAACCCGCAAAGAACCCACGCAGAGAACATGCAAACTCCACACAAAATGCACAGAAAATCTGTTGAACCGATTCAGACTATTTTCAGCCTTAAAAGGTAATCAAAGAAAGAAAAAGCAAAAGCTCAAACCACAGGATTAAATAATTTTATTAAATGAGCCCATAATTTAGCTACTTGTGATGTTTTACATTTAGATGTTGATGATAATACGACAATAATGAAAGGTAAATTTGATGTTTGATGTTTATCGTCATTTTCAAAGTCAAGTAACATAAGTAGCTGAACTCAGTCTGATCAATAGAAGCCCAGTTTGGTGGGTTTTCTCTGGGCCTCCCCACTGAAAAGGTTCTGGAGACGCCACTGGTCTGCTCTCAACACTCAATACATCGGCATCAGGACAAACTGTTGGAGTCATCACATTTATTGTTTTAATGCACAGGAGGAAGAAAATGTGTGAAGCTGAACTTGTGGTTCATGTGGTAATCATTTGGATCAAAGTTTTATCTCTGTGGTTGTGGTTGAAATTTTCCATAAAGAAGCAGATGAGAGAGAGTTGTCTTTTTGTGCGATTTATTGAAATAATAAAAAAAATAAAAATAATGGGGAAAGCAAATAAAAAGCATGGATGTTGATCGTGCACATCAACAAACCAAAAACCAGCTGGGGAGATCAGTGCACACACCACGAAGGTGTGATGCAAAGAGCCCACGATCCCCAAGTTGCTTCTGCCTTTTAACCCCTTTCTCTGGCTCTGGTGGAATGTCTCTCTGCAGCAATGGAATTGTTTTTGACACCTTATCTCGCTGTGAGTGAGAATGTTTGCTTTCTCTCTTCTGCATCATCATGTCTTGTTATCCAAAGGAAGGAACACCGAGCTTCCAAGACAAGATGCATTTGCTTTAACAGCCTTGGGTCTGGTGGGGAGTCAGATAGGATGGAGCCAGAGTCCGGGTGTAAAAGACAAACATATATCATAAACTATTAGTCAGTCAAATGGAACATCAGATGTTTAGACTTGATGTACGTCAGGGGCACAAGTGATTATTTGTTTGTGTAAGAATGTTCCGTTCAGTATTGCACCTAACCAGCACACGACGAGTGTGTTGGATAAGAAACAGCACAAGGCAAAATTTTTCCATTACAGTGGTTTAAATAATATGTTTACAAATCTTTTCTCTTTAATCTGTAATTTATGATCACATTATCTCAAAATATGTTTCTGTTGTTTAAAGTAATCCATCTTTATCAATATGCATTAATTACATTTTAACTCCCAATAATTATCAGGTTCCATGGGTTTTATGATTCTGATGATACACAAAGTAAAACTGAAGCAGCTTTACTGAATGAAAGTGTTTTTTCATTGGACAGAGTCTTGTTGACAGTGCAGGAGGTTTTTGTACGACCACTTCATGACTTTGTATCACTGTGGTGGACGTTTGGTGGGGGAACCAAACTCATCGAGTTCTGTAAGTACCACAATCTTCTCATTTATACATCAAAATCATTTTATGTCATTCAATGATTATATTTTTTAAAGCTTGAATTTTTTAAGACAGATTGTTTTTTGTAAATAATAATTTATTCATTGAGTTGTCATTGACTACTGGGAAACATTTACAAAGAGTCAATTTAGATCCCTTTGAACTAAAATTGATTTTTAAAAAAACATTTATTTGATGTTTGACGTTTTATATTAAACTATTTGGTTTAAATTGATTTAAGGAAACACTGTTAACATATCTAATGTTAGATAATTAACACTTCTGTTTGTCATTGTCAATGAAATATTCATTTAAAATGAGTTGACTAATGTATAATATATTCAACAAATGAAACTTTTTATGTAATGATTCTTTGTGTAGTTCTTTATTCTGACATTGAGAAAAGGAAGTGAAACAACCAGATGTTGAAATGTTCGTTCAACGTTCCTCATCTTCTCATAGTTATTTAGCATAAAGTCCAGATGATATTATTTGTAAATGATGAACACGTTCCGTCCTATCTCTAAGGCTGAGTGACTGTTGACCTCTGTGCTGCGTCCTAAGCGTGTGCTGCTCAGCTGTCTGTCCTACACTGGACCTCAACCTGCTCCTTGTGTGTCTCTGCTCTCTCCTCCAGCTGGTCCCGTGGTCAGACCCTCCGTCTCTCTGCTTCCTCCGTCCTCTGAGCAGCTCTCTGGGGGCTCGGCCACGCTGGCCTGTCTGCTGAGCGGCTACTCTCCTCAGGGAGCCGTGGTGAGCTGGGAGGTGGACGGTAGCGAGGTGACAGAGGGCGTCCAGAGCAGCTCAGAGGAGGAGAAGAACGGACGCTTCAGCAGCAGCAGCACCCTGACCCTGAGCCAGGAGCTGTGGAACAAGAGAACCCTGTA
The DNA here is from genome assembly GCF_900634795.4 of Betta splendens. Lineage (NCBI taxonomy): Eukaryota > Metazoa > Chordata > Actinopteri > Anabantiformes > Osphronemidae > Betta > Betta splendens. Next base: position 6,736,402 of record NC_040900.2, on the reverse strand, counting down.
CACCTGCAAGGTCCTCCATCACGACCACAGTCAGGTCCAGGTCTTCCACAAGAGCCAGTGTCAGGACTAGAGGAGCTGTGTGTGGGAGAAGAGGAACAGACCTGCTGCTCTGAGCAACATGAGTTTAATGGAGTGAAAGGAAAGCTTCATGTGAGAAACGTGTGGAGCTCCATGAATGTGTGTCTGCTTAATGAGTGACCTGATGATTCATGACTTTGACAATAAAGCTTCTACTGAAATGAAACTTTGTGTGTTTTGGTGATTAATGTGAGGAAAAATGAAAAAAAAATAAATCATGTTATAAACATTAACTGTTACTGACCAGCATCAATACACAGGCTTAGTGTGAACGTGTAGTGTTTGTTGGTGGAGCTGCTGTCAGCTCTGAGTTCACTGATCTGAGTCAGAGTCACTTCCTCTTCTGAGACAAAAATAACTGTGGTTTCACAGTTTAATAAAATTTAACATTAAAACTAGTTAACATTTCATTTTCCTGTGTCGTTTCCTATAGGATTGGAAAAATGTTAATGAAAAACATTTAGATTTAGATAGTGAGTTTCTGTCCCAGAAGCTACAGTGTGTTGTTCAGTCGTATCATAAAGTCACAGCTGCAGCACAAAAAGGTGTTTGTGACTGAGGTTTTTGTACGACTCTGTATCACTGTGAACACTGGCCCACATATGCTCCCAGCCTGAAACCCACTGATGGTCAGAGTGAAGTCCGGCTCTGATCCGCTGCTGCTGAAATGACTGGGAGTGTCAGACTGACGTGTACTTGTCTGATAAAACAGTAGTTTCGGAGGCTGTCCAGGTTTTTAGGTACCAGCTGAGATCAGCATCAACTCCTGAACTGTCACTGTCATAGTTTATATGTTGTTTTATGTTGTACTTAGATTATTTAGTTCAGAGTTGGATCTGTTCTTCCTGTTATAAGGTGACGACTAAAGACCTTACATTTCTTTAACAAACATGAAAAGAATGATAGATGAAGAAATTACTGTAGAAAGTGAACAAAAACCATGTGGAGCTCTGCAGATTGATGTGGATGTGACTTGTAGCTGTGATGCTTCTGGTTGTTGACACTTAAAAACCTTGGACATGTGTGGTGATTATAAATATATGAAAAAGGAGAATCTATTTTATACTGTAGGTTTAACTGTTGTTCCCTTCAAGGCTTACTTATTAATTTAAATTCATAAGAATTTCACAAACAAAATTGTGACATGTATTGAGAGTTGGTTAAGATTAGTTAGATAATGAGAATCTCTAACATGTTTGTTGAGGTTAGTTTCAGCTCTGAGCTCAGTGTCTGTGTCAGAGTTTGTTCCTCTTCAGCAGCTGCAGTTGGTTCCTGCTGTAACAGCTCAGTGTCTCTGACTGAGGAGGTTTTTGCACGGTGCTAAATCACTGTGTGAACACATAACCACTATGACTACCAAAACAGTAATAAACTGCAGCATCTTCAGCCTGAACTCCTCTGATGGTCAAAGTGAAGTCAGAGCCGCTTCCACTGCCACTAAACCGATCTGGTGTCCCTGACTGCAGGTTGTTCACCTGATATATCAGGAGCTTTGGGCTCTGTCCAGGTTTCTGTTGGTACCAGGACATACACTCATTACCATCACTCCTCCTATAAACATCTGCGCTGGTTTTACAGGTGAGCGTCACAGTGGATCCTGCAGTGAACGTCTCCACTGGAGGCTGAGTCACCGTCACCTGACCACTGCATCCTGCAGACAAAAAGCAACCATTGATTTATCAGCAGAAATCAAGGAGAGAAAAAGCAGCACATCATGTTTGAAGCCTTGCTGAGTGAGTGAACCTGTAAAGCAGCAGCAGAGCAGCGTCCAGATGAGGATGGTGATGAGAGTCATGCTGCTTGTGCTTCCTGCTGTGTTGACTGACACATGTGAGTCCTGCAGTGTTGAACTCACACCACTATAAACCTTGTGAGTTCACTGGAGGATCAGCTGATGATGCAAAGCCTCCTCTATGGAAATGACTGGTCTGCTCTCAACGCACTCAACACAAGGCGGGAAACAGCATCAGGACAAACTGCTGGATTCATCACATTTAAAATTTTAGTGGAACAGAGGGAGAAAGTGTTTAAAGTTGGAGTTGAAGTTGTCTTTTTTATCAGTTGTTTAAAGGTTTAGTGCAAAGTGCTTGAAGCTGCCGTCAGTCAGTTCAATGGTCTGTGTCAGTCCCTTCCTCTTCTTCTTCTTCTTTTCTTTCTTTTTTTTTTTATGCTGTTTATTAATTTTAAGAAACTCCCACCAGGCTTGCAGAGATGCTTTTATGCTAATGTTCTGGTAACAACTATGATGTTTGATTTTGGTGCTGATAAAGGGCAGATCTGCAACTTTAATATTTCCTCAAAATGTTTGTTCAATGTCTATCCAGGAGGAGTCTGCTGGCATGGGTTTTATCCATTTGTGGACATGGTTCAGTCTATTGGCAAGAAAATAGTGGTGGAAGTTAGGTAGTTCTAGGCCGCCGCAGCGTCTGGATTTTTGAAGAGTTTTTAAACTAATTCGTGGTGGCTTGGTTTTCCAAAAAAACTGTGAGATGTAGGAGTCTAATGTCTTAAACCATGCCTGGGCTGGCTGAGTTGGAATCATCGAGAATATGTAATTAATTTTTGGCAGGATCATCATTTTTATGGTGGCAATTCTTCCCATAAGTGAAATGGGTAAGGACTGCCATCTTTTGAGGTCGGCTTCTATTTGTTTTAACAATGGATTGTAGTTTAGATCAATAAGCTCTGATAGCCTAGACGACAATTCAATGCCCAAGTATTTAATGTTCCCTGAATGGAGTGTGGTAGAGGAGATGTTAGTCACCTTAAGGTTAAGTGGTAGCACTATAGATTTGGTCCAGTTAATAGAGTACTCTGAAAGTCCTGAGAATTCATCTATGAGGCTGATAGTTGTAGGAAGAGATGTCTGTGGCTCCAGGAGAAACAGTAACACATCGTCAGCATATAAACTTATTTTATGATTTACTGATTTGGTCGATATTCCAGTAATTCCTTCATGCTGTCTTATTGCTGCGGCTAGAGATTCAATAAATATTGCAAATAGTGATGGGGAAAGTGGGCAGCCCTGTCTTGTCCCTCTATGCAGATTAAACCTTGGTGAGATCTGGTTGTTTGTTCTGACTGCAGCGTTTGCTGAGTTGTATAATATTTGGATCCAGTCTATGAATGTTTCCCCAATGCCGAATTTGTGCAGAGTGGCTAAAAGAAACTTCCAGTTTACTCTAACGAAAGCTTTTTCTGCATCTAAGGAGACGATGGCTGACTCTAGTTTATGGATGGTGACATAATCAATTAAATTAATTAGTCTGTTCATATTGTTTGTTGACTGTTTACCTTTAATGAAGCCTGTTTGATCAGAGTGAATTATATATGGAGTGATTTTTTCTAATCTTCTAGCAAGTGCTTTACACACTATTTTTAGATCTACATTTATTAGTGAAATTGGTCTATAACTTAATGGGAGTGTAGGGTCTTTTCCTGGTTTTTGGAGCAGGCTTATGAAGGCAGAATTCATATTTGTGGGTAATGAATGCTGTTGTTTAATTTCAGCTACCATTTTGTAAAAATTCAGTTGGGAATCCATCTGGTCCTGGAGCTTTTTTATTGGGCATCTCCTGCAGAGCTTCATGTAGTTCTGCCAAAGATAACAATGAGTCTAGAGTTGAGGATTGTTCTTCCTTTAGCTTTGGCAGTTCTAGTTTATTCAGAAACGCCTCTATGGCTGAGGTGGATGGATCTATTTGGGACGTATATAACTCTTGGTAAAAGTTTTTAAAGGTATCATTTATTTCATGGGGATCACGAGTAATGTTGCCTTCCTTATTAGTTATTGAATGGATGATTTGTTTCTCTTTATTATTTTTTAATTGGTTAGCTAGAAATTTACCACATTTGTTAGCATGGTCAAAGTTCTCCCAGCGTAATTGGTCTATCTGGAACTGAGTTTTGCAATCAATTATATTATTTAATTTCAGCTTTAGATTCTTTAGGTCTTCTAGGATTCTATCATTGGTTGGAGAGGCAGCATATTTAATCTCTAGAGATTTTATTTTTTGCTCTAATTCTAATTCAAGTAACATGTCCTTTTTTTTCTTGTGTGATGAATATGAAATAATTCTACCGCACATAACTGCCTTCCCAGTCTCCCAAAGAACACAGGGTGAGATTTCCGGTGTATCGTTGATTTCTATAAAGGTTTTCCATTCTCTCCTGACATAACTGATGAAGTCTTGATCATTGAGTAATGATGTATTTAACCTCCAATTCCTGGTTGATGGTGTGGCTGTCTTAATCAACGAAATGGACATTGGTGCATGATCACTGATTGTGATAGAGTGAATATTGGTGTCAGAGACATCTTGTAAGACTGAGTTATTTACTAAAATATAATCTATACGGGAGTGAGAGTGGTGTACTGGTGAGAAAAAGGTATATTCCCTGGATGTAGGATGAAGAGAACGCCATGTGTCACAGAGACCGAAGTCATCTATGTACTGTTTTAAGGTCTGTACTGATTGCCAGTTCCTGTTGCTCACAGCTTTGCTTAGCCTGTCCAACTCTGGGTTAAATACTAAATTAAAGTCCCCTCTTACTATAAGTTTGGAACCAGAGTGAGCAGACAGTGATGTGAAGAAGCTGTGAAAGAAAGAGGGGTCGTCAGCATTAGGGCCATACACATTAGCTATGCAATATTCACAGTTTCCTATCCAGATATTAATGATTATATATCTCCCTTCTGGATCTACAATGGTATCGTTATGCATAAAGTTAATCTTTTTATTTATCAGGATGGCGACCCCTCTTTGTTTAGAATTGTAACCGGCTAAGTAAGCATGTGGGAACTCTGCTGATGCCAGAGTGTAATTTATAATTTTGGGAATATGAGTTTCCTGTAGTAAAACCATGTCTGCTTGTAGGGTTTTCAAATGGTTAAATATTTTAAATCGTTTCTCCTTCTTATTGATTCCACGTACATTCCAAGTGACAATCTTCAGTGGTGTCATATCTTACCTGACTGCTGTGGATCACTAGTCTTGTGTGTATGTAGTGTGACAGACTTTAGGTGTGTGGCTAACCTTAAGTACCTGTGTATTCTGAGTTGTGTGTTATCTATGTATGTGCACGTGTTTCCCCTGTGCAGTAGATGTTTGTGTGTGGCTGCTGGAGGGCTACATAGCTGGCTGACTACGTGGGAGAAGAATAGAGAAAAGAAGGATGTAAACAGTGTGGAGTGAAAGTAGGTGAAGGAAAAAGAGTAAAGGGAAGGAAAATTAAAGTGAGAGGAAAGTGAGTGATTACGTATGGTGAGCGCTTTGCAAAGTGAGTGAGTGAGTGACATTAGATTGACAATAAACATTTACATGAAACATCTGCGAGAGAACGAGTTTGAATACTGGATGTAAAGTTATAACACATAGTTGCGTCCCTTCCTCTTCTGAGAAAAAAATAACTTTGGTATATTTTCTGTTTTGTTTGTGCCTTTTTTAACATTAGGTTAATCTGCTCTCAAACCACACTACTAGTGATAACTGTTATTTACATGTAGATATCTGATTACATTTCTTGATGTTTTTATACAAATTGTTATTATCTTCAATCTTTTCAAACTGAAAAAACGTTTTAGAAAATGTTTAGTTGATGTTATAAGATATAAGATAATGAAAAGCTTTGAATATGTCATCTCAAAACTATAACTGTGACAGAACTCCCAAATTTCTTTGAAATTGACCTCATACAGAATTTTTTAAAAGTAGTATTTTAAAAGCACTCTCATATGAACAACAGAATTATAAGAAATGCATTGGTGCATAAAGTCATGCAAAAGACATCGGAGCACATCTGTCTGTGTGAAACTGAAAGTGAGAGATGAGATGGAGGCCGTTGGGTAAGTCTTCACGTGGTTGTTATGTAAATCATCACACTTCTGTTGCACAGACTCATGCTTCTGGTTGTTAACTAGGTTGAGGACAAATGTGAGGACAGAAACATGAAGTGCAGTTCATTTCTTCTATTGTGCTAGAAATTAATTTTAAATAAAACACTGTTTCCCTTGGTTTGGTTTATTTTATACTGTAATTGATTGTGTATAATAAATGTATGTTCATAATAGTCGTTTGTAGTATCGGTAAAACATGTTTTGTTTAGTCAACACATATTTTGCTTGCTTGCTTTTTTTTGATAGTCAGGATGTTGTTGTAAATTATGAAGCATTGTCAGTGTACATCAAAACTATTACAACTTTTAAGTTATATTTAAAATATATAACATATTATCTTTACACCATGACTAACACATGACAGAGTGAAAACTTCCTCAGACTGACTCAACAACATGGTGATACAGTTTGTATGTATTTTAGTCTATTTTTACTGACGCTTGTCTTTGTGAAGGTTCTCAAGGCGTGTCTGCCCTCTGCTGGCCGCCAACACTCATCACAGCTTCACGTCAATGCACTTTGTTTTCATTATGTACATAAAACTATATTAATTTGCGGCTTAGTTGTTACGAAGACCGTTTTTTCAGCTTACCAAAATTTTTTACATTCACGCTGGCAATTTCTTTTTTATATATATTGTCAGCAGCAGGAAGAATTACAAATATTCAACAGTAGCCTTGCTTAACAAATTATATTTTTTTCTCCACGTTTACTAGTAGTGTTTGTTAAATGTTCTGCTTTTGAGAACAGTTTTGAGGACCTGTTCTTTGTTCTCTCTAATTACTTTCAGCAAGGACCGTTTTTTTAAACACCTGCGGCTCGTGACGTCACTTATTAGAGCTCGTTGATTGGCCAGGGGGTCTCCTCCAAGCTCCTCCCCTCCTGCCACCGCAACTCCAGTGGAGTCGGCTCCCGGCGTCACAGCGGGAAACTTTTCGGGTACTTTATTAAACCCAGGTTTGTAAAATAACATATATTGTATTATCAAAAGTATGAATGGTATAGTATAGACACTGTAACAATAGCTTTGTTACCACAGGTCCAGGAAAGCCCGGAAATGAGTCATTTTAAGGAGCGCTTCGTGTCTCTGCTCCATGAGAAGAACTTTGTGACAGATCAGCTGGCGACGCTGGAAGAGAAAACTGGCGTGAAGAGAGAGTACATCACTCTGGGTATGTTAACGCAACCGGGGTCACTTAAACGAGCCGCCTGTGTCTTCATGTGCGTTCACAAACTATTGAGAATAAACGTGCTTTGCGCTCATAAAACTGGACGTCATCCCTGGAACTAACTAAGGCTAGCTAGCTGGTGACGTTAGCTAGCTTAGCGTAGGTTAGCTGTGCCAGTCACTGTGGTCGGACCACTACTACATTATCAATGTGATTCATAACCTGTGGCACCTTTTTACAGCTCCAATACCAAAGTCCCTGCAGCTCTGACCTTTATGCTGCATCACAAGATTAGAGCTGGTAAATAATCCGCCCTGCATACGCATACAGTAACCAACTTGAATGAACTGCATCTAATATGACCGCCGGCAGCTGGACCCTGGGGTATTTTTATCACGTCCTGAAATATCAAGTGCAAGACAGAAATGAAAGGAGACGCTGGCATGGCCGGCTGTGCCACTGCCTTCTGTTGTCCCGTGGAAGTTGTTTTGATGCTGCTGTAGTGAGTTTGCACAGTTAAAAGTCAATACCCGTCACCTGAGGCTACTGTATGTAGGCAGCACGTTGCCAACAGTGCCACTAAGCTACAGGAAGCACGGCAGCCACAGTGACCTACATGGCAGATCGCTGCCTTCTATTGAAAACGGATTTACTTACGCGACTGTGCATCGACAAGCATTTTACCACTCGTTTCAAGGTGTCACAGCAAAATGCTCCTTCACAAATGTGTTTTGTGTATTGACCTGCTCTCATCCACGTTTGCAAATAACCTTTTAGGGTATTTACTGTTCTCAGTTGACGTTTTCTCGATGCCTACAGTTCAAATAGTCTTCGACCCCACCTTCAGTGCATCTTACCCTGGCGTTTGGATATTTGAGACTTGAAAGTTTATAACAACAAACAAAACACACACAGCACAAACACATTTTTCAATCTGATTGATAAAATTTCTAACAAATACATTTGAGACACTTATTTGTTATCCAAGAGGTAATGACGGCACATTCTTTAGCCAAAATGATAAGCTTATTAATCAGTTACTTGAGATAACTACCCCGCCATGCTGTAATAATGGGTAAGTCATTTGGGCGATTTATAATGCAACAAGTACTTGTATCTGCTTTCAGCTTCACAATGTTGAAGATTTGAGATGTTCAGATATGCCTTTAAGTCAGAGGAAACCACACATTTGCAGCCTTAGAGGTTATTATCAGCCGATGATAATGTCGTTATTAATCTAATACTGGGAAGTACACAGTACACAGGTTTGGCTGTTTTATTGCACTGGCCTCACCCAGCATCAGGTCCTCTCTGTTACAGTTAAACACAATCCAGATTTTTGTTGCTCTTGACTTAACCAATACTGAGGGTGTACCTTGTACCTTAACCACATGGCTACCACTAGCCTCAAATTAGAAATAACCTGCCCTGTCTTGCTTAAAGCCCTGTCTACGTTTTGCAGTGGGGCAACAGTTGCATCTGTTGCATTTTAACAGATATGTGTAACTGATTATGTAAAATAAGTTTTCTTTTTGTTTTGTAATGGATTTTAGTTGTAAAATTGTCTTGTGCCAAGTCAACACACTTCATTGTTCTGTTAATCTGAGAAAACATCTCAAGTTCGTGCTGACTCTTGCGACACTGCGCTGTGAAGAGCAACGTGTCGAAGTGGAGAGGTCTTATCTGTAGTGTGACTCACTCTGTTTAACGTCTTTAAGGGCACCATTAACCCCTCATTCGCTGTACTTTTAGCAAAGTTTGCGCTGATTAAGAGGAACTGGAATATCATCATGACTCATGCAATTACTTAATAAGTAGCTTGAAGTCTTATAGAAATGCAGAACCATGTAATGGCTTTTGTGCTTTTATTTTCATTTTCTCAGAGATTTATGGTAAGGCTGTCCTTTTTTATTTTATTTTTTTGGAAGTCTGTGAGTTGCTTAATCCACAGGGTAAAGTAGAATGTCTTGCAGGTTACGTTTTTCAGATATATATCAACAAAAATTTCATCATTGATTACTCATAATAATTAATGATTTGTGTAAAGCTCTGGGTACAACTGGACTGTCTAGTCAACAGTTACCTTCTTAATTTCAACCAGTTCTTCCAGTTTTTTCTCTTCTAAATAGAGCCTGTGAGATGAATATTTGTATATGAGCTTAGCCAAACAAATGAGATGTAAAGGACAGGCTGGAGGTGATGACAGCAGCAAAATAAAAGGCTTTCAGTGCTTTGGGTTTCTGCACCGCTTAGGGGCATTTATGTTAGTTGAAGTTTATATGAGCAGTAGATGTTTGCATACATTTGAAAGTGATATTATCCTGTGTCAATGACCGTTTCAGGGTGATGCAGGTCTTCCTTGTCTCCATTTGGTTTTAAATTAAGACTCCATGAAAACAGACTTTGGATGCGTCAATGACTTTTGTTTTATTAAATTATTTCAGGGCATTGGTGGTTGTTTTTTAACAAGATAATTAGAAACTATATGATTTTTTTTTAAATGCAACAAATAAAACAGCTAATTTGGAGAAATCATATCTAAAGGAAGAGACATTTGGCTTAAAATGGTTGGCCAGACTGCGGTGTAGCTTGTTCTTGCTGCCAACTAACAAGCAAGCTGTTTAAGCCTCAGAGGGATTACAGTAAGCACAAGCAGCCAAAATACTTTTAAGTACAAGCAGCATGCATTACAGTTCAAAGAGAGCTGATTGTGCTGAAGATATTTCTGTGTATAGTCTCAAACATGACTGCATGAAACCATTAATCCAGTACATATTACAAACACAATATAATTCTGATTTTAATTAATTGAATAGAAAACCAGTAATCTCAGTCCCAGGAATTCTGTATGCATTTTTAATGATGGTCCCACACTGTTTATGTCCAGTCTGTTCTGGCCCAGTTATAGTGTTGTAGCAGCACAGGCTAATATGGTAGAGGACCTACAGCAGTAAGGAGAGACGACCACATGTTATATGATACATGTATTGCTCCCTGCTCCTTTCTAAAGGCCAAGCCCAAGTTGACATCCACTGTTGGCACAGCTGCAGGGCTTCTGTAACTACATGATCCATGTACATGCACTTTAGTTGGTGTTTCACTGGTGATAAACCAGTAGCATGACAGCAACCAGCAGCTCAGTAGCTGCATCATCCCAGCTCACACAATCACAGATCATGGTCCACTGCAACTGGAAGGTGAATGTGTGCCAAATGAACCCAGACGTATATGTCAGTTAACAGTGTTTTGCAGCTACCAAACGTACTCCTGTCGTGAGCCTTCAGGGGCTTCATTAGTGAAATACTCGCACCTACATGAGGTGTAGAGGCTTTGTGTGTGTGTGTGTGTGTGAGCTCTGAGGTTTATTTAAAGTCACCTGCTGCTTTGGTGGATTCGTTGTTTGTCCTGGTTCAGTGCTCCACCTCATCCTGGTATTGTGCTGTTATGACATACTCCCACAACCTGTCACACGAAATAGTGATGTGTTAAGACTATTTACCTGCTATGTCTTCTCACCTCTTACGCTCCTTGTCTTTCTTCCTTCTCCAGGTGCACTGGGTTTTGTCGGACTCTATCTCCTGTTTGGATACGGAGCCTCACTGCTTTGCAACCTGATTGGCTTTGTTTATCCAGCATATTTCTCGTATGTATTAAGTGAAACATGTTTCAATAAATTACACTATATAGAAAATTACCAAGCTGTCACCAGAGTATAGATTTTACTCATAAATGGGCTCACTGTTACCTTTTTATATAGACCTTTTAGATGCACATTCTGTCAAGCTAGCGCTCAGCTGTTGGCACTGATAAGAACATTCCATCCACATGCTGGTAGACAATAACTCACAGTTAATGTCTGATATTTGCTTAAGTCTTTTGATATCTGTGGACTGTTGATGTTTAATTGAACCACTTCTCTTGCCTGTAGGATCAAGGCTATTGAGAGCGCATCTAAGGAGGACGACACACAGTGGCTGACCTACTGGGTTGTGTATGGACTCTTCAGCATAGTCGAGGCCTTCTCTGACATCTTTCTCTTCTGGTTCCCCTTTTACTATGCTAGCAAGGTGAGGAGACCTGTTTAATTTGCATAAAGAGGATGCAGTGTTTTTACTGTTGCCTTTTGGGCATGTAATTGTACTGTACCACTTTGACACTTTTGCATGGAGCAACATTACCAATGAAACCACAGTCACACTTATGAATCACGAGGGTTGCTCTGCTTTAGCATCTCTAAACAGCACCTCCTTGTGGACATATTGTGCTTTTATCAACATAAGGAAGACGTTTATTCACGGTAATGGAACAGTAATATCAGCTATGAAACGAATAAGTGCCCTGATTTAATTCTGATTCGCAGTGGTAATTAGAACAACAGGGCTAATTAGAACAACATGATATGATATTGATTTAGTTAAAATATACTAATTAGGTTATTAATACCAAATGTAATACTTAATGTCGATGTCATCATTATAAACACTGGTTCCATTAGGATTTTTTTGTTTGCTGTCCTTTGCCAGACTCTGGTACCACATACAGATCATCTTGTACTTCACGCCTCCCTCCACTCCCCCACTCGTCCACTCTGGTCATTATCGGTCAACACTCTAATTATCGGTTCAGCTGTAAATTACATCTTGACCTCACATATAAGGCCGTTCTGCCACGACTGTTCAAAGTCACCTCACTGTCCAATTGTTTCAACATAATGGTCATAAATAGCCTTTGTTAAAACGATTTGATTCCAGTGAATAAACCTAATCCTTGGAAAAAAAGGGATTAATAAACAGTGCATCCAATGAGGGATAGTCTTTGGACCTGTTACACACGTTTTATCACAGCGTGCCCTTTGCTTTCTCCTCAGTGTGTGTTCCTCATATGGTGCATGGCTCCGGTGACCTGGAACGGCTCTGACATCCTGTACAAACGTGTGATCCGGCCATTTTTCCTGAAACACCAGACTGCCATGGACAACGTGGTCAGTGATCTGACTTCCAAGGCGAAGAACATCACCGATACCGTCACAAAGGAGGGTGAGATACCCACAGTGTACATGCAAGTACTCTAGACATGTTTATACCATTTATGCACGACCTAAGCTACCTTCTACATCACCTGCTAAATTCACACATATTCTGAAATGCAGCAATGAAATGTATCCTGTGTGAGCTTTCTGGAATATGTATATATATTTTATCCATCTGTTTCCTCCCTCAGCTGTTAACCAGGCCCTGAAACATGGCAAGGATCAGTAAGAAGGACACCGAGGCTTTGTGTGTATGAGGTTGACTGATTGAAAGCCTGACTGAATTAAACGTGTGTGCGCATACGTGGGTGTCTCTGTGTGTGTGTCTGTGTTTGTCTTCTTTCCTCCCACTTCCATGATGAATGACGACCTCCATGCCGTGCGGTGTACTGAAGCTTCACACTACTCAAATCAAATGATCTTTTCTGCATCCACGTCTGTTTACTGCCAGCAGTGCAGCAAAGGCAATCAATAAAACTGTGACCTTTTTATTGGATCTTATTTTCTTTGTTGTACTGTAACAATGTGTAAACCTCCAATTATGGATTTATAGGCTTCAGCAGCATTGGCTGCGTAGCCAGTGTTCACGCGGCCATTTGTGACTGAAAACTGCCTGATGACGGTACGGTGGTAAAAACACGTTGCCTTGGAACGTTCTTATTCATACCTGGATCTTTTAATGTGCCTGTTAAACGGTACGACTTTTGATATGTCTTAATTTATCATCTCAATGATTTAAAAATTTGTGAATAAAAATTTGTCCTACGTTTGCCTGAAACTGCAGTGTTTCTCTTTGACTCTAAACAGCAGCTCGGCTGAAACGCTTGATCTTTTGACCTGTAACCCTCGACTGCGTTCAGCAGCATTCAGAGAGCCTAACCACCCACACTGTAATCTGTCTCTGGCTCCGCGTTCACGCTTCAGAGGCTCTGAAGTGGAGGCGCTTTGTGTTTGTGCGCTGGATGTAAAGCATGGGAAGTGGACGGGGCCGGGCCAACAGGCAGAGGGAGGCACAGCGCCCGCGTTACTGTGAGGATGTGTTTGTGTTGGTAGCCATCAGCCTCTGGGGCGCCGCTTGTTATTGATTTAGCATAAATGAAACAGAAACGAATAATTGCATTGTGCTGCTCTTGCTCTGTCAAGTCACTGTAATGAGTGCGGGGCCTGTAATAACTCAGGGCGGTGAAAATGTCACTAGGGAATAAATACTACTGACTTTGATTACCAGCAGTATTAGTTGAGTATGTTACAAGTAGTTCTGACAAAAATATGTTCTTAATGTCAATAAATACACATAGAGAGGAAATCACAGTAGGCTCACATCTTTTTCTTTTTTTCCTCATAACTGGCTAATGTTAAACTCGTTCATGTGTAGCATCATTCACAAATAGCGTATTTAACTTTAATACAAATAATCTATTGCTAATCTGCCTTGTGGATTACCTCTGCAGGGCTGGGATCACTGATGAGGCACATGTCGGTCTCCAATCCCACTGCTACTAGGCTTTTTTCGCCTTCACCAGCTGCTTGCTTTTTATTTTATGGCCCTGTTTCTTTCCATCTGCAGTTTCGTGCACGCCGTCATCTCCTTCCTATAGGCCTGTCTGGCCTCCTGTTCATTATTCACTCAGTTGATCAATGCTGCCTGTAATCCCCGTCTGCTACTGTCACCGCCTCGGTGCAGTTCCCCGGCTCGTCGACAGAGGAGGCCAAACACAAGGCTGTGGCTGCAGAGTTGGTGAGTCATACAGTGACTCTGTCACGTAGCCTACAGACAAGCAGTGCAAACAAGGCTTGGTCTGACTCGGCCATAGGCCTTTGTAGCACCGGGGGATGAGCTGGTTCCCATTTCTTCTGAGATGATCTGAATTACATGATCAGCTTTTACATTTCCACCAATGTAAGGTGTAATGTTGAGGGATGGTTATGCTAGCCTGGGGTGCCTGTTTAACCACAGCCTGCCATAGCCTTGATTTTTATATTCATGTTACGTATATTCCAGCCCTTCCTCTTTTGTGATACAGTGAGTATAGTCTTTGCTCTATGGTGTTCCTCCCTTCGTTAGGGTATTTTTGGGTCTCCCCATGGTGCTGGAGTATGATGAAAGACAGTGAGTTCACTGTCCATGGTGCTGATCTGGATTTCTGGAGCAGCGTGTTTTAAAAATTTAAGATAAATATGCAGATTGTCCAAGCTGATCTAGTGGTGCTGACAATTCAAACCTTTTATTCTGATGAAATTTTATTTTTAAGTTTTTTAGGTTTTTTGCAGCTATTGGCCAAAGTAAAATGGAATAAATCTCCTCTAGCCCCATAGAGATGATTCTGGTACTGCAGCTCAGGAACACTTCACTGGACCACAAAAACATTGACACAATCAAATGAAATGAACTACAGTATGATTTTATTTTTGCTTTACTGTGATTTATTTTTAATGCTTTTTCATCCAGATTTCGTATTTCTTCCATGAACTTCTTTTCACATCCCTACATGAAAGAGATTTCTTTAGTAGAGCCCTGTTTTAAATAGCTTATTTTCCTGGCACCGAACCACTAGGAAGTGTATGAACTGAAAGAAAATCAAGTGTGGACAGAAAAGGGAGAGGGCATAGCACCTCCCACGTCCTATCTGCGAGAGGGAGGAAGAGAGAGAGAGAGTCTGCTGTGGTGGTGGTGCTGGAAATCGGACGACATGAGCTCTACATGAACCGCGTAAAATGCTTTAAGACGCTTTCGGCGTTTGTCTTTCATCCGTCTAAACCAAGGGCGACCCCGAAGCGGAGCTGTACTTCACGACCAGGTACGGAGATGCCGCACATCCCCGCATCCTGCATGGAGGATAGATGTTGGTATTCGGTGGCTGGCGGTCGTGCGCGCACGGCTCCTGACGTTCACGGCCAACACCGGGTAGCAAATCTCATTTCGTGTTCGGCTTTTTTTTTTCCCCCCTGCGTCCCGTTTCGGTTCGTTCAGAAGCGTCCACGCCAGGTCTCGTCACGACTCGCACTGGCGTCGGTCCTCTTCGATTGTGTGAATTGTACGTAGCATATGCCCGCACAGCCATATTGGCAGTCAGCGGCGGAGAGAGACGAGGGCGACGGGATTATCATATTGCTTTGAGGAGTGAAGGGAGGTGGAGGAAGGGGATGCGGGGAGGGAGGAGGAGGAGGAGGAGGAGGGGGTCGCTGCGACTGCGAAATGATGGCACCGCTGCGAGATGGCGATCCTCTGGTATTTATGAATGAACCAAGCGGAGTGGGGTGGTCTGTAATGGCGCTGCGCACCGATCTGCGGACGCCCGGACAAACCCTCTCCTGCCGTTCCCTCCTCCACATTATGTCCGAGGCCGAGATGCACGTCAACGTCAGACTGCATTCTGAAAAAAAAAAATGACGCCCGCGTGACGCATAAAGCCCGATTTCTGTGGCAAATGTCATTGTTAATCCTCCATCTGGATCCGCGTTTCTTTATGCTTCATCCTCCTCCTCCTCCTCCTCAGTGCCTGATTGTGCTGTTTGTTGGGAGTCTCATGGCAGGAGGCCAGCGGCATCATGACATACAAAGGCAGTTGTGAATCATTTAGGCCTTTTGTCTGTATGTGCGTATGACTCCACTTCCTGGATGCGCTGAACATCACCAGTCGTGTGTGTGTGTGTGTGTGTGTGTGTGTGTGTGTGTGTGTGTGTGTGTGTGTGTGTGTGTGTGTGTGTGTGAGAAAAAGCGATATATGACAGTAAATCCTATGATTAAGCATCAGCGTGCGCGGCTGAGAGTAGCACACTGTTACGTGTGCTGTGCATGTGCTGGCTGAGGATGGGGGGGCGGTGGAAGTGTGGGGGCGTGTCGGTGCTGCCTCGCTGTCCTGTTGGTTTGTCTGTCTTCAACGGCCACAGCACCGTTGCGTAAGAACACTTCACCCTGCAAAGGCAGGACAAAGAAATGACTCAATAGGGAAAACCACGGAGTGAGCTGATGCTGGAGAGAGGTGACGTGGATGTTAGTACCCTAATAGCAGAAACATCATTATGCTTAAGTCCCATTCAGGTGCCAGAGGTTTGGCGTATTTTCTGCTACTAGCTCACGATCTACTGTATTTAACGACGCAGGCTCTCACAGGTTTATTGCAGTAAACCAGAAAACGCAGGTGAAGCAACCACGTTTGTAGGCAGATGGAGAGGAGAGGCGTTGAACGGGGTTAATTCAACCAGGTTCAGCCGCCGCCGCCGCCGCTGCTGCGTCGCGTGAGAGCGGCGCACGCGTTGTGGCTGTGAACCTTCACTAGTTGTTGGTTTCAAATGGTTTGTGAGCTAGAACATTTATTGATTCAGATACAGCAGCTGACTCGCTGGAGTGTTTAAGTATGACTGTGTAACTTCGGTGAAGTGCTGAGTTATTTATACATGTGTATAACTGTATGCTGCATAATGTCTGCTTTAATATTGGAACAGATCAATGCTAAAGGGTTCCAGCTTTTTGTGATTGCACCAGCTCTTCTGAAAGGTCCATGCTGTCTTCATTACACATGAAATTAGGCAGGATCTTCTTGATCTGTTGCATAACTAATCGCAGACTAGTGTAGCTGTTCTGGTCAATTATGCACAGCGTGACCTGCATAATTGACATTTTGCATCATTTGATGTAGAATGTCATCAGTCTTTAAAACGTATAAGAAGAAATTGGGAGAAGTGAGAAGTGGAACTTGAGTTAATGGCCCGTCGCTTATGATCCCGACTGCGTCACGAGTGCGTCACGCGCAGTCTTGAGCAGAATTCCCTCGTTGTTTCTGCTTTTTACCATCTGCGCCGTTATCAGACCTGGATCAACCGGTATTATGAGAAGGCTGTGTCTGGTTGATCTTTCCTGTGGAAACCAGTGGAGTCGGTCCAAAGCTACCAACCCCGTCGCCATCTGTCACTGCAGTCAAGGCACTCCACCAGACGGTAATTAGTGTCTTAGTCGGGTCGGGACCTTCAGAGCTTCTAAAAATAGTTTCATGCAGATTTAAACTCATAGTTTCACTATTGTCATAGTCTAAATCTGAAGGTTGTGTTGCACCACAGGGTCCCTAAGGTCAAGCTGAAACTCTTAAGCTCACTTAACATCCAGTTCTGTGTAAAACTGCTGCGTAAATCAGCTGGACTGAGGTTAATGTGTTTGTTGATGGAATCAATTTTCCTCTTAAACTATTTGAAACTATATCTGCAGGTAGAGAGAAGCAGGCCATGGGAAAATGCCCCATCCATCGTTTAGAAGATACATCGCTCAAAGTCATCATGTAAAATATAATAATGTGATCGTTTGTGTGGATGAGAACAAACCTTCCAATCGAGGACATTTCTTCTATCTCCCTGTCCGTCATTGTTGTAGCGGTGCCATCTTATAAATCAGGCGTGGAAATTAGAATCTGACACAAAGGTGTGAGATTCTCACCGAAAATATCGCCGCAGCATGCGACACCTCGCACTGAAGGGAATGTGAAAACTGCAGCTTTGGTGACGAAAGTATTCCAGGAAGTGTGAACAACGTAAAACCTTCATGTGACTAAACGGTGAGAGCTTCATTGTTTATTCATGTCTAGATCAAACCAGATTCATGCTGCTGACTGTTTAGGCTAATGTGTAGATGGATCCTCGGCTGTATTTTATTATTATTACCTGCTTGGCTCTGCTAGTATTTAAGCCACAGCATTAGTGTCAGTGCAGCCTGAGAGGCATGTGTGGAATGACTTGAGTGTGTATCGTCTTATTGGGAAACCCCTGGTACCTTAAGTCCTGGAAACTGGGTCAGTGTGGAGAAGGCCAGGAGCACCGGGAAGGTTAAACCCAGTGATTAGCTCCTAAGCCAAGACCACAACGTGTACAGTGTAACACACATGCAGGAGTCTATTCATAAACAGCAGGGAGAAGCACACACACGCCCGGTCACCGTGCACTGCACATGTGGGAAAGTCGCACAAGCTCATTAGTCTCGTTAGTTTTATATGCAAAGCAGCAACTCTGTCCTTTCATGTCAGGTTGTCCGTTTATGCTAAACCGAGCTAATCAGCGTGGATTTACAGTTAACGTTGCTCGGCGCCACCGGTTAAAGCAGAACCTGTGATAGTCTGACAGAAAGGAAGGTTTCTCCTCTTTGCATCATCCTCCTGCAACAGACACACAGTGAAACGTAAAATGAACTCCAACAGATTTAAAAATACGAGGTGGAACGCACACACACACACACACACACACACACACACAAACAAACACACACACACAAACACACACACACACACACACACACACACACACTCTCAAGCTCGTACACCATCTGACAGTCTGGCAGCTAATAAAACTTCATTCCAGCTCCTGATGCTGTGATGTGATGCCCGTGTATGCGTGAGCACCTGTGGTCAACGATTTAGAGCAACCTCCAGCCGCAAATCTGTTGATCCTGCAAATCGCCCGTCGCCAGGTGTCGGCGTGGTGACAACATTCCTGTATCCGTGGCGTGATTAAAACCTCCTTCTCCACAGGACACCATGGGACCGCTTTGTGGGTGTCTATTTAATCACGCTCTTGATCTGTTGAATGGCATTGTGTTTGATGTTGCTTAATGCGCTTCCTTTGTGCCGCTGCGTAAGTGGCTCTCTTGTGGGAAATTATGTGCATATTTCCACCAAAGGTGACATTTCCTTGCTCGCACTGCGAAATAAACGAGCGGAGACGGCTGTGTCACATCTATTTCCTGAGTGAGAGGAGAGGAGGCCTGTTCGGTCTATGCCAACACTATTTGCTAATGGAGTTTGGCCGCGCTGCCACACATGCATCTACAGTCTACCATTAATTCATTAAGGAACTGCAGTCCTCAAATAAAGCGAGGGACGTGGAAGAAGAGGGAGCGAGGGGCGTGTCGGAGGCTCGGTGTCAAGGACGAGCGCTAAAGGAGCAGATGTACAGGGTGTGTTTCACCTGTGAGCTCACTTATAGCTGCTGACGGTGGCTAATTTTAGTTCAGGAGAGAGAAAGGAGAGATAAAAACCCCAACCAAAAACCCAAACCGGCACCAGGCACTGCAGGATGACAGGCTGACAGTGAGGCAGACAAGCCCCATCGATCAAAACCACAGTGGCCTTGGTTTATCGATCAACCAGCATGGAGACCCAGCGAGTGAGGGAGCAGGAGACGGGGAAAAGTTGTCCTTTAGCCCTTCGCTGCTCCATTCACCAGCTACAGCCGACAGTACAGTAGCTTTGTCTCTGTAAATTTGGGAGTTTCAGAATCGTTTTGGTGAAAACAGTGCGAGTGAATGAGCCAATGGGCTGAAAGACTTAGATCATTCATATGGAGTTTATTACCACAAACACAAACTCACTTAAGTCTGTTGTCAGCACAAACTGATTGACCACATCAGCTTTAGCGAGCGCCGTGTTGTTAAACGGACGGACGGCCAAAAGCATTAAAAAACCGCGAGCCACAATAATCAAAAAATGATTTATCAGATTTGGCCTGTGAAGCCGTGCGCAGTAAGTGGCCGGTCGGTGCCGAGGCCAGCGTGCGCGGGATTGTGTCCGTCTGACATAAAGCGGGTCTAAGCAGGAACCGCTGCGTGCAGCCCCGGCAGCTGCGAGTGACTGAAGGCCTCATTAAAGCCGAGAATCGGAGGCAGCGGAGACGAGCGACGTTGCGACTGCGTTCCGCGTCTTGGTGATGTCGCTTAATAAAACCAAGACGTTCGGCGGTCTTAGTTTTAAACTGAATTTCATTCCCGCGGCTTGACAACGATCTGTCGCCATTCAGCGGCGACGCGCTCGCTCTGGCAGGCAGGAGGCTTAGGCGTTCAGACAATCATTTGTGACATCTCGTTTGGGACGTTTTTGACAGCATCCTCTGCCATCTCAAAAGGAAGCCAGCCTCGATAATCACCCTAAATCACCAGAAAACCGTTCACGCCTTCCTGCTTCTCCAGACCTGATTAAAACTGTTAGCATTCAGTCGGCGCAGGAGGGACGATGCAGATTGAACTGCGTGGGTATAAAACACTCCTATGTGTCACCCATAGTTACAGCTATAGATTGACCATAAAACTTAAGAGGCACTCCCCAAATCCCTATTTATTCTGGACCTCATGACTGATATTATCTAGAGCTCTGCAATGCAATTACAGGGCCCCCACATCAATAGCAAGTTCCAGTAGTGAAGGCACGACAGAAATCCACTTATTCCATCTGATATTGATGTCAATTTACTGTTTCATTACAGCTGGAGCTCGGAGAGCATTGCATGGTCGCAAACGGAGAGAGTATCTCATTGTGGGACCTTAGAGCAAGTTTAGAGCCACAGCGGATAAATAATGCAACAGATACAATACACAATCATGAGCCAACACCCGGCAGACGCACAAGCACTCACAGAGATTGCAATAGATTAAGTGTGAGGGCATCGTTTAGATGCATATGTGGGAGTTTGCAGGTAATACTGTGAATAACGAGTACTTCACATCTAAGAGTGGATGGATGGATGGATGGATGGATGGATGGATGGATGGATGGATGGATGGATGGATGGATGGATGGATGGATGGATGGATGGATGGATGGAGGGAGGGAGGGAGGGATGGATGGATGGATGGATGGATGGATGGATGGATGGATGGATGGATGGATGGATGGATGGATGGATGGATGGATGGATGGATTCATGGATTCATGGATGGATGGATGGATGGATGGATGGATGGATGGATGGCTTCATGTGCAGCTGTGGTTGTGCTGTTGTCTCAGCAGTGTGGAGTCATTTGTAAAGCTTGTTGCCGTTTGTGGTTTCAAATGACTCCGCATCGTGCCTGAGCTCCTATTACTGTGCCCACCCTCTAGAGGCCGAGAAAGGACTCTTTGTCTCCGGCTCCTCGAGGGTTTGCTGCAGCTGCCGAAGCTGGCGAGTGAGGGAACCCTGGGATGTTTTGGGGCTTCAAACGGTGACTATTGATTAAAAAAAAATGTCCACGTCAGGTGAAGCACTTGGATCCTCACCAAGTCCGTCCTCTCTAATTTGTAGCCTGGCTCCCAGTCAGGCCGCGGTGCCGCAGAGAGCCTTTCAGGTCCAGTGCTGGCAACACGTCCCCTTCCTTTTTTCCTGCGTCTGCCACTTATAACCCTCTTCTCTCGCTCTATCCCATGACCTCTTAGGTGTAACGCTGTCCTAAGCCTGAGGGGGGCAGAATGCCGGAGCAGAGCAACGACTATCGCGTGGTGGTGTTCGGGGCGGGCGGAGTGGGGAAGAGCTCCCTGGTGCTGCGCTTCGTGAAGGGCACGTTCAGGGACACCTACATCCCCACGGTGGAGGACACCTACCGCCAGGTGATCAGCTGTGACAAGAGCGTGTGCACGCTTCAGATCACAGACACCACGGGCAGCCACCAGTTCCCGGCCATGCAGCGCCTGTCTATCTCCAAGGGCCACGCCTTCATCCTGGTCTACTCCATCACGAGCAAACAGTCCCTGGAGGAGCTTAAGCCCATTTACCAACAGGTGGGGAGTGTGTCAGCGGGTGCGTGATGCAAATAGGGAGGAAGGGGATTTAATAGTGAGGTTACACCCACTGTCTCAACTCTGCAGTTTATTTCTTACTAATCTAAAGCTTCAGATTTACATAAAAGCATTAATAGTTTGAGTGTCATCAAAAGGCTTGTTATCATTTTAAGCCTATTAAGCCCACGTTTGTAATTGCTATGTGTTAAATACTTGCATAAATTATATGTGAATGTTTCGCTGCAGGTGTTGGCCATCAAAGGCAACGTGGAGGCTATTCCCATCATGCTCGTAGGCAACAAGAGTGACGAGACCCAGCGCGAGGTGGAGACCAAGGACGGGGAGGCCCAGGCCAACCAGTGGAAGTGCGCCTTCATGGAGACGTCGGCCAAGACCAACCACAACGTCACAGAGCTCTTCCAGGAGCTCCTCAACCTGGACAAGAAGAGGAACATGAGCCTCAACATCGACGGCAAGCGCTCGGGGAAGCAGTCCCGCGCGGAGAGACTGAAGGGCAAGTGCAGCGTGATGTAAATGCGGGGAGCGGCAGGGGGAGGGGGGGGGTGGAGAGAGGGCCGAGGGGAAGGAGCCGAAGGCGAGGCGAGGCGAGGCGAGAGACTCACTCGACACATCACTGGGCGTAAACATCTAGGAGGCGACAGGAAGCTCATCATCCGTCGCTCTGACTCACAAGCGCAGGACTCACGCGGACGGAGACTCGTCACAGACGGAAACCTGTGGACGTCAGCCACAGTGGGGAGCAGCGTGGGCGTGGGCCTCCGCATCATCCGAGTGCCACCAGACCCGAGACCCGACGTTCCCCGGCTGCTCTAATCGCTCACTGCCTCTCTCAGCCCCCCCCCCAACTCAGCCCAGCCCACACCCAGACTCCTCCTCATCCACCCACAGACCCCCTATTATAACAGCTGTAGAGAAGCATAACGTACGTGTAACAGTTAGCGACGCTCGCTGCTCCGGTGGGAAAGACTGGAAGGACTGGACTCTGTATATACACACAGGATATTTAAATGTATTCCACTCCCTTCACGCGCGCCCCGTCCCGACTAGTATAGCAGCCGCACCAATAGGCTGACGTTCGGCGCATTAGAGCTTAAATGTGGCTAGAGGACAAATTCACCCACGTTGTCATGAGAACTCTTCATTCTGAAAGATAAAAAAAGACTCCTCAAGCTGTCATGCTATCAAAGACTCTCCAGTGACAGGACATGTACACGCGCTACTGATACAACGCAACGATCCTTTTAAGACTCTTGTCTCGTTTGGGGCGGCTCTGGAGGAACTGAACAGAAATATGTCTGCCTTGAGGACGAGACACTGGGATAATCATTGCCAAGCCGGCGAGAAAAAGAAACAGAGCTGGGATTTATTTTGTCAGGGGTGGAGAATGTTAGTTCGCTTTGGCACTTTTTACGTGGAGGTTTCTCTTTTTTGCCTTTTGTTTCCGCATTGGTTTGCTTTGAGAAGCTCTTTAAATTCGTGTAAAGTTTAGAAAAATATAAAAGCACACAGAGGGAAATAATAATAATAATAATGATGAGAAGAAGGGGTGGAGGTTAAAACGTGTCCGTGGATGATTCAGCGCAGCCTGAATCTGTTTTCTGTTGGTTGGTTTGGTCACATACACTCATCCAGGCATCAGTAAACAGGACGCAGAGTGAGTCACACACACGCACACACGCACACACACACACACACACACACACACACACACACACGCACACACACACGCACACACACACCGAAGCAATCAAGTGTCAAACACACACACACACACACACACACACACACACACACACACACACACACACACACATCTGCTGTGATTGTCTGAGCAACACAGCTGTTGATGGATTACATGAAAACAACCCGGGCTCACTCGGCCTAAATGCCCTCACATTGCACTTTATGTCATCCAAACACCGCGTTCATTTGTCATATTACTGATTTCTGCTCATCACAGAACCTCCTGGAGCCGTTGCTCTACGTCCAAAGTGCATATTTACACACAGGAGCTCTGACTATTGTACACAGCGTACACAGGACAGCCAAAAGCACAATACTTTTTTACCGACATGTCTGTTTGTACATGTTTGTGGTTTTTTTCTTTGTGTTTCCTTTGTGCAATTTCCATTGCTCACGTCGACCCACCAGTCCTGAACACGGAGGAACAATGGCATCGTCGCGGGCAGCTCTCGATGCAAGAAAGTAGATTAGGGCCAATGCAAAAATCCGCTCTGACTTTAAACACACGGAAGTCAGAACCCGCTGGCTCTGCTCGTCTTCCGTCCTCAGCGGCCGCGGGTGGCGGTTCCGCTGGACGGCGGGCGAGCGAGCGAGCGAGTGAGCGAGCGAGAAGCGGCCTCAGATCACATGTTTACGTCTCTCCATCTCTCAGGCGGATGGAGGAGAACCTGCTCCGGTACTGTTAAAACCCAAAGACACGGACCAGTCGCCCCCTTTTTAACTGTGTCCATGTGGAAGACAAAAAAACTAAAGAAAGCACAGCAACCGTTCTCTCCTTCTGTCTTCGCGTGCGGCGGAATCAACAACTGGGCACTTTAGGGTGACGTTTTACTTGAAGATCTAGCACCATGTATCATGTCCTGAATGCATTGTTCACGTCCCCAAATCCACGTAGAACCATTTCAGCTGTGCGGTTACTATAAATATTAGTAGTTCAAGTAAGATGTTACCCATGTAAAGCTAATCTTCACCTGCTCTCGTTCTGGACATGAGTCCATTGGAAGCAGGAAATCTTGTTACAGTAGGGTTCAGTGTTGCTATGTACTGTAATATACGGCTTAATGACGATGCTGATGAGATATTGTATTTGACTCATACTCTTCAGATCTATCACATATTACCAATGTGAATATGTACCTAGCGTTTCCACCATGTTGTGTACTGTACTGACCCGTTAGAAAGCAGGGCTCCGTTTATGCTTTAAGTTCTATTTGTGAGGTTAGGCTCTGGGCACCAACAGCTGGAAGCATCCACCCGAAGCAACGGAGCTAGAAACAATGGAGTGGAAGTGATCAGCAGCGATCGGGCCCAGCTGTGGTCGGATCCGACGCCCCGCTCCGCCTCGGCCCCACGCGTCCGGTCGGCTCTGTGCAAACGGACGCGCGTTTGTTCTGCTGACGTCTGCAGGAGACTGTCGCTGTTCATGTTCCCGCGTGGAACATGATACGCAAACAATGAGGCAGCGTGCGAGCGCGGTGCGGACAGCGCGCTGGAGGGAGGGAGCTGTGCTATTAATAGAAGTAGTGGAGGATATGGAGGGCAGCTTCTCTAACCGTGGCCCATATAGGATTCAGATGGAGGGACTGTGGCGAGACCAGGGAGGAGAAGGCACGAATGGGGGGGGGGGGGGGGGGCGTCGGTGGGTTTCTGGGCAAGAGTTGATGCTGATGCATGATTCAGGACCGTCCTCTTACAGTATGTGCACAACCAGCCACCTATTTGCATTACTTTACCGTGTGTGTGTGTGTGTGTGTGTGTGTGTGTGTGTGTGTGTGTGTGTGTGTGTGTGTGTGTCTCATCAAGTGTCTTGAAGCCTTCCTGTGGAGAAAGCCTACACATTCTGCATGAGTCATCCTTCAGCGCCACACACACACACACACACACACGCACACACACACACACACACACACACACACACACACACACACACACACACACACACGAGGCAGAACAGACAGACTGCATGACCTCTGTGAGACACGCGTGCATCTCCACACACATTACATTCACACAGGCCTGCTCTCTCTGCTGTACATCACCGCTCGGCCGTGGCTCAGCTGTCGTCCGCATTCATATCGCGCCTTCCGTTTGTGTACGTGAACACGCCCGAGGCGGCGCCTGCTCACGCTTTCTGATTGTAGATAGCTGTAAATACTGTTCAAAGGACTTAATATTCCAGAGATGAAGGAGGAGGGTGTGCAGCGAGACGGAGGCTGTGGCCACGGAGGCGCCCGCACCTCCTCCTCGTAGGCAACGCATCCAATCAAAGGCAACACAAAAATGACGACTTTGTACCGACTTCAGAAGCTGTTGTGAAGTTAAATAGTTTGGTTTCGTTCCTAAGTGCGCTGTAATCGCTCTGTAAGAAAAACAACACATGTATGGAGACCCAAAGTGTCCAAGGTTAGATATATGAATAAGAATGAGATCATATGAATGTTCATCCACCTATTTTGGGGTTTAATGCATTTTATTATGTAATATATTTTCTCTAATATATTCTGTAATGGCACTTTTATCAACAGACTTTGTCCACTAATCAAGCCAATAGGACAGAGCCACCATGTTACTCACGCAGCAGCTAATTATGTAAGTTTATATTTGTTTTAAAAGTTGGTATTAACTGTCACTGGAACAAATGAGACTAAAATTATAAATATCACCACTGCTGTAAAAGGTTAATAAAACAACTAATTGATACAGATCTGAACTCAGATTATTCCGGAACACTTTGGATCTCCATAGTCATCTGTAGGCGGGCCTCGTCCTGGCGCTGGACTGGGACCAGACCAGCTCAGCTGTTTGCCAGTGAGGAGGTATCAGGGTGATGTGTTCTTCCATAGCAGGATAGGGAAACATAACCTGGACACACAAGTCATTTCTACCACCGAGGGCTGGTTACGGTCCTGTCCGGTCGAGCTTCGTGCCCGAGGATTTGACGGCTGGAGGTCCACCTCATCAACCTCTCCAGCTCGACTCCTTCCATCTCGCTGGAGTTCCTCAGATCCGCACTAGCGGTTTTCCTCAGATTGACGGGCCTAAGGTTGAGCATATAGACTTCGTGGGTGATGTGTTTGGTACTATCCTGTCGCTCTGGCCCTTAATTCCTGCATGGTCCCTATTGGTGTTCCAGCCAGCATGAGAACAAGGACACAAACTGTGAATCATCTTTGTATTTTTTAAATAAATTCCTCAGCAACATTTATGGCTTCAGTTTTGCAAATGGTTTATCTTGTTTTTGTAAATTACTCTTGCGCTTTGTTTTTTTCTTTTTGGATCTTTTTTTTTTATTTAACTAATTATGATGTATAAATATTTATTCTAGCAATAGTCTTCCTATTAAGATATACTGTGCTGATGCATCCTCTGAATAACTGAAAATAACATATATAAATATATATATATACATAGATGATAATAATCAAATCTGCAAAATGATTTTCCTAATAAAAATGTGAACTGAGGACTGATTGTCTTTTTGATTTGTCACCTAGAACTTCACAGTAAACCATTATCATTCATCATTGCAATTATAAGAATCAATACTCCCTCTAAGATGGTGAACACTGTTTACGCTTCCAGTCCAGTATAAAAAGTCTGGTTTCACAGTTCCCTACGTCCCTCCGCTCTCACTTGTCTCCTAACTCTCTAACATCTGCTGGGGGATGCTTTGCATGCTCCGGTTGCCATGGAGACGGTGTGACAGTGACGACGGTTGTCGCATCAGCGTGTGGCAGGGCCCCGGTGGGGACAGAGATGTGTTACGACAGACGGAGGTCTCCCGGGCTGCTGCTGCTGCTGCTGCTGCTGGAGAGTACGACCACGCAGACGGACCAAAGCTCTCACCCCCAGGCCAGCGTGGCTTCCCCTCTGCTGGACCTCAATGAGGCGACTCCCCTGTCCACACACACACACACACACACACACACACACACACACACACACGGGCTTCCACTGCTTGTTTCTTAGGAATGAAGCGCGGTGCTGTAATCCACTGTAACCTACTGCCTCCTCAGCAACACACACAGGAGGGAGGGAGGGGGGAGGAGGAGGAGGGGGGGGGGGGGGGGAGTGAGAGCAATGACAGAGGGAGAGTAGAAGAAATGGAGAAAGAGAAAGCTAAAAGGTTAGAAATGGTAGAGGAAAGAAACAGGCATCAGCAGTTTCACACATCACTGAAAACGAGGCTGCCTTATAAATAGCTCCTCCTGTTGTCAGAATCAGACGCTGAGGCCTCCGTGCAGGCTGTGTAGGTTAGAATCTCCATGACGGCATCGTCACACGCGTCAAAACGGGATCTTGCACATCACCAGCGCCTGTGTCGCAGGTCTGACTGGACGCCCAGTCAATAACCGGGCAGCACTTTCATCTCCGTGTGGAAGAGTGGGCCGAGCGGCTCGGTGGAAACGGAGGGTGCGTGTTTGCGCGCGGCCTGCCAGGAATAGAATGGAAGGAGCGGCCCACACCTCCCTGGAGGAGACGGGGCGGCCGATGGGCCCGTGGCGCCATCGTGTGGCCGCACGCGGAACCGCACCTGGGCTCGCTGTCGTGGGCGACGCACGCTTTTGCCGGTTGCACGCAAATTATGACAATGATAGAACTGAGATTTGTCTGTTATATGTGAAATAGATTTGTCGATCTGTCGGGTCCAGATAAGGTCCAGCGAGAATTTATTGAATATAATCACTAACTGCACCTTGATTGTGTAAAATGTGGAAATGTACCCAAAGTGTATATTAGAGGAAAATCACAGGAGAATGTGTTTGTTGTTCATTAAATATGCAGTAAAATAATTCATTCAATTTCTTAGCTGAGTTTGATAAATTACCTGATCCCTGAGCAGCAGCCCAGTTATAATGTGATTTGATTTGCAAATGGGAAGAAAAAGAAAACCAGCCAGTGCCTAAAATATAATATTAATAAGGAAATTCAGCAAATGTTGCCTTCGTTGTTGAATTATGAGCAGCACTGAACGAAGGAGGAAGATCGTGTGAACTCGGGACTTTCATTCATGCGAGTGTTACCCAACCTGCGCTTGACACGCGCTCAGGTGATGCAGACGGCTTCTAGTGGGCTTCGTTCCAGCAAACGCTACGTCCTTTATGGGAATAGAATTTTCAACGTACCCATTTACGGTACTTTGTGGAGGATCTGTTTTTGGGAGCCCTTGCGTTAAAGCTGCTGTCACTGGATGGAGGGGAGGAGGGGGAGGAAGAGTGGAAAGAAGGCAGGGGAGGGGGGCAGAGGAGTGGACAGACAGTGGTAACGGAGGGGGAGGCGTTTGGCTCGGCGGAGACGGGGAGTGAACGAGCGGAGAGGGCGAGAAACCAGCGGATCTGGCCCTTTAAATCACCGATCCAGCGCATTCGGAGGTGAGTTTGGGGATTTTCGGGGTATTTTTCTGCCCGTGTTTAGTAACCGTAAGGTGCTCGCGCGCCTCTGCAACCCCGGCTTCTCGCCACCGAGAGCGGCTGCAGCGACGAGGGGGCTTCATCGGTGTCACGAATCCGGATTTCCCCAGCCCTTTGCCGGCAGAGAGGGTGGGGAGGACCGGGGACAGGGTCAGTGGAAGATTTCCTACAGCTCGACTGGACGCGAGATGCACGCGCCACTGTCGCCCAGAACCTCTGGATATGTTCATATTATAGTAGGCCGTCCGCCGATCCATTTGCATATTAGCGGCACATAAAGGCATGCGCCCCCAGTCTCGCGCCCGTAGTCGCTGGATGGGTTTAAATTGGCCGCAGGAGCTCTGCCTCCTGTAAAACATGTCACCACCCCGCTCCCACGGCTAACATCCACGGCCTGTTTGCAAACACCAAGCGATGTAGAGCGTCGGGATTCTGTCCGTGGCTCCTAAATAACGCGTCCGCCCGCGATGTGCGCGCCCGTGCGTTAGCGTGTGCTGCGTGGCCGTCCACGGGAGACGGCGGGGACACGCTGTTCTATCCATCAAAATGCCCGCATTGTGTTTTTCGCTCGCGGTTCGAGCGGCGGAGCGCGGCCTGTGCTGGAGGACATGGCTTCGTGCTGCAGGCCCGATCTGCGCTCGGGAGCCGCTCGGATCAATAAAGACTGAGGCGTGGGGTTTTTTGCGCGTCTTGCGAGCTGCCCGTGCGCTCGCGTGCTCGACCGGGGCCCGATCCGCTCCGACGAGGCGTCCGGCTCGCGGTAGGATGCCGTGCGTGCTTCAGGGCGTCCGCTTTTCACGAACGCGCTTTTAATCTGGCGACGTGCGGAGGCGCAGGGTTTTTTGCGACATGGCAGAAAGTTTGGGAAATCAACAGGCTGCACGAGCCGGAGCATCGGGCCTCGGCGTCCCCAGGGCGCGAGAGACGCGGTTCCGGTCGTTTATTGGCCTCTGCAAGTTCGCAGGCTGAGCCAAACCACCATTTGCGTTCACTTTGAAAACGCTGACAGCGTGTAAACACAGAGAACAGTCAGTTCGTTTTACATAGTGTGAGTGTGGCTGATGCAGATTCAGCTCTGTATCATGATTTTTGTGTTTTACTGTGGCCTTTTAGTCATATCTAATAAAGAGAACACACACACACACACACTCTAATTACAGACACAAATCTCAAACTACTCCACAGAAGTAGTAATTAAATCAGGACTCTCCTCCTGAGAGGGGCAGACCAGCGAAGGCGCCGTGAGTTATTACCCGTAGTGATTCTCAGGGACGCGAGGAGTGATGTGAGCCTGTGTCCGAGGGGAGTCGCCCCTGAGGTTTAAGGGCCTCTTCTTGGCCTAGGCCAGAGTTCAGCGCAGTTCACGCTCTGTAATATCACAGCCAGCTCACCTGTTCGCCCTCACCGGCTCTCCTTCTGCACAGACGCAGGCCAATGCGAGCTCAGCCATCACCCGGCTCTGTCGATTTGACTTGGCAGCTGTTTTACGCCACCGCCGTCCTCTCCGTCCAGTCGCATTAGTGTTCAGGAAGAGTGCTGTCTGCACACCGTCAGTCAGGTAATGATGCTCTGTTGGTTTGTGGAACGCCGTGTGCATGTGTGTGCGCAGTCCATCAATCACATCCAACCAAACCCAGACCTATTGTTGTGGTGACTTAACCAGATTATTAACCAGATTTGCTTTCCCGTATGTGCACAATGTGAGCAGAATAATAAGCCTAAATGATATTATCATAGAAGATGTTGAATGCATTTGTATTTTCTTTTGAAAATTGCAATCATTTCTGAGATCATGTTGCACAAACACACATTCACCACACGGTGGCGCTGTAACGCAGCGCAAACTCCTATAAGCAACTGCTCCTACAGTCTGAGAAGACCTTTGTTGTGCTTCACTTTTGCGATGCAGAATAAAGCTCACGATTCTCTGCAAAATAAACCTAACAAACCACACTGACACGTGCGCGTGTGCCTCCACGTCACGTTAATTCACTCGATCCACTTCAACAAAGGCACATCATTGGAAACACGCTGTGCGGACACGCTACGCTGAGCTCAAAAGTGTGGCATTAAGAGAAGGTGCCGGCTCAGAATGTCTTGTGCCCGGCCCGTCCTCTCCCTGCGTATCCACCTCAGGCGTGGACACGCTTGGGTGAAAACGCCCGCTGCCGTCCGCGTGCTTCACATTTTTTTTCGTATCTTTGTCTCTCCTCTCTCTCCGCTTCAGTTTCCTCCTGTGTGGCGTATTCTGATGGATCAGCATGTCTACAACTAATAATATCGCCCAGGCCCGGAAACTGGTTGAACAGCTGAGGATTGAAGCAGGGATCGAGCGCATTAAGGTGTGTGTGTGTGTGTGTGTGTGTGTGTGTGTGTGTGTGTGTGTGTGTGTGTGTGTGTGTGTGTGTGTGTGTGTGTATGTGCGTGCGTGTGTAGCTGAGTTCACGTTCTTCTTCTCCTCCTCCGTGAACCCTTGTCCTTTCTCCCTCCAGGTGTCTAAAGCTGC